>NC_137110.1:47435679-48035679 GCF_949357685.1 Gobio gobio | reverse complement strand
TAACCCAGCTTGCCATCCTTAAAATCCAACATAACATTGAGCATTGGGCACTTGTTGGATTTCCTAATCCCAGAGTGGATCACCAGCAAAACTGTAGATGTTGTACAGAACATGGGTATGAAGTTTGTTGTTTTCCCTCACGGCTGTTGTGAAAAGAACACAAAAGATGTCTTTTTCACCATGATTTTTATTTTTATTTAACTTTTTGGTTCTAAACTGTTTATGAATTATAGAATTTATGAAATAGTTGTTTTAAACTAAACCAAAGTGTTATTAAAAAAAGGAGGAATTTATCTTGTATCTTAAAGTAGAACCGTGTACGATTGCGTCAAAGTGTAACCAGCAAAAACATCCAATTATCCATAACTTTATTTTTATAACTCTCCTTTTGTTCTTTGTTTTCTTACGAAAGTGTGTTTAGGTTTTTATTTTGCATGACCTGATATTTTCCATTACAAAAAAAAACACAATTATATAAATTGTACAAATCTATATTGTTTAGTTAGTTGTACGCTTTGCCACACTAGGCTTTTAACCGATTTGCATTTATCAGTCATGTTGATTGATTTATATTTGGTCGCCATTGCGTTTGTTGATTCAGTGTCCTCTAAAATGCCATGAATGTCTCCCCTGTAATCTTATTCTGATAAAGACAAAGATTCAGTGAATGTAAATATGTCTGTGCTTATATAATTTGTTTCTTCTACCTGTATATTATCAATGTTGTGGCATTTCCCATCACCTAAAGTGGTATAAAGATTTTCCTCTGAATCAGAAAAGCTCTCAGTAAAATATTGAAATCATAAACGCATCTCTGGCATTTTGTTATAATATATTTATTGTACATACTTGCTCTTTAAGCTGCTTATCCGCTTAGAATTTGCTCAAATTGTCCAGTAACAACAAAGTACCGTGGTATTATTTACGGCACCATGATAATACCATGTTTTATGTGCACCTGACAGCCTCCTGGTGCCACTGTCCTCGTACGAGGACATTTTATTGTACTGAACACCATGTCACAGTTTTAGGTTTGGATGTCCTGTAAAGAGCACATTCAGGGCTTTTCAAACATACTATTTGTTTTTGAGGTTTCAACTCATTTGTCTTTAAAAATGACTGAATGATCAAATTTAGCACTCTTATGGAAATGATAATATTTTGTAATTATCATTTAAATCTGACAAATTTTCAAATTGTTTGTTACAAATCAACATCTCAGGAAAATGTTACAGGGTTTCTAATCAAAATATGACTTTCTGTTATGAAACGGGCATTGATTTCATATATGTCCCTAGTGGAAACCGGGATTTAAATCGTGTTTATCAGGGATTCTGGGAGACTCAACAAGTGAATAAGGGAAATTACATATTACAAATATCCGATGTTATTATGAAAATTATTGCACTCCTTTTTTCATGACATGTTGCTCCAAGACCACATGAATATGCAATTTAGATGGTGTATAGAGACATTGCATCTTTAAACAAAGCGTGGTTTAAAAAGAAATCCTGAAAACTAATTGGTGAATGAAAACAACCCCATTGTTTTTGTCATTTTTACTTTTAAACAACCGAGTCCCGTTGTCCACTTGCGAGGACATGGCATAACACATGAATAAAACATAAATTTTCAACCAAAAAAATCTATTTGTTTCTTATTGAAAAAAAAACTAAATTCAAAGTTTTAAGTATACCTTGTAGTACTGCGCTATATCATAAGAGTAAGTGTTACATACGGTAGTCATTAATTATAAAGGCATGTGGAAAGGTGGCAGGTAACATGTCTTTATTCTTTTTAGCGAAGTTGATTGAAAACACAATATTATATTTTTGAAATGTAACATTTGCAGAGAAAATATTTATCCGAGTAGAAATTTCTCCACAGACTAGCAGCTTCCGTGCCACAACAAAGATGGCCGCTCGATCCGTGTGTGAATCTCATAGTGTGGCCACGCCCATGGTCGGGTTGCGCATGCGTACTGCAGATCTAAGACTTTTATTTTGAAATTCGCAACAGAAAGTGCGATAGTCGATTACAATTTGTTTACGTCACTGCATTATTGAGCTCGAGGAAGCGACTGACGATTCATCGAGCTCTCGAACTTTGACAAACAGTGACTTTTCTCACCGTTTCGTTGTGTCTAAGTGCATGCCGTTAAATCCGTTATTCTTCATGCATATTTGTAGTGAAGTGTAAAGGGCCAGAGTTAGCTCGCCTGCTATCTGACTGCATTGAGCTGCTGTCAGGTCACAGCGACAGTGAAGTGCAACACTTATCGATCAACATCAAGGAACCCCTGGAGCTTCTCCATCGATCTTCGTTGATTGTGAGTGATGGGGGCCCACAGGAGCGAGGGACGCCGGGATTGGCTCCAGCAGGATTTCTCTGAGCAGCAGGTTCAGACAGTGGTGAGTCAAACTCGTGTCATCTTCATCACCATCACCGTCTTCATCGTCATTCTCTGTGTGTGCACCATAACTGAACATGAAACTTGTGGAGAACATTTCCGGGTCATATTTCATCACAAAAGAAAAAGAAAACATACTTTGCACAAAGAAAAATGAAGCTTGCTTTTTGGACAATTTTTAAAAAATAATTTTCATGATAATTAAGTATCCAGATTCTTATTACTGGAATGTTTGATCAAATTATTTTCTTTTAATGTTTTTTATAGTTTTTAAGATTATATTAGTCTCTTGCTTATACAGTACCGGTCAAAGTATTTGTAATCTTCAGCTCATCAAGCCTGCATTTATTTGATCAAAAATACTGGAAAACAACAATGGTTTTCAATTTTAAAATACTTTCAAATGTAATTTATTCATGTGATCAAAGCTGTATTTTCAGCATCATTACTCCAGTCTTCAGTGTCACATGATCCTTCAGAAATCATTCAGATATGATGATTTATTATCAACAAGGTTGGGGAAAGTTACTTTGAAAAGTAATGCATTACAATATTGCGTTACTCCCTTAAAAAGTAACTAATTGAGTTACTTAGTTACTTTTTAAGAAAAGTAATGCGTTGTTACTTTTGCGTAGGCCTGTCACGATAACTAATTTTTTTCCGCAATATATCGTCCCAGAAATAATTGCGATATCATTTTAAGACTATTTTATGCCGCTCAATATATATAATCCTAATATAATATCTTAATAATGCAAGTAGACCTACACACTTTCAAATGACAACCTTTTTATTCTTTAGATCATTGAAATTAAGGGTAAAAAATATATTATCCTAAATAAAAAATTGAGTAAATAGTAAATAAACATTTTCCCTTGTGAAACGGCTTTAACACTCGTCATTCTGCTGTGTTGACATTAATATGTGCACTGGAACAGGGGATCGCGGCTTTGAAATCGAGTCCATTTGGGCTTATTCTTCCAAACTGTCAGTAATTGTCAAGAAAACACTATAACGTCTCAAATGTTGCCCTTTTTCACCTGTCGATAACCGCTCTGTGAATGAAGAAACTGCCAGAGAACAACTTTCACCTCCGTCATGGAAAACATACAAGTTGACAGCACAATCGAGTAAAATGGTGACATTCGTTATCATGTAAACATAATAATGAATGGGCGATATAGTGCATCACAAAAACTAATTGAGGTCATGTACATAATTGTGCGATTTATATCGATATATTGATTATTGCGACAGGCCTAGTTTTGCGTTACTTTCTCTCACCTGGGTTGGGCTTGTTTTTTTTTTTTGTGGGTTTTTTTTTCTCTATTTTTGTGCACATGTAAAGACACCAAAATTGAAATAATAATAAGCCTCAGCCTGAGGTAAAAATGCAAATTCACGCATGTACAGTAGAGGATGCAGATAAAACAAACCTTTCAGCTGCTGCCATTCTGGATAAATGAAGAATAGGTCGTAGGAGAAAAAAAGTTTAACACTCCCCATCCCCAATAAAAAAATAAAATAAATCTAAAGTCATTTTTGCTCATGGTTTAACTGAATCATCGAAGGTTATCTGCAAGTACATTTGTCAATAAAGTCAGATTAAATGCATTTTGAATGATTTTATTCATTTTGAGGAGTACTGAATTTTTTTTGTGCAAGTGAGATGAATAAATGCTCACATTTAATAATCTCACTCTGCGCTTACTCTCGATTTTTCTCAACATGGGGACAGGAGAGCTGTCAGTCAAATAAATGTGAAAAAGTAACTCCGATATTTTTACAAACTCAATAAATTTGAAAAGTAATGCGTTACTTTACTAGTTACTTGAAAAAGTAATCTGATTACGTAACTCAAGTTACTTGTAATGCGTTACCCCCAACACTGATTATCAATGTTGGAAACAGTTGCTGCTGCTATTGCTAATATTTATTTATGACCTGTGATAGATTATTAGTTAAAAAAATAACAGCATTTATTTACAATAGAAGTCCTTTCTAACAATATACACTACCGTTCAAAAGTTTGGGGTCAGTCATTTTTTTCTTTCTTTTTTTTGAAAGAAATGTATACTTTTATTCAGCAAGGATGAGTTAAATTGATAAAAAGTGCAAATAAAGATTTATATTGTTGAGCTGTTCTTTTTAAAGCTGCTGTCCGTAACTTATTTTGAATGAGAATGTACAACATGAATCCATTTTCCAAAGCGTGTTTTTGTCTTACAGTGAATCATTATGGTACACTTATAATAAGTGTTTATATTGGGTCTATTTCACACCGGTCTGGTAGGAAGTGCTGTGGAGGAGCACAGTCCCTGCGTGAGTCGCCATAGACATAAACAGAGAGAAGTAGCTCCGGCTGCAATGTTCTTCCGCAAGACGCATGCAGTTCTGTTATATTTTTTGGGACTTCAGCTTAGTATTCCCAGAGTTAGATAAGTCCATACATACCATTGTAACTATATACAATGTAACATGATGTAACTATATCCTGAAAAAAGTATCACATTAGCGGCACAACTGTTTCAAACATTGATAATAAATCATCATATTAGGATGATTTCTGAAGGATCATGTGACACTGAAGACTGGAGTAATGATGCTGAAAATACAGCTTTGATCACAGGAATAAATTATATTTTAAAGTAGGGCTGCACGATTATGACAGAAATCATAATTGTCGATTATGCCTTGAAATTGTAATTGCGATTATTCTATAGCATTAAGCCTCTAAAGTCAAATATACATTGGTTTAGTTTCTTTAAATAAAAAAAGTAAAAATATGCATTGGATTATAATGTTATACTTAAACAAAAAATAAAAACAATGTGGAAAAAAACGTAACCTGTAGAAAGAAAGAAAAACACATTAAGTACACATAATAATATAAGTGGTCTTTTTTTGTGTGTTTGCGATTACATTTTATTAAACGGTTTCATAATTGTGGCATCAAAAAATTTGATTAATTGTGCAGCCCTATTGTAAAGTATATTAAAATAGAAAACCATTATTTTAAACTATAATAATTTCAAAATTTTTGATCAAATAAATGCAGGCTTGATGAGCAGAAGAGACTTTTACGTTAAATAAAGTAATTTTCCAAACATTTGACTGATACTGTGTGTATATATTATACTGTGTATTATTGGACTGGCTGTCAATACATTCTTGCAACTATAAACTGAGCATATACCTTGGCATTAAAAAGTACACTTTTTACAATAAAGGGGATATCTTCTATTATTTTATTATAACCTTATATTGTTAACCATGCAAGAAGAGGACAGGGTTGCCAGATTGGGCTGGTTTGGGGTCAGTTCGGTGGTTTTCAAACATCTCAATTTTATAATCTAATTGGTTAATAACAAACTCAAGTGTGCTTGTACTCCATAAAATCAGTCATCATGACACACACTGGCCCAGCGTAGAGTCAGCTGGCAGGTGTTGAAGTCACTGACGAGCACGCACTTTCAGCCAATCAGCGATCAGGAGGGAGACGCGCTCATTCATGACAGGTTTTCAGCGCAAAATTGTAGCTGTATATCAAGTGATCGCTCTGCCAAAGTGGCATAAATATACAGTAAGTTAGTAATGAGTGGGAGAGTGAACCATCTCTCAAAACGTGGATTACACCTGTGACTCAAAGACTCTTTATAAATATAACTCTAAGAGCACAGTTGAATGACTTGAATTGAAATCGAATATGACTCCTGTCCATCATGAGCACATTGATCAGGACATCTGCACCTTTTAAACCGTCTAGACTGCGCTCTACTCGTCCCGACTGCTGCTAAAAGAGGTTTGAATCAACGATTAATCGGTTAAGTTCTGCGTTATGTTCTTCACGAAATACATAACGTTACTGTAGTTCTGTCTGAAGTTAAAGCACAACACAAAGATAAACGCATTCTTGTTGTTAATGTTTTGTTGTAGTACTGTTGTACAGTGTGTGTGTGTGTGTGTGTGTGTGTGTGTGTGTGTGTGTGTGTGTGTGTGTGTGTGTGTGTGTGTGTGTGTGTGTGTGTGTTTGTGTGTTATGCCTGCTAATTACGTTGTTTATTTCAATCACTTATATTGGGCACTTTTTGCACTTAAATTAGTTTATTCTTACTTTTGACATTTGAAAATGATCATTGGTTAATATCGTGATTTTTAACAGTTTCCACTTGGACATTTTAGTCATGCATGTCTGTATTTGAATTGATTTGCCCTGTTTGATCCGTTTTCCTGGGAAATGTATTTATTTTATTTTGTCATCATTATTTTGTTTTAAGGAGATAAAATTGTGCTAATCAACCTTGATTGACATGGCAATAAAATTATATCACATTATTTTGGCAGTTCAAATTTTGGGCGTTTTTTTCTTGGATTGGGCGTGTTTTAGCGAGCTTTTGGACTGGAAACCGTCAACCCAATCTGGCAAAACTGGAAGAGGGCTGTTGTCATTTGATAGTAGCCTGGATGCCAGCCGAACTTAGCCCCGCCCACAACATTTGAGCTCGGGCAGTTCGGTCTGGACTTGATTCGTAGAGGAGTAATTATGCCCGAACAGAAACTGTTCGGATCAATGAAATTGTCAGGCCGGGCTTTAGACGATGATGGACCGATGATCAACAGTAACGCAAGCATCCACGTCATCAAAGGCGCTTGGGTTGAATTTGTTCTAATCCTAAACGGAGAACTTGTTCGTATATGCATTCACCTTTACTATTTCTTTCAGAAATGATGATCGTGTTGGTAAGTACTCTGTGTATCCTTTAATTATTTTTTTACAACACCGGCAAAGATCGTTTACACTCATCTTTTTCTTCTAACGTTACTTATTCCAGCGTGCGGGACTGCGGGCAGACAGGGTTGCCAAGTTTTTACAACAAAACCCGCCCAATTGCTACTCAAAACTAGCCAAAAACAAGCCCAATAGCTTAAATAGCATTTGGGGGGTAAAATATGTGTTATTTTGGCAGGGCTGTCTGCTAAAATTCACATTCCTGGGTCTGTATATCACATAATTTGGGTCACTTCAACCCGTGGACATGGCAACACAGTGCAGTTGAGTTCTGTTGACATTTGACAACTAACGTTATGCGTCGCTCCGTTGCTCTGATTGGTTGTGGGTCTATCCAATTGAGGTCTTTCCTGGTTCGGTTGAAACACGCCCTGTAATCACACCCCAACGGTGCAGCATCAGACTCATATTCTGACTAGAATTGAGTATGACAACGTCAGGCTAATTTGATAGCACATCCTGATTGGATCTTGGTTGTTGCATCTTTCTTGATGGCCTTATACTGTGTGTGTTTTTCTCAATGGCAGAATCCCTGGAACATCATGATCAAACACAGACAGGTGCATCGCAGGGGACGGCGCTCACAGATGACCGTTAGGTAAGTCCACTAATGTGTATGTCAAGATTAGTTTCCATTGTTACATTTCTTTCGCCTATCCCAGGTTAATACATTTGTATGACTTGTGGCTCTGTCAAAACATTGCTGTTCGACTCTGAACATGTCATTGTGTGCAGTTATACAGATCCTGTCATTTCCATGGATCTCCTGCGGACCGTTCTGCAGCCCAGCTTCAATGAAGACATCCGAGCTGTGTTCAGAAAATATATGAAGGTCAGTGACCGATCACGTTTGCTGATTTTGGGACTGGCTGTGTGTGATTACGTTGCTCTGATCGTGTGTTTTTCCTCTTCTCTTTGCGGCGCAGTTTTTTGAGAAGGCGGCCAGCAATGTGAAGGAGAATGTTGGAGGAGACGTGCAGCCCGATCAGCTTATCAGAGATGCTTGCAGAAACTGCCTGGAACATGTAAAACATAATTTATACACAAATATTGCAAATATTTAGGTTTAAAAATTGTGGTGAATCAGCCTACGAGTTAAATGTTTGGAAATGTTCTGTTTTAGGCAAAGCAGCTCTTTCCTGATGCAGAGAAAACGGCTCCGAAACCTAGTGTTGACCCCACAGTGAAGGTTAATGTTATCCAAATTGTTCTGCAATTCATTGAGAATTTCATTTCAGATGTCTGTGATAACCAGTGATGGGAATAACGGCGTTATAGATAAACGGTGTTACTAACGGAATTAATTTTTTCAGTAACGAGTAATCAAACGAATTACTGTTTCTCCCGTTACAACGCCGTTAGCGTTACTGAGAATAAAATGTGGCGTTACTATAATTGAGCTCACTGAAGCGGTTTTCTTCCGAACAGGCTCTCTCTCAGTCGGACCTGCAACGTTTTTTTTTCGTGTGTGTGTGTGTGTGTGTGTGTGTGTGTGTGTGTGTGTGTGTGTGTGTGTGTGTGTGTGTGTGTGTGTGTGTGTGTGTGTGTGTGTGTGTGTGTGTGTGTGTGTGTGTGTGTGTGTGTGTGTGTGTGTGTGTGTGTGTGTGTGTGTGTGTGTGTGTGTGTGTGTGTGTGTGTGTGTGTGTGTGTGTGTGTGTGTGTGTGTGTGTGTGTGTGTGTGTGTGTGTGTGTGTGTGTGTGTGTGTGTGTGTGTGATAATATTTACAATAATGTATTGGATTTGATAGGTGTCTCTCACATTGTCCCACAGCAACATTACAATAGTGTACATTCATGTGCAATGTTTTATAATAATAGTTTATTCTATTAAGTGTCCAATTCATTCATTTAACATATTTAATATTGGGGGCCACCAAGTTATTTGACATATTTGAACATTTGAAGAAGAAAAAAAAGTAACACCGTAGTTACTTTTATAATGATGTAACTCAGTTATTAACTACTATTTGTAAGAAGTAACTAATTACTTTTTTAAAGTAACGTGCCCAACACTGGTGATAACTTGCATGCTTGCCTGAAAAACTATAAATATGTGTCTGGTATTTTCTTAGTTCTTCTGATGTATTTTATTTCAGTTCTAAATTGTTGAATGTTTTGGTTTCTTATTCTTTTTTTGTTGTTCATTCATTCCACAGCGTTCACGGCAGCCAGACGACACCTCTGGCCAGAGAGACAGTCCCATCCCTAAAAAGGTGAAGGGGAAACACACACACACACACACTCTCACTCACTACCGTTTGGGGTCAGAAAGATTTTTTTTAAATTATTATTATTTTTATAAAGTGTCTTCTGTTCTCCATGCCTGCATTTATTTGCTCAGAAATACATTCCTGTGAATTATTCCTGTGATTAAAGCTGAATTTTCTTCAAAGTCTTCAGCGCCACAGGATCCTTCAGAAATCATTCTAATATGATTATTTTCTGCTCAAGAAACATTTATGCTTATTATCAATGTTGATAATTAGGGCTGTGCCGGTAAACGTGACAACCGGAATATCACCAGCGGTGGTCGGCTAAAACACTTTTTTTTGTATGTGAATGCTGTTTTATGTGAATATTATGACACGAGTGAAGCACAAACATTTATTTACAAAATAAATAATAGGTAAGCTATTAAATGTTACATCGCAGCCATGGAAACATATGGATTCATAACGAACGAGAGAGAGACTTTGTGAGGTGAGCCAAATGTAAGCTTTGCCTGCGTTTTGCGATCTGGTCACCCATCCACAAATTTAACAATAGGCTTACTCCATTTTATTCTACTGGACATGGACTCTCGCATTTATTTTCCCAAATCTTAATTAACGTCTCTCACAGGGGATTAAACGTTTCTTCCTTTTGTTTGCTTTTAATTAGGAGTTCGCATCATTTACTGTGGTAAAGTAGAAAACGCTGTAGGACAGATACATTTTACTTCAAACTCTATTTAACACAGTTTGTGCTTGTTATTAAACTTAAGGTGCGTCAAGTTTATGTGTATAGCGCATTTCATACACGCTGGAGATTTGTAGTTTCGCTCTCTCTCGCAGCGCATAATCAAAGAAAGCCTAAAGTTCTTGACCCTGCCGAAGATAAATTCACTCTTCATACCTTTTACTACAAGTGTCAGTTCTGGAACATCAGGAGAAAACATGAAGATATTAGAAAAGTGATGCTCTCTTTCCTGCTCGTGTCCCACATCCCTTTCAGCGCAAAACGGCATCTCTGTGGGGAAATATGAAACCAATATTTTTAAACTAATATTTAACTTTCTTATATTATTTATATTACCATTATTTACTTTATTTAAATGTTTTACAGGCTGTAGTATGTTGTTTCACTGACGGAAGTACTAAAAGATGACAATTCTGCAAATAACTGCAATTGCAGGTTTCAAACAGAGATGGCGACAAAGAGGCAAAACTTACGGACTGCAGCTTTAATCAAGCCTTCTTACCAATATGTAAATTCCCTTGAAGTGCTCATATTATGCTTTTTTTTTTTTTAGGTTCCTAATGTTGTTTTGTAGTCTTTTACAAAAGATTAACATGCATCAAAGGTCAAAAAATATATATTCTGTCTGAAAACGGCTTGTTCGAAGATTCAGTCTCTCTAAACCCCTCCTTTCCATGAGCCTGCTTTGCTTTAATTGACCGGTCGCAAATACCCGCCGCCTTTAGTTACTGTTGTATGTCCGACAAGCCTCGATCTCACACCACACCTCAGCTCTTCGCTCTCGTGATGAATGAAATCTGACTCCTGCTGCATCTGTGACGTGACTTTCGTTCGGCTCACTCACACTTTATTGAAAAGACACGTTCAGTTTTTAATTGTAGAGTTTATTATCTAACTGAACAAAATTATTTTATTACTATGAATATCAAAACGACGGTGGGGGCGGTGCCATGGTGGGCAAGTGATAACCAGTAGCCGTGGCTTTGGGAGTGGCTTCGTAGGGCAGCGGAGCAAGTGCATTCTGGGAGTTGTTGTCTTTCATCCACATGAGACAAAAATAAATGTTCTGTCTTTTCTCAGTCTAGAAGGCACCAAATTCAAAAATAATTTCACATTTCTACTACATAAATTACAGTTTAAATACACATTCATCTTCCCAGCGCTGAAGTGCCCCTTTAAAAAAACTGAAAAATCACAATACATATCATATTGGCACCCAAGTATCGTGATAGTATCAAATCGGGAGAAGGGTGTATCGTCCCAGTCCTAACACTGACACACATTGATACGAACAGTCTGAATCAATTCAAGCCTCGTGCAAAGTGGATTTGCAGTGCAGAAAACAGTGTCTTCTCAGCATGTCGACAACACAAACCAAACTCTTCCAGTCTCAGCTACAACTTCTTTTGCGAGGTTCGTGCTGCGTTCAGTAAATATCAGTCTTGCTCTTTCTGTCCGATGGCGCGCGTTCGTCTCAGCCATCTCACGGTCAATGTCCGTAATTGCTGATAATAACATACGTTGTCTTATTTTAAATCTAGCTTTACGAGCTTTCAGAATATGCTTTAGTATCAGTGCTTGTCTCTTTTCCGCAGTTTTGTTAATGACCTCTTTAGTAAACAAATAGATAACCAGCAAAAGCAGCGCTGCTTGCATCTCCTCCATACTTGTTATTGTTGCAGACAGTGTCACGCAAAAATTATTACTGTCCGTCGCAGTCCTACATCACCAGACTAATTTGCCTAATTTTCACGGTACTTTAGACCGCAGTGGAAACGCAGACAGTAGCAGGTCTGGGGGGGAAAAAGTTCCTGGTACAAATTGTTCCCGGTAATTTCGGTGGAAATGCGGCTAATGTTTGAGGGCGGGGCAAAGTTGTTCGCAGCAGCCAATAAAGACCATAGGCTGGCATTATGCAGATTTGTTACATTATGTAGATCTCAGGAAGTGAGACATTTCAGCACTTCTCAGACAATAACAATAACTTTATTTGTCGTGCACTTTGATCTTTAAAACTTCGCAGACCTTTTATACATTCACAAACATCTATTATTACGGACACTGCATGAACAGTAATATTCAAAAAAGCATAGAGACAGAGCGTATTTAGGCCACGCCCACACCGGGGGGGGGGGACAATCCAACGCTCTCCATTGACTTTGCATTGCGGGAGGCTGCCTCATTGTCATTTCGGACTTATAACAAAAAACAGAACAATGTCTAAAAGCTGATATGTGACAAGGTGTACAGCAAACAAGCTAAGAAAACACAGAAATAAGTTTTTATAAGCTGTCGACCCAAAAAAACGAGCGATTAAGAAGATAAAAGTGGATACAGGCAATACGAAGTGACGCTTCAGTAGGATGAATGGGTAAATTTTGGGATCCTGACACTCAGTATGTCTCAGTATGTGTATGTGTGCAGTAAACATTTTGTCACTGTTAAGTCAAATATCAAATGTCCGTTTTATATATGATATTTCCTGTCGTTGATTACATTCCGCTCTAGTCGCCGTAGTTCTCAGTGTAATATGGCCCGCGCGCTCTGTCTCAATGGCCTGAATCTTAAACGCTCGTTTTTTGGGTCAACATCTTATAAAAACGTCTGGGTTTTTGCTTCTGGGTTTTGTTTAGCTTGTTTGCAGTTCACTTTGTCACATATCAGCTTTTATACATTGTTCAGTTTTTTGCAATAAGTCCGAAATGACAAGGAGGCAGCCTCCCGCAATGCAAAGTCAATGGAGACGGTTTGATTGTTTCCCCCCCCCGGTGGGCGTGGCCTTCAGATTATGACGCGTGTCGCTCTGTCTCTATAATAGGGGCACTTTAATTAAATAAACATTATCACACAAGCAAGAGTGCTGTTGTTCTGAATACCAACAATCATAAATGCATGATGTTTGTTTATTTTCAGAGGAAAGGTCGTCCTCCCGGTCCCGTTGTACAGTATGACAGAACAGCCCAGTACAGCGCTCCGTAAGCTTCCTTATATTTTTTAAATCTGATTTCTCCATATATTAAATATTCATTTTAAAACATATTCCACAGAGCGAAACTCAAAGTATCGGAGCCAATAAAGAGAGAAGGTCCTAAGGTATGTGCATTTGGTTTAAAATGGCATGCTGAAATGTTTATATGATATTAATGTGTCTGTGTTGATGTCTGTATAGTGGGACCCGTCCAGACTGAACGAGGGCAGCACGTTTGTTCTGGGATCCAGGGCAAATAAGTAAGTGTACAAAGGTTTGCTCAAATGCTTTTGGGTTTTTTCACTATAGTTGACAGGAACATTAAACAACGTGATTTGGATGTATGCGTTCAGCAAGTACTGATAGTGGATGTAATTTCAGGGCTTTGGGAATGGGCGGTACAAGAGGAAGGATCTACATCAAACATGCAGAGCTCTTCAAGGTATGTTGAGACTTTTTCTGAGCATCGATTCAGCCGTTTCTGTGTTCATGTGGAAGTATCCGTAATATCTTTTGTGTCTCAGTATGCCGCTGATGCTCAGGACAAACACTGGCTTTCAGAAAGACAGCACATGAGAGCCACAGGTGGAAAGATGGTGAGTGTTTGTGTCTACAGAAATGTTCTAATAAAGCGGTAAATTACAATTCTTCATCATCCTATTTAAACTGTTTCTTGTCTCAGGCTTATCTGCTTATAGAAGAGGATATTCTTGATCTTGCCCGAAGTGATGACTACAAGTAAATAAACACATTTTCTTATCAAACAAAACTTATAAATGAATGTTAGTATGGAAGCTTTTTTAAACAATTTAAACGATAATTGCGAGACATAAACTCGCAGTTGTGAGTTATAAAATCAGAGTTGCGAGATTGCAAGATATAATCTTGTAATTCTGACTTTTTCTCTCGCAATTGTGACAATTTATATAATAATTCTGACTTTATAACTCCCAGGTGCAACTTAATATCACACAATTCTGACTTTATATCTTGCAATTCTATCTTTATAACTAATAATTTCGAGTTTATATCAGTTTATATAATTTATATTAAAGTCAGAATTGTGAGTTTCAATTATCTTTTTTATTTTTATTCATCATCATACTTTTTTTTCTCTCACAATTCTGACTTTTTCCCCCCGCAATTGCGAGTTATGATTATGAAGTCCAATGTTTTTCTCAGAATTGTGATTTTATATAACAATTGAGAGAAAAAAAGTCAGAATTGCGAGGGGGAAAAGTTGTGACTTTATATAACACAATTCTGACTTTATAACACAATTGCAAGTTTGTAACTTGCAATTCTGACTTTATAATTCGCAAATGCGAGTTTATATAACACAATTCTGACTTTTTAATTCGCAAATGCGAGTGTATATAACACAATTCTGACTTTTTAATTCGCAAATGCGAGTGTATATAATACAACTCTGACTTTATAACACGCAATTGCGAGTTTATTTAACATAATTCTGACTTTATAACACAATTGCAAGTTTATAACTCGCAATTCTGACTTTAATTCTCAAATGCAAAGTTGTAACTCACAAATCTCTATAATTCGCAAATGCAAGTTTATAACTCGCTATTCTGACTTGATAACTCGCAAATGCAAGTTTATAACTCGCTATTCTGACTTCATAACTCGCAAATGCAAGTTTGTAACTCAAAATTCTGACTTTATAATTCGCTAATGCAAGTTTATAACTCGCTATTCTGACTTGATAACTCGCAATTCTGACTTGATAACTCGCAAATGCAAGTTTATAACTCGCAATTCTGACTTTATAATTCGCTAATGCAAGTTTATAACTCGCTATTCTGACTTGATAACTCGCAGATGCAAGTTCATAACTCGCAATTCTGACTTGATAATTCGCAAATGCAAGTTTATAACTCGCAATTCTGACTTTATAATTCGCTAATGCAAGTTTATAACTCGCTATTCTGACTTGATAACTCGCAGATGCAAGTTCATAACTCGCAATTCTGACTTGATAACTCGCAAATGCAAGTTTATAACTCGCAATTCTGACTTTATAATACGCTAATGCAATTTTATAACTCTCTATTCTGACTTTATAATTCGCAGATGCAAGTTTATAACTCGCTATTCTGACTTTATAACACGCAAATGCAATTTTTATTCTGACTTTGCAAGTTTGTAACTTGCAATTCTGACTTTATAGTTCGCAAATGCGAGTTTATATCATGCAATTCTTACTTTATAAGTTTATATAATTTATATAAAAGTTAGAATTGCAAGATGTAAACGCAATTGCGAGAAAAAAGTTTTATTTGTGAGATTAAAAGACTTTTTATTTTTTATTCAGTGGAGGAAACAAGCTTCCATATGTTCCATATGAACATGCATCATCATATTTTCTCTGAATTCTTAGGGACTGTCCTGACTTGAAGCTGGATGAACTGAAACCGTTTCTGGTGCCCATTTGGATGGTGGAGAAGATGCAGAAGGCAATGGAAGCACAGAAAACAGAAAGTGATCTCGTCATTTAATGCCAACCTCGCCAGTCAAGTCGATGGACCACGGACACTCCTCAGTGTTATCAATTCAGCATAACTGTAACCTTTGTGTTGTTTGTTTGGCGATGTTCACAGTAGACCCAGACATTATGATCAAGTCGCCTGGGAATTGTTGTGTTGGAGGTTTATTTGGCAAATCAGATTTGCACATTTAATTTCATGGTACAGATCTGATTCCTTTTTTTCTATCAAAAAAAAGTGTGCTTTTTTTCATGACTTTGTATTTAAAGAATTGAATGTCTAATGAGGCACATATAGAGCCTTAAAGACTTTTTAAATTCTGTGGTTAATGGACATTTTGTATGCTTGTTTTGTGTCATTTATCATATTTTTAAACAAAAGATTTTTTACGAATTTGTCATTGTTTGTCATACCTGCTGTAAAAGGGAATTTATTTAGTCGTTTTCATTTCCCCTCTTATTTCTCACTTTTTAAATATACAGCTTTATTGTAAAGAACAAAAACAAAGCAGCTACTTCATCTAGCAGCATAATTACACAATGAGCTGTGATATTTTTATACATTTGATTTGACTGATGTATTTAAATTATTTTCTAAATGAATTTAATACCTGTTACACGTATGTTATATAACTGAAAATATAGAACGGTTTATTATTGTATGTACATGTATCTATCAATAAACGGTTTGTGCTAAATGTTCTTTTGAAAATAATTTATCAATATCAAAACAATAGTTATCGATTTTATTTGTAAAAGTTTGAGCAGAGTAGTCTGAAGAATAGTCAACGGTTATAGACACGCCCACCTGGCTGTATCAACCAGTCAGATCAAAGTGTTTTGTGCCTAGCGTCAATGCTCATTGGTTGCTATGTGATCGCTTTGTTCGTAATCTGCGCTTCTGGTTGGTTGAAATGGTGATTAGGCGGAGAATTCCGTTTAGCAACCTACGTTTAAACGGGGGCGGGATGTGATTTAAAAAATTCGTTCAGGAATCGGTTAGTGTTGTCGACTACATTGAACACAGCCGGTAATATAGATATTATGTCAATGAATATTGCTATGAATGTTAATTTAAAATTGGCTTATATACCGTTTATGATGTTACTGTATAAAATCGTTTTTAAATGATTTAACGTTAATTAGCGCATTCGCCAACGGTTAACTGGCGAGTGGCCTTTTGTTGTCGTTTAAATTTCAGCTTTAGATAACTAAAGATATGTTTTCTTTGTGTCGATAGTTTTATAAATGCGTATATTTTAGTCGTTACGTAGGTTTATTTAGGTTATTAGCATCTGCTGTGTTATGAGTAACGTTAGGCCTTTAACTTACCTCACATTCAAATGAGAAACCGTTTACCGTAGCACGAAATCATAGCAATTTCAGTCTTTGTTAGTTGTCGGTTTATACAAATAAATTAGATTCAGCTTCACGGGTTTCCATCGAATGGTTAACTTTAGTTTAGCTCGGTTGTCACGAAGCTCCATGCCGCATGTTTTCTGTGTTGTAAGCCGTTGAATGCTGTCGATGTGCGCATTAAAATAGTTCTTCCCCATGTCTGACCATCTTAGATCTGAAGCGATGGCCTCTCAGAATATGGATCCCGCAGCAGCCTCGTCCACAGCCGCGCTGAAGGGCAGCGAGACGAGCGGAAATGTGTCGAAAGGATCCGTCACTAAAAGGTTTGATTGTCCAGATATTGCTCGCAGGGTTTATATTTCATAACTTCGAATCCATTCTAATGTGATCAGTAAGACCACTGGAATTCATACAGGCTAATGTTATGCTTATTTGAGTCGTCTGGAAACATTGTGGTCTATATCGGAACTGAATTTGCATTGAAATATTCTACTGGAATTAACCATTATCACGTGACTGAATAATATATCAGTGCGATTGTGATTCTGCCTTCATTGCAAGTTCAATAAACCAGTTAATTGAGTAACTTGTGTTTCTGACACACAATTTTTACCACTTTCAGTCAAATCAATCTGTGTATAAAGAGAGTTTCGAAATACTTGATGTTTAAATAAATGCATTGTGATGTCCTTAAGGGATGTTATTGGTGATCATAATCATAAATGCATATTTCAATAGAAATCCATAAGGGCTAGAGGTGTAACGATATATCGCAATACACAAATGCAACAATATGTATTGTGAATAGGGTCCCAAAATAAAAATTACTATGATAATTAGTTTTAAGTGTCAGTACTACATTAAACTACTATCAATGTTGAATATGTATAATATAGCAATGGGGGAATATGAGGCCAAATGTCTAGTTACCAGTAAAAAGTGTCCTACATTATTTTAATTTTACTGAGTGCAAGCATATTTGTCTAAAATAATTATGTATTATGAATATTTTGATTCTGGTGTCACCGTTGTCCTGTGCATTGGGTTACCAGCACCAAGTGTAATGCCAAATATAGCATTTTAATCAACAGTACCTTTTTATTTTTTGTTAACCTTTTTTCCATATGTTTTGGTGTACTGTATCACAATAGACCCTTTTCACATGTCAGGGTTTCTCAGAAGCGGAAGTCGTCATAGTTGGGTTAACTTTTAATAGCGGTGTATGAGAGAATACATAACATATATATTTTTTGCGTCCCCATTTTCTCAAATGGCAGAACTCCAACTTTCAAAAAGAGGGGAAAAATGGTGAGATTGATAATGGCAGTGAAAAGAGAGAAAGGTGTTAATTTTACAGTCACTCCCATAGACGCTGTATTAAACACCCACACAGCAGCGGTAACATGTTTTTTTTGTAATTTGATGCGAAAGTAATATAAAATAAAGTATTAGTGTTATAAATGTACATGTTTTAAAAAGAAAATGGAAATACAAAAAACGTTGCAGGATTTACAATATAGATGACATTTAAAACATCATCACAGTCTGAAAAGGGTCTGTAATATCGTATCTTGATGTGTCTCGACCTGTGACATGAGGGTATCATTACACCTAATCAGTGGTGAGTAGGTTACTCTAATAAAGTAATTAATTACTAGTTACTAATTACATCTTCTGTAGTGTAATTAGATTACTGTACAAATTACCCTCTCCAAAAAGTATTTAATTACTACCGGTAATTACTTTCCAAATCCTATATCAACCTCGAGTTAAGCAATTCAAGGATCGACATGAAATGGCTCTTTTAATTCATTCAAATACATATGAAACTACATCAATTATTCTTATTAACTGACCAAAGTATTACAAATGTGAGAAGGATGGATAAAAACATGTATTTATAAGTTAGACTTTAAATTCCCAGGTGAAAAAGACGTACTATTAAAAATGCATTATAGTATATATTTTTATTCTAATAAAAACATACTCAAGTGCATTTTTAATGCATTTAATAGTACGTATTTTTCACCTGGGTTGTTAATTCCACTATATATAATTGTTCTACAGTCTATGCACAGTATTTAGTTCAATTACTTGTGAAGTAACTAAATTACACAAAATAAGAGTAATCCCTTCCTTTACTTTTTCAAGGGAAAAGTAATTAAATTACAGTAATTACTTAGTAACTAGTTACACCCAACACTGCCCCTAAGGAGGACTTTAGTGCCTAGGGGGTGCTAGTTTCTAATTAATTTGTTTTAATGCAGTTAATACCACTTTTATATCTTGGCATCTGAAAATGACATTGAAGTCTTTCATTTGAAAATGTTTAGTTTTTTTTTAGTTTAGCACGTTCTCTTCAGCTCATTCACATTAATGTTCACTGTCTTCCCTTTCCCTCTGTAGGCTTCAGCAAGAGCTGATGACACTAATGGTAAGACCTTTATATACAGCGGGTAATATGTTTGGTCTCTAAGGGATGGTTCATCCAAAAATGTAAATTGTCATTTACTCGCCCTCAAGTTGTTCCAAGCTTGTATTTATTTCTTCTGCTGAACACAAAAGAAGATATTTGGAAGATTGTCGGAAACCAGACAGTTGACTGACCCCATTGATTTACATGGTATGTTTATTTATTTTTATTCCATACAATGGAAGTCAATGGGGTCCATCAACTGTTTGGTTATTAACCATATTCTTCAAAATGTCTTGTGTTCAGCAGAAAAAATAAATTCAAACAGGTTTGGAACAACTTAAAAGGATAGTTCACCCAAAAGAAAATTAGCCCATGATTTACTCACCCTCAAGTCATCCGAGGTGTTTATGACATTCTTCTTTCAGACGAATCCAATCTGAGTAATATTAAAAGAGTCAATCCAAGCATTATAATAGCAGTAATAGTTGCTCTGTTTTGAAGTCCATAAAAAAAATGCATCTGTCCGTCTAATAACTGCTCCACGCGGCTCTGTGGTGTTAATAAAGGCCTTCCGAAGCGAATCGATGAGTTTGTGTAATAAAAATATCCATATTTTATACTTTATCAATTAAAGTTCCAGCCGATCGCCTTCCGTGGAAAAGTGTTGAAACTGCCATCTCACGATTCAAGATGCGTACGTGACTCCATGACGAGCGCATCTGGTAACGGAAGCCTTTGATCGGCCGAGGCACTTTCAACACTTTTTCCATAAATTTAATACGGAAGGCGATCGGCCGAAACTTAACTTGATAAAGTTTTAAATATAGATATTTTTCTTACACAAATGCATCGATTCGCTTCAGAAGGCCTTTATTAACACCCCAGAGCCGCGTGGAGCAGTTATTCGATGGACGATGCATTTTTTTTTATGGACTTCAAAAACAGAGTAACTATTACTGCAATTATAATGCTTGGATTAGCCTGGACTTTTTAAATATAACTCTGATTGTATTTGTCTGAAAGAAGAATGTCATATACACCTCGGATGACTTGAGGGTGAGTAAATCATGGGCTAATTTTCATTTTTGGGTGAACTATCCCTTTAAGGGTGAGTAAGGCCGTGTCCACCAAAGCATTTTTCCCCAGCTAAAAACGCCTTGCTGTGAGCACTTGAGAGTAGGGCTGCACGATATATATCGTTTTGGCAGCAATATTGCGATGTGACTATCACGGATGCGCACATCGCAGGATGTGCGACGTCAAGTATAGGGATTGTAGGTGATCCGTACGGGCAGCTGTACCCCGGTTCAGAACACACGTGATTCGTGGATTAATTGCAAAGTCTAACCATCATAGAGTGAAAGTTTAATATTTAGTCAGGCATCAAGCGCAAGAGAACTGTAGTCGCACACCGTTTTCTCTACGCACACACACAGAGCCGCGCAGAAAAATAAAATATCGCAATGTACGTTTTGTTTTTTCCCCAATATCGTGCAGCCCTACTTGAGAGCATTTGGCAACGTTGTGTTTTTTCAGTTGAGACTCTTTGCTTGCTATGATAAAGAACATCTGTGGAAGTGTTACTAGGATCTCATTTCACAGATAGTTGGCTTCTGTATTGATTCTACTTAAAAATGCCGATACAATGTGAAGTATTTGCTCTGGCTCTTGTTTTAAATTATTTTGTTCCATTATGCTTGTTGTCGCCTGTGGACATTGTACAAGCAGAATGTGGCGGTTGTATTTGTCCTGCCCCTCCTCTTCTGTGATTGGATGCCTGGGTAAAAAGGTGACTGAGCGCTGCATTTTACTCGGTTGAACATTCTTCAACACCGGCGACCGGTAAAAAAAAAACGTTGAGCTCTCTTGAGCGTGAGATGGACTAAATGTGACGCTCCCATTGAAAACAATTGGAAAAATAAGCGTAAAAACTGCTTTTGTGGACACACGGCCTAAATGATCGTTCATTTTGGGGTGAATGATCCGTTTAACTGTAGTTTAACGCAATGCCTTTGTGTCAATGCAGATGTCAGGAGACAAGGGCATTTCAGCATTTCCAGAGTCTGACAATCTCTTCAAATGGATCGGCACAATAGATGGAGCTCAAGGAACGGTGGGAGTGGTTTTTTTCTCTTGATGACAGGAAATGTGATTCTTGCATACAACATGTGACTGTAGGTAGTCTGAGAATCCTGCATAAATCTGTTTTTGTTTTTTCTTCTTCCCTAGGTCTATGAAGGTTTGAGGTACAAACTTTCCCTGGAGTTTCCTAGCGGGTACCCCTACAACGCCCCTCGGGTGAAATTCGTCACTTCTTGCTTCCATCCAAATGTTGATGAGAACGGTTTCATCTGCCTAGACATTTTGAAGGACAAGTGGTCTGCACTTTATGACGTTCGCTCCATACTACTGTCCATTCAGAGTCTGCTAGGAGGTAAGTTCTGCTTTCATGTGAGAAACAAGGATTTGCTTCAGTTCATGAGTTGAATTTGAATTCGTCATGATCTTCAGGATGTTTAATTGAAATTAAACGACCCATCAGGATTTTATTTAATTCAACAAGTTTTGGAACCGTATGATTTAATTAATTTTGGCAGTGCCTATTTATATCCTGATATGTAGAATCCTTTCATTCAGATCTAAATTCTTGTGATATACTTTCTTGTAGTATATAAAGCAGGATATCTGTTTTCTGATTGGGTCTTGAAGTAATTTAGCCATATGGTCTGCATCGGTGTACTTATGAATTCTTGTTTTCAGAACCCAACAATGATAGTCCAATGAACTCTGCAGCTGCTGCATTATGGGATGACCAGGAAGGTAAGACAACATGTGGAAATGAAGCAGTTGCTTGAAACTGTAGTGTTTAGATTATGCAATAAACTGACATGTTTCACTTGTTGCAGCCTTCAAAGCCCATTTGCACGCAGCCTACAAGAAATGAACACCCTTCTGCCTCATGTTTTATCTGTCTCTTGTTCATAATGTCAAATTTCTGTAACGTCTGTGTGTATATTATTTCTGTGTTGTATTAAACTTGCCTGAATAATATGCAAATCATTAAAATTTACAAAAAAGGTGAAAAATGACCTAAATGTTTCCTTTTGTTAATGATAGATAGATAGATAGATAGATAGATAGATAGATAGATAGATAGATAGATAGATAGATAGATAGATAGATAGATAGATAGATAGATAGATAGATAGATAGATAGATAGATGTGACTGACAATGATTTAAAATTTGACAAAAGAAAAATTCAAATTGTAGTACTTTTTCTATACTTATTAGAGTGTTGTGTATGTAGTAATGCAATGACAAGAATGTAATTAACCATTTTGTTTTCCGAGTTGACGAGCAGCAGTATCGTTTAATTGACTAGTCGGCAAGTCTTGCACATCCCTCATAATAACCATGCCTAAAAGTTTACAAATATTAATTAAAAAAGATATTGTTATACATGTCATTCTGGATAACGGATGACCTGTCCTGCCTAACAGGGCTTTTGTTTTCCAGGAATTGCACATTTTGGGGCTCCTTCAGGGTTGTCGTTTTTTTTATATAATATCAAATGCATTATGGTCATTTATGCGTGTTGTCCAGGAATAACATTAGAGAAATCTCAATTTGGAGACCAAAGTCTTTTTGTCATAAGGTTAGTAAGCTTAGTATTAGTATTACTTGGGCATAATTGTATCGAGGTTTTCAATGAAACCTATAGTGTAGGTTTCATTGAAAACCTCTGTACAATTATGCCCAAGTAGATTTTAAATGTGTTTATTCATATAACACTTTTGTATTCAGATTTTAAGCCGAGATGGCTACCTGGAAGGACATTTGGGGATTTGAGTTTAATAGTTCTTTAAAGATTCATTATTTATAATGAATACTCGCATGAATCACATAATAATTAAGAGGGGGCAGGTGGAGTCATTTAATGTAGTGTCTATATATATATATTTTTTAATATTATGAATATGCTTTGGACACCAGAATTGACATGCCACGTCATTGACCCATTAACAGTTTAAAGGCTGTGGTGAATAACTGGGGCTGCTTGCATAAAATGCTTAGTCTAGTCTTCAAGTTAGTCATCTAATTTTTTTTTTCTTTAAGACTCGTCATAACTTTCATTAGTCCATTACATGGAAAAAGTCTAGTTTGAATCCAAGGAGTGATTAGCCCTAACTAATAGTTGGTCAGACGAGTTGAACTAGCACAGGGGTGGTGAACTCCGGGTCTGAAGAGTTTGGCTTCAACCCTCATCTAACACACCTGAACAAGTTAATCAAGGTCTGAAGGGTTACTAGGAAACCACATACAGGTCAGTTTTATCAGGGTTGGAGCTAAACTCTGCTGGACTGAGGCTCTTCAGGACCGGAGTTCGCCACCCCTGAACTAGCACTCAGTAATCAGTCATACTTTTCAGATTCATATGCGGTCAAGCGACTTTATTTAACTGACCACAGTTTCTGCAGATCTTTAAAAAAAAAAAGTCTTAATTTGACATTCCACAATTTAAGGCCTTAAAAGTCTTAAATTCAACATTGGATTAAATTAGGGCCCTATGATTTATGTAATGCAGAAAACATGGATGGAATTGCAGAATCCATTCATAAAAATGTAATTTACTGTATAATGCAGAATGTCAGAATTTGTAAAATTTTGGATGAATAAATCAAAAGTAGGACCGTACCTTAAAGGGACAGTTCACCTCAAAATGACAATTCTGTCATCCTTTACTCACCATAGTGTCGTTCCAAACACGCAAGACTTTCCTTCATCATATAAAGCGATTGGCATAAACCCCTCTATTCATATGGTTTAGTTTCTGAGGCATCAGTGGAAGTTGCTTAGACTGTCAATGGAGGGACAGAAATCTTTTACCATTTCATTAAAAATATCTTCATTCGTGTTCTGAAGATGAATGAAAGTCGGTAACATTTAATTACAGCAGAGTGCAGAAATATTAAAACAAACTTTGAAACAAAAAAATTAATTGCATGCACTGCAAAAAATGATTTGTTTTCCAGTACAAATTCTAAGAATCCTTAAATCAAGAGGCATTTACTTGTCAAAAGAAATTAAGTCTTGTTTTCTGAGAAATTGAACAAAATTAAGCGAGTTTACATTTATGATTAAAACGAGAACAAATATCTGTCATTGAGTATGAAAATGACTTGCATTTGAATAAAGTTGATTTTTATGAACCCATTGGCAGATATTTGTTCTTGTTTTAATCATAAAATCATTTTCACAAGATTTCTTATCTCAAATTTTAAGCAATTTTTTGTCAAATTAATTAAAGTTCATAACAAAACATAACACCAGTCACTTTAGAATCTGTTGGAAATTGTATTCTCAAACTTGAGATTGAGGTGTCACTAATAAAACTCATTTAGACATTTAGAGATCACATTGATGTGTTCCCTTCAGTTTATTCCTTGAATTGTCTTTAATTGATCTTAAAACAGAAACCCTTCTGACAAAGTTATGCCCAGTCTTAAAGGGAAGAAAACAAAATGGAGGACTGACTTGAAAGACTAGTCTAAGCATCTTCTGCAACCGGCCACTGAAAATAATTATAGTCTGAAAAATGTTGAAAATCTCTTGAGTTAACCCTCTAGTGCTCTTCATTTAGGGGTTGCATTGGTTGTCTTCCCGGTCATAAGTGACTGGACACCTAAAAATGTAACTTCCTCCACCCCAGTAAAACCAATGCAATTTATTTTTCTTCAATAATATTTTTAATTTTGTATTTTGAGATGATTTTATCGTATTTTTTAATATTTATGCAATAATTATGGTCTATTTTTGCCATTGAAAATTATCCAAAAATTATTTTTTCAATTATTGCAGTATTTCAGCTTAAAATAGAGATTAGGCCTTCAAAATATATATTTTTTGAAGGCAGATTAGCGCCCTCTTTTGAAATTATTTAAGAAATCATGCAACCATGGGTGTAATCACTGGAGGTCTCTATGGAGAGGCTTGAGAGTTTTAGATTTTTTTTTGTTGTTAGAAATATAGATTTTTTTTCTTCCTGTGAATTTGTGTTTTTGCAGATTTCCCATTCATTTCCTATGGTGTCATTTTTGACCGAACCCTTAATTTTTTTGTGTGTTTACATACCTAATGCTAGAAAAGTCACCAAGTTTCATATTATTCTGATGAAGCTGTGATTTTTTTTAAAAATTCCAAATGTGGTTCATAGGTTCAGTTTTTCATAGGTGTGTGTGTGTGTGTGTGTGTACTTTTTTTCAGCATTGTGGCAGATTTGTAGATTGTACACACAAATATTCAGAGAATTTGTGTTTTTGACAATTTCCCATTCATTTCCTATGGTCGGTCATTTATTACCGAAGACAATGAACGCTACTTTTTTATTTTTACGACCAATTACCATGCTCGAATCATGACCCCAATTATTTTGTGTGTTTACATACCTAATGCTAGAAAAGTCACCAAGTTTCATATCATTCCGATGAAGCTGTGATTTAAAAAAATTAAAAACAGAAGATTTTCCGGTCATAAATGACGAAGAGCACCAGAGGGTTAAAGGGTTTACAGAGTACGATGATCAATTTCCAAACGTATTTCCCCCAGTTCCTGAACTTAGCTGAGCAGGCATAGTAGACAGCCCACTTTGCAGTTGTGGTGTTGGCAACAACCTGATAAATTATTTTGAGACACCACCTCCACTTCCATCATCTCCTCCAAACTTCCGTCCTCGTCTTGCCCACCGCTAGCTTCTTGTGTGGGTTCAACGGACCACAGGGGCACGTTAACTCTCTGGAGCATTTCTTCAAGCAGAACGTCAATCTCCTTTATGTGGCTCTTCAGGTCTGGTCTTTCCGCGTCCTCTATTGATAACCATGGCGTCTGCACCATGGCCGCTCGAGCTGCTACTTCCGAAGTTCCACCTGCAAAGCCTGTGTTGACGAGGGCTTGTCGATCTTTGCGCTGGGTGAGGGGGAATAGCTCTTGCAAGGCTCTGACCTTCTTTAGGTCCAGCTGGAAGTTTTCCAAGCTGGACAAGAAGATCACCCAAAGTCGTTCAACCTGTTCTTTGTCCTCTTGTCCTTGCTCCATTTCTGTCAGCAGAGTTAGCAGCCTCCGGTGAAGCCCTGAAACACGAGTCCATCAAGTCAACAGTTTGAATGTAGCGTAATTCAATACGGCCAGCCGATGTGCAGAAAAATACTCAAAGGGGAATGTGAAATTTCTGCACCGCTAGCATCACCAAACTGATTCCTGCTTATTTTTGAAGTACTTGTCCTGTCTTACCTGAGCATATTTTATGAGCTACTGTCCTGGTTTCCTCCAGCTCCTCTCTAAGGAAGCTCCCATCCATGTTGCTCCCCAGGGAGGTTGCCATTTGCTGAAAGCAGGCTGTCACTTTGCTCAGGGCGGCCTGTGCCCGTTCACATTCATTCACCTGCCTCTTTCTGGTTTGGATCTCCACCACTGACTGCCGCCAGCGATTCATTGCCACTTGAGTTGTGACCGACCTAAACTTGGCAGAATATTTATGAGTTATTGTTGGTCTCATAATCTCAGAATGGCCCATTCTTAACTAAAATAATTAAAAGGATATATGGTCTTAAAGGGTTAGTTCACCCAAAAATGAAAATTCTGTCATTAATTACTCACCCTCATGTCGTTGGACACCCGTAAGACCTCCGTTCATATTCGGAACACAAATGAAGATATTTTAGTTGAAAGCTGATGGCTGAGAAAGGCTTCACACAGGCCTCCATTGGCATTCAGTACATTGACACTTCCAAGACCCATAAAAGGCACTTAAAACGTCGTTACAAAGTCCATCTCACCACAGTGGCTCTACAATAAGTTTACGATGCGACGACAATAGTTTTTGTGCGCAAAAAAAATCTAAATAACACCTTTAACCAACTTGTTCTCGACTTCCGTGTGTGCCTCCACGACGCATGCGCGAGAATATGACGTAGCGCCGGCGTTCGGGAATCAATGAAATGCACACTCTAACCCCATTTTGAGCACTACGCCGAGACCTAAAGCACGATCAATGTAGAATCCAACAGCTTAGACACGCGCGTCTTCCTCTGCTCGTAAACAAATCGCTTCTGGGTCATATGTCCGAACGCCGGATCTGCGTCATATTCTCGCGCATGCTTCGTGGAGGCGCACACGGAAGTCGAGAACAAGTTGGTTAAAGGTGTTATTTTGATTTTTTTTTGCGCACAAACACTATTGTCGTCGCATCGTAAAATTATTGTAGAGCCACTGTGGTGAGAGACTTTGTAACGACGTTTTAAGTGCCTTTCATGGATCTTGGAAGTGTCAATGTACTGAATGCCAATGGAGGCCTATCTGAAGCCTTTCTCAGCCATCAGCTTTCAACTAAAATATCTTCATTTGTGTTCCGAATATGAACGGAGGTCTTACGGGTGTCCAACGACATGAGGGTGAGTAATTAATGACAGAATTTTTTCCTTTAAAGGGTTAGTTCACCCAAAAATAGAAATTGGCCCATGATTTACTCACCCTCAGGTCATCCTAGGCATAGATATACATAATAAAGGCTAGATGTCTCGTCCGCGCTGCTAGCCAATGGAGGTCGACGTCCGCACCTGGCGGCCATCTTGTCACAGTCAGCTCGCTCACTCGTAACATTGTGTTTTAATGGTGCATGCACTTTTTAAATAACCATAACTTGCTAAATTTTCTACCGATTTTCAAACTGTTTGGTTTGTTATAAACGTCAGAGATGTAGTTACGATACTGCATGTATGAATAATTATTCATAATTTGCTCAATCATTCAGAATTATAACCACGTTAATAACGTTCATAAGAAACCAAACCAAGATTATAGCGAGATGAGAGTATTTGTGTTCAGATCACTCGCCTTACATCAGGTACCACAGAGCCCGCCAGAAAGCTTGCCTGTGACAAGATGGCCGCCGGTGATGACGTTAGAGACTCCGCCGTAAGTAATCTAGCCTTTATTATGTATATCTATGATCCTAGGTGTTAATGACATTCTGCTTTCAGACGAATACAATAAGAGTTGCATTAAAAAAGTCCTGGCTCTTCCAAGATTTATAATGGCAGTGACTTGTTGGGTCATTTTTGAAATCCATAAAAGTTCATCTATCCATCATATAACTGCTCCACACGGCTCTGGGGGGTTAATAAAGGCCTTCTGAAGCGAATGGGCGCATTTTTGTAAGAAAAATATCCATGTTTAAACCTTTATAGACTAAAATAACTAGCTTTTGGCGGTCAGCGGTACGCAGCTCGACTAAAAGTAAGCCTTGACGCATGCGTATTGACAAACGCAGAAGCGCAGAGAATAAAGCAAAACAAAACACCGGTCATGAATTAAGAGTCTAAAACGAGGATTTTTAAAGGGAAATGGCGGACGATTTCGATATAAGAGAAGAGGGGCTTGAGTTTGTTGCCCAGCACTATCCACGAGAGGCGTCAAAGCTTGAGATGCTCCTGTACATCCTGTACATCACCTCTTTTAGCGCAAGACGACTTGCGCAACGCTGACCACCTGAAGCTAGTTATTTTAGTCTATAAAGTTTTAAATATGGATATTTTTCTTACACAAACGTGCCACTTCGCTTCAGGTCTTTATTAACTCCCCGGAGCCGTGTGGAGCAGTTATATGATGGATAGATGCACTTTTATGGACTTCAAAAATGACCCAACAAATCACTGCCATTATAAAGCTTGGATTAGCCAGGAAATTTTTTATATAACTGATTGTGTTCGTCTGAATGAAGAATGTCATAAACACCAAGGATTACCTGAGGGGGAGTAAATCATGGGCTAATTTTCATTTTTGGGTGAACTAACGCTTTAATTTGGCGCAGTGAAATTTTTACACTTCTTTTTTTACTTTTTCTAATCTAATAGGGTTCCCACTCATCCTGGAAAATTTGAGAAAATGTAAAATGTCTATTTTTGATAAAGTTCTTTGGTTTTTCTTTAGCCGAGAACAAAGTGTTCTGGCCCAAAACAGGTACCGTGAGTAGCAGAAAGCATGATGTTCAGGAATGCTGAGTTTCGACGCGTGAGAGTAATATTTTTAAGGATGATGTTTAGTCTTGTTGGCACTTGCAACAGTTTGCTAATGTTAATAACTGCTCAAATGTAGTGGATGTCAACTGGTAAGCAGCTACCCAATTCAGTAACTTGCTAACTAATAATCGCAATGCGATATGAGGTCAATGAGAGATTCATTGTGCGGTGTATCCAGCTTCATTGATTATAACAGGAGTTTTCACAACAGTCCAGAACTCTGAGTGATTGACAGCTGCAGTGATTTGATATCTGTACATAAACCCATTCGCAAATTGAAAGTTTTATTTTTCCTGCTGCTAAGTATACACACTACAAAGTTTTAGAAATGACTAACTTGTATAAATGCAGTTTTGTTGACATGGTGATAACCAGCATTGGACGGGACAAATAATTCTGATGTCAAAATAAAAGCGTAAATGCAGACTAATAGACCTGCCACATGTTCTATTACGTGTTATGGGTTTCGTTGTTGTTCATCAGCTTTAACTAATATTTTTATTTTCAAATAGTTAAACAAAACATTAAAATAGTAAAAAAAAATTATATATATATATTGACACTGGTAATGAGAATATTTGTCATAATGTATGATTAAGAGCTCATATTAAAAACAGGTTTTATAATTGTCATGACAAAAAAAATATTTTTTTCAGATTTGCAAGATTATATCTAACAATTCTGACTTTATAACTGAGTTTATATTACAATTACGTAAACTCGCAATTGCAAGAAAAGGCAATAACTTTTAAATGTTTTATTCTGTGGTGAGTTTCCATAGTTATAATGTATGATTAAGAGTTCATATTAAAATCTGTTTTAAAGTTAAGTCATGGCAATAAACTGTACGGCTTTTAAAGACTTGGAGAGCAATATTTGCCGTGATCCTTGTCTTTTATTCCCGCCGTAGTAAAATTGAAAATGTCCTGGAAAATGATCACTGAAAAAGAGTGAGAACCCGACTAATCTCAATTAAATAAATAGACCATATCCTTTGTGTACACTCAGAAATGTGGAATGATTAGCCATTTATTCGTTTTTTAAAAGTCATCTTTAAAGAACAGTTGTGTAATTGAGATATTCATGGTTTTAATAACAAACAGTAAACAAGTGTTCTTATTTGACCTTATTTCTGATAGGATGAAGTTCAATCGAAGTTCTTGCTTTTGTATACCAAAATATCACTAAAGAAAAAGTGCACTTACGGTTAACTGAGCCTCAAAGATGTCCGCCTGATTTCATAGCCCTCTGAAACTCGCCTGCCGTTTTGACAGTCCCGTTTCTCAGTGTGTTTACATCCGTTTGGAGACACTTCTGCCAACCTCCTTGTATTCGTATGCTCACCTGTTCTTTTTTTCCAAAGCATTTATAGAGGCTGGTCTTCAGGGACACTTGTTAAAATTAGGGCCAAACCTTGCAGTTCATGCTCCCAGAATACTTTGCGCTGTAGATCATTATTGTCAGAGCTCTTGCTTTTTCAGAAAAAAAGGGAGGCGAGATTTTAGATGCATAATGGCTTTTTGTGTGCGGTTGTCTGAATATAAGTGTTTGCGTGGGGGTGTGTGTGATAATGTGTGTGCTGTGCACAGTGGTTTATGTGAAGTTAATTGTCCGCAGGGAGAGTGGTATGGTATTGTGGAGGAACAGACGGGGATCCTTTATTGACTCTCTTGAGGTAACTTGGGCTTGTTTGAAAGCTGTGTCGCTTGATGCAACACGTAAGCTCCCATGGGATAATTCTCCTGAGCAACACAAGTAATATCAGTTCATTCAGTTAGCAAAACAGCAAAGCTGTAATAGGCCCTGACACAATTCCTCAATCATAATTATAATCTGCTTCACACTCAAAAATTGTGATGTAGGGGGGTATTCCTTGCATATAAAGCATGATTCATTATATTTTAGGATGCCAGAGTCACAAACACAATGCATCCTTTTGTTGTTGTCTTTTCCCAGAACTATAATCTAGCAGTCTTCAAGTATGGTAAAGTGTACTTGACAGTTGAATCTACAATTGTGTTAGATATGGAAGAATCTTTATTGAATATCTAACAGGTGGCTTTAAAGTATTTGTCCATTCTCATAGCAATGACAAACACAAAATCACTTATTTTACATGTACATTACAGCTTGGCCATTGACATGCCTTACAAAGGCAACTAGGAACTTCAACGAGAACATTGAGACAATGATTGAAATGATACCACAGATAGTCTTAAGATAACAGAAAGATAACTGGTATTATTGAACACATCCTGTGGTTTCCATATTAAAGTGTGGAAGGACTTCATTCTCTGTTGCGTGTTATTTATATCACAGTTGTTGAAGTGAGCTAGACGCGATACAAAACCACAGCCTGAAATCAATACCTACAGCTTGCATTGGTAATCAAGCTTTAACGGCTAAAGTCAAGTATAGTTGGCCCTGCATACAACGCGAGGTGATTTACAAGGAGTTCGCTGGTGTGACGGGGGAAATGGGGCGTCTGGGATTAGCAGATATGCATCAGTCATTTGGCTTTTGTTCTTTTACAGGTCTTGCTAGTATCAGCCCAAGGGCCGTGGGGGTGCTATGTGGCAATGGCCTCCATGATCTCATGGCACAGACATTGGCAGAAGCCATAGAATACGCAAAGGACCAGGGTGGAGGGCACCAGGCTGACCAGGATCACACCCATCGTGAGCTGCTGGATCATCAGCAAGTAGATCCCCAGTGGCAGCGAGCTAAAGTAGACCAGGCAGAGGAAGCCCATCAGAAAGCGGGGGATCGAACGGGACGTCCACGCCCGGCACTTCTGCACAGGTAGGTGGCAAGGTAAGGAGTCCAGGCTGGCTGGCCGATACAAGCGCACCATGTTCAGCATGCTCATAGAGTCCGAGGACTGCGACTCTCCGGGGACTTCCATGATTGTGATGACGAGGCAATCGGAGGAGCTGTGGGCCTGCTCGCCTCCGCTCAGGCTGTTGGGCGTCAGAAGGACCTCGCCACTGGACACGGTGCCGCTCTTACGAGCCCGGTCCTGGTAACTCAGAATGGCCAGAATGTTGCTGTCATCTTGAAGAAGCCAGATCTCCTCGTCAGGGACGTGAGTCTCGTGGCGACAGAAGGGGCAGCTGATGATGCTCGGAGACGAGTCCAGCTCCACCATCTTCTTGAGACACTTGGCACAGACGCGGTGCAGGCAGCTCAACACCTTGGGCTTGCGGGCCCGGGTGTCAAAGCGATTGTAGCAGATCTTGCACTCCAGTTCCTCTACTGTGTAAATCACAGGCGCCTGGGAGCCCTCGGTCTCCGAGTCGGATTTCTGGCTCATCCTGAGAGATGAAGTGCGACAACAGCCGAGAGGAAGCAGGTGCGGATGTTCAAATTAAGCAGATTTTAGGAGCAGCACCTGAGCACTGTCCTTGGTAGCCCTTGTGGGGTTTTTTTTGCGCTGTGTCTTGGTTTTTCACCCAGAATAATTGCTTAAATTAGTTCTTCCGGCACATTATGCTGATTAGAGTCCTGACAGAAAAGCTTAACATACTGATACATTTACACCCTGATACATTTATGACAAGCAAATTATCCTAAAAAATACAAGACAGAAATTCAGTGCATGCTAAATGATTATCTTCATTCACTGTTTGCATGCAGTTTAGAAACTTACTTGGGTTTTTCCAGCATTATTTAGAGAAGGACAAAACCAAAGAGACAAAGAAATAAATATGGTTGACACCAGAGAGGTCCAAAAAATATTCCATAGCAGGGCTGTCAAGCGTCTGCCAATTCCTGTGAAATCAGAGTCTGGGCAAAGAGCTTGGTTTTGCGTTGTTATCCATAGTTGATTCTGGAATGAGGTGGAAGAATCGCAGAATCAGATAAAGTCAGCAGAATCATCCTGAAAACTGATATTTTCTTTCAGTAATGGCTACATTTGATTATGACCTTCAACTATGAATGCTCATGTTGTCCTTGGAGTTCTTGGAGATCTTTGTTCGTTCTGCAAAAAAAGAGAAGAGACGGGTGTTATCTAGATGCAATTGATGTTAACACTTTGCAGCAGATATGAAGAACCAAGGGGAATAGCTTGATATCTAGACTTACCTTTTGAGAAACCCTTGTCATGTCATTGAGCCAGCCCTCCTAAAAACGCTTTACATACATCAAGCCCGTCCTATCAGGCGTATAGAAGTGTCAACATAGGGGTGGGCGTGTGTGTGATAGAAAGCATGCACACTGACCTCCAAAAACAGTTCTAGTTGTCCCTCACAGTATTCAGATTTATTTTGGTAACATCTTTGCAACTGGCAAAAATGTAATGTTTTATTAATTAAAGGAGATGCTCATATGTGCTCGAGGTGTGTTGGACCATTCAAGCGAAGGCTGACGTAGGGCGTATAAATTTGATTATAAATGTAATTAGCTCCTGTATTTCCTGATTCCCTGTGGATGTGACTCACTCCGATCTGACACTGAGAGGCAAACAAGTGATGCAAGTGGATGTTAGCATAACAAGAGCGTGGCGAACATGCAAATTTAATTTCCCAGAACGAAACATTTCATTGTTTTTTTTCTGCATCTCTCTTTCCATGTCTCAAAGCGCAGGTTGTTAGAATTTGAAGCCGGTCTATAAATAGCATGCGTTCGGCGCTAGAGGATACAGCCCCCCCCTCCCCAACCTTGATGACTGTGATAAGGACTGTCACACACTCACACACACTGTGTCGAGGACACAGAGATCTACTGAAATTATTACTTTGACATTATATGGCAGCTTGTCTCTGAGGGTTCTTCAGCTAGGTCACATAAATGGCAGCGGACAGTCTGTTGAATAAAAGCCAGTGGGTCAAACATGGCATCCAAGAAGAAGTGAGAGGAGCGAAGGTTAAAAGAACGCTACCGTCACACAGAATTTATTTGCCATTAAATCGGCAGCGAGTCAATACATGCTAAGGGAACATCTACATTTAGCTGAGAAATCAATGCCTTTGCAGTGGAATATGTTATACTTAGGTCATCATGACTGCCGTTTTCAAGTGGCTTGTAAATAAAGGTTCTTATTCAGATATTAATAATGTGCTATTTTTAAATGCAATTTGTGTGATGCTGAAATTCAGGGGCTGGATCTGCACTGAAAATTGGCAAGAAAATTGAGTGTGTGCAGCCCGAAATGGCAAGCATATGCATCTGGCTAAATTAGCCAATGCTTCCATTTATGGAACACGACTTGCGAAACCTTCACAAAGATGTCCGAGTGGTATTTCAACTCGAAAAAAATAATATTTACATATCATTTCTTACTTCTTTATTTTGATTTTAAATACAAAAACCTCTAAGTCCACCCCTTTGGACAGCAAGACATAGTTAAATGGTACGGCTGTCACTTTTGTGAAAAAACCCTGTTCGATTTTTGAGACATAAGTGTTCATTGAATCGTTTGTAAAATCGATTTTCCATGTCTAAAGACGTTTCCATTTTCGACGCCAAAATATAGGCCAATCCACGGACAACTAACAGGCATTAGGACGAACGTAAAGAGGGCGCTTGAGACGCACAAGTCGGTAATATATCGGATGATTTATTGGCGTGAAGTTTCGTGCACAATGACAAACAGGAGTGCAAAATTCTCAAAAAACAATAAGCAGAGTGGACTGCCATAACAGCAATGAAAAACATTACTGCAGGCTTCAACATGGCTGTGTTTGCGATTAGAAATGTCAAACAAATTTTGCCTACATAGGCGATTGTAGCCCATGAAAAGCGGTTGAAAATAAAACGTAAAATTCGCTGAAGGACTAGCGTACCTCGGGTCTAGGTCTTTGTATTCATCTGGATGATGAAGCTGCATATGCCCCCTTATTGTTGTTGTGCTGCTGTGATATGGGAACTCGCCATCGCACAGTTTGCATACCACTTTTTCCTTCTTCATTATTTGATCTACAATCCAAAACCCGAAGTGCATCCATATCGAACTCCTCAAGTTTTTATCACGTCGCACAGGTTGATCGCCGTTGTTCTCCATTTTTTTGGCTAAACACCAGCAGCAGCCGATTGAAACTATAGGAGCGTAAAATTGGTAAGAATCTTCTTTTTAGCTTTCGCAACGCCTACTGCACTTTCAAAATTCTTTATTTTATTTTTTGCTTGTTTGTGAGTTTTGTTACATCTATCTTTTATTTGTTTAATTCATTCATGTACATATTTGGTTAAAATCGATTCCCTATTTTCGTTTTCAAAACTTGTGTTGGTTGGTCCGATCGATTGTGCAATCGATTTTTGAACGTAAAGTGACAGCCCTATTAAATGGTTAGTTCACCCAAAAATGAAAATTCTGTCATGAATTCCTCACCCTCATGTTCTTCCAAACCCGTAAGACCTTCATCTTCAGAACACAAATGAAGATATTTCTGATGAAATCCGAGAGCTCTCTGACCTCTTTATAGACAGCTATTTAATTAAGGCTACACTGTGTAAATTTTTTAGTTTATTCTTAGCTAAAAACACTTAGTTCTTTCAAAAATATATGTGCACATTAATGTATATTTACTTCTTTCAAGTAATAAAGTATTCTCGTAAGTTTATAATATGCCATTGAAAATACATACGGGTGAGGGGTTCAAATGCGGGTCGCCATGTTGCCCCTCCATCTTGAAACTACATTAGCCAAAGAGGGACATACCCGTAAATTCAAGCTTTGCCTTTCGCGTTTTAGCACTCGATGGCACCGTGTCGAATGTGGACGAGGTCGAACTGGAAGCCATGTTAATCTTGGACTAAATCGGCCACCATAGGAGTTCAAACGAAATCGGAATTGAGAGGAACAGAAACTAAAATTCACTGGATGGTCATATACCTTTTCACCACTAGATGGGGGAAAATATCACACAGTGTAGCTTTAACACTTTCAAGGCACAGAAAGGTAGTAAAGACAGCATTTAAATAGTCCATGTGACTCCAGCGATTCAAACTTAATGTTATGAAGTGACGAGAATACTTTTTCTGCGCAAACGACTTTATTCAACAATCTCTTCTCATCGGTGCCAGTCTTTTACGGGTTTGGAACAACACGAGGGTCAGTAATTAATGACAGAATTTTCATTTTTGGGTGAACTTTCCCTTTAACAGTTGCAAAATCAATAAAGATGCAACTGGAAACATTGCAAATGATGAAAGCAGTTGAAAAATGTAACAATGAGGAAACTGATCCACACAGTAGGGGGAGCTGTGATGCAAGTGCCACGCCCGTTTCTGTCAGTTTTACCGAAACACAAGAAATACCGTTTTGTTTACTTGCTGAAATACTGTCATTGCTACTGTAATGATGGGCAAAACATGATAAAAACTGAATGCTGGCTCACCGTCGTTCATCTTGAAATCATATGATTCGGTTTGTGTCTTCTGATTGGCAGAGATGGCAAAAGTACTCAGTTCCCGTACTCAAGTAGAAGTAGAGATACTTGTGTTAAAAAATACTCTGGTAAAAGTAGAAGTAATGATTTAACTTCTTTACTCAAGTAAAAGTAACAAAGTACAGGCTTGGAAATTTACTTAAAAGTAGCCTTGCGGATGACAACCATTTTTTATGTAAAGCTAGCTGGACCACACAAAGGTTAGGCTATTAGAGTGCAAGCTGAGAAACTTAAGTGGATATGGAAAAAATATGCCATTTCCTACATTTTAAATGGATGTCTGCCAATAGGCCTAAAGTGCTAATAATAATAAGTCAGGCTCACAATTTTTACAATTGAAGTGCTATAAAAGTTAGAGAAAGTTTTTCAAATTCGATGGTGAATTCTTGAAAGCCAGCAGTTTGTGGTGTTTTGGTTGGCACAATTTGCAGCACATTCGCCAGGAGTCATTCTTGATGCCTACAATCTCAAATCTCAGATAAGGCCAAGGATGATTGGGAATGTCTTGCTGATTGTCTGCTCCGTTTTCTTCAATAATGTCGCCGCCGTCCATACTACATGCTAACATTACCGCCATCAAGCCGCTATGATTTCCCGCAAATGAATGCCGCCAAATCTGTTGAGTCGTCTTGTAGTGGTGCGTCAAGTGCAACGTATATTCCCTTCCAATTAAATTGAATTCGGTACTGATGACGTGAAAAATAATAACGTTAACTCCACTGAAATTATTTGAAACTAAAGTAACAAGCCAATTTTGTAAAATGTAAGGAGTAGAAAGTACCGATATTTGTGTTAAAATGTAAGGTGTAAAAGTAAAAAGTCGACACAAAAATAAATAGTAAAGTAAAAATATCAGAAAAATCTACTTAAGTACAGTAACGAAGTATTTGTACTTCGTTACTTCCCATCTCTGCTGATTGGTTTCTGTGGACTTAGAGGATTTTGCTGATGAAGCGAAGTGGCGTTTAGCGGTTTCTGCCAACGAGCCGGTATTTCTGAATGGGCTGACGCTGGGATTTAGCGTGTTTGAAGCTAAAGTATTTGATGAACGTGTACTATGTGTGGAGAGCGTTTGCTCGATATCATTCTCATTTTAGCAGCTTTAACTCCTCATATATTTCTTAAACAACCATGCAGGAAGACGTATCATGGCCATATTCCAGGATGATAATATCAAGATTAATCAGGCTCAAATTGTGAAAGAATAGTTGGAAGGGAGCATGAAGAATAATTTCCACACATGAATTGGCACCTCTGAGTCCAGAGAATAAATTCATTAAAAGTCTCTGGGATGTGCTGGAGGAGACTTTACAGAGTGTTGGACTCTTGCATTACCAATACAAGATCTTGACCAAAAATCTTAATGGAAATAACATCACAACATTTATTTCCATCAGAACCAATCATAAACTATTAAGCATTTACCTGTGTAAATCCAAACAGTGACTTTTTTGGGGCCGGGCAGTGTATATTATGGCAGTGTTTGTTGTATTGCCTTCATATATTTAAATAAAAATCACTGCATTATTAAAATGACCATTAATAATAATGGTTATTATTACTAAAATATAAAAAAGACACGTTATGACTCAAGTGATAGAAAGTATGGGAACAAAATGTGCTTAATTGTCATGAAAAGTCTTAGAGGTCCTAAAATAGGCTTAAGTGTCTTCATGCAAAATGTAATTCGTTTTTTTTTTTATGGTTTTGGGGTGAAATTGACATATTTTGTGAGATTCACTCATGAATTCTCAATCCTGAGATCTGTAATGAAAAATCAATTTCTATCCGTTTAAATCATTGTCTGTTCAGGATGTCCGAGTGTCATGTTTCTAAAATAACTGAATTTGAGCAGTGAAAATGATGAAGAGTATCAGTTAGTGTTTGTCATCATCCTGCTTCGGTGACCTGTAGTGCCAGTAACGGCAGGAGACGATTGCGTCTGTGTGTAGGCTATGTGTTTGTGTGTGAAGCGGAAATAAAGATGCAAGGGGCGTTCACAGGAAAACACCATCTGTGTCCTGGTGCTGTGGGTTACATAAATAATACCAGCTCACCTGCCGGCTCCAATATTTACGTCAGCCTTTTGAGGAGCATGCAGCCCTTCTGAAACGCTTCTTATTTTAAATGTTAGTTTGAACATTTAAACCTTTGTTTTCAGCTGTTTTAATTAAGTGCAGTCTCTAGAGAATATATAGCAACTTCATGTTTAGTTTAAATGGGATAAAAAGAGAATGATGATATGTTAAGGATCACTGATCAGTCAAACTGGTGATTCAAGGCTGACAACCAATGTTTACAAACCAAAGATGACTAAAGTAGTTTAGATATGCCGATAAAGCATGTTTACTGGAAAACAATAAAAGAGCATAACTACATTCTTCTTTTCAGATGCATTAACATATATTTGGAGCAAATCATGAATGTTTAACTAATGTTGAAGCACAATGAGCGTTAGATAACAACTGACCACCCTCAAATTTTCCCTGGGACATTCCTAATTATGTAAATCAAACAATAATTACGATGTGATTTGCCTTGACCTTGTAATTACAACTTGTAAGCTGGGCATTTTCTGATTGTTCCTTGTTCAACCTGACGATTCATTCAGTCGTTGAAAGTGTTTCCATAGAAGCGCATAATTCTTAATCCGACGATGGGAACGGCTCAAATCTTGAACCATGCACCATGGTATTGTGGCAGAAATGTGGGATATTCGTATTGAGTTTTATTATATTATTAATGTAGACATATATAGTATCGGTTTCACAGACAGGGTTTAGATTAAGCATACATTTACATCTGTATCCAAACTCAAGCTACTGTCAAATGTGCATTTCTAAGAGACAAAATGATTAAAACCTGCACTGCAAACTGTGCTGAAGGAAATTAAACTATTTCATGACTTGAAATAATATCACCTGTTAGGACATGCAGAAACTAAGAAATATTTTTTTCTATTAAGATATTTATTTTGTTAAGGAAAACTGTAAAAGTATAGAATTCAAAAGCCCACAATTAACGGTCTGGTTTCTACAACTTTCTGCCTTTTAAACTTGAAAGGAATAAAGATTTGACATTTATTGTAATGATTATCGATATCTTCTGATGTGTAATGTTTTTTTGGCCATATTGCCCAGCCCTAGCTGTAACTAATTCTGCAAGAAGGTACAGATCTCCAGGCTGATCTAAAACTGACAGAATTAGGAGAATTATAAAATCATCAACACAAAAAGCAACAATATTGACTACCAGTACTAGAAGTAGATTAGAATCAACATAAGTAGCATCCACAACCTCTATTTATGTAAAGTGCTGTATTTTCAAGTATAACACGATATTTATTGAGCAAAAAGTATAGGATTGATTGATCTTTTATCCATCAGGAAGTCTTCTGAAACATATTTGAGGAAGCTTTTTGACTGAGACACGGAGGCTAAAGGTCAAGTTCATCCTCAAGAGCATCTCTTCATGCATCAATGGTAACATTTCTTCGTTTTTATTGTTATTTGCTATAATTTCCGTAGCAAGCATTAAATTACTGTGTTAAAGGGTTAGTTCACCCAAAAATGAAAATTCTGTCATTAATTACTTACCCTCATGTCGTTCGACACCCGTCAGACCTCCGTTCATCTTCGGAACAGAAATGAAGATATTTTAGTTGAAATCTGATGGCTCTGAAAGGCCTCCATTGGCTCAATGGCACGGTTCACTCTCAAGACCCTTAAAAGGTACTAAAGACGTCGTTACAAAGTCCATCTCACTACAGTGGTTCTAAAATAACTTTATGAATCGGCGACAATAGTTTTTGTGCGCAAAAAAACCCTAAATAACGACTTACATAGTGATGACGATTTCAAAACAAAGCATCATGAAGCTTCGAAGCGTTATGAATCACTGAGTCGATTCAGCGGTTCGAATCGCCAAATTTCAGCAGTTTGGCGGTTTGACACGCGATCCGGATCATCATTCGGCTCAGTGAGAGTGAACCGTGCCATTGTGCCAATGGAGGACTTTCAGAGCCATCAGATTTCAACTAAAATATCTTAATTTCTGTTCCGAAGATGAACGGAGGTCTGACGGGTGTCGAACGACATGAGGGTAAGTAATTAATGACAGAATTTAAATTTTTGGGTGAACTAACCCTTTAAAGCCACAATATGTAATTTTTGCCGCTAGAGGTCGCTTATTCAAAACAAAAGCTTAGCTTGATGACGCCTTGATTTCACTGAGCTTTTATTCTACCACAGTCGCTGCTTTCGCTTCTTCCGCTCATGCTTATGTGGGGGAACACAGCGCTGTTTTATCATATTACATACATTTGTTTGTGCTGAAAGTTATAATGCTACTCTGTGTGTTCGCTCGACATGATCTGACAAAAATCACCATACATTAAATAGCGGCTAAGAACCACTATCATTGACACATTCCTTCCTGAAATATTAGCAATTTCAGCCATGGTACTTGCATAATGTTTTATGTACAATAACAATTCTCACATGCAAGAAATTAAAATGGCGGCACTTTTTGATCTCTCACTGTCCAATAACAGTGCGTGTTACTTTTACAAGTGAAGAGGGTTTGGCTCTTCAAACTGAGGCGAAAGTTGATTGGTTGCTCCCACATGTGTACTGTCCAATGGCATTTTTTAACTCAACAAATGGAAAAGCAATTGGCAAAACGACAAAGAAAAGCAATTGGCAAATAGAGAGAGAAAAGCGTTTGCCAAATGCTTTTTTAAAAAGTGATTTAAAATGTGCATTTAAAATGATTTATTAATTTACTTTTTATTGTTTTATTAATATGCGTTTTAAAACATTAATTAAATAAACAGTTTTAAATGTGTCTATTTACTTATACATTAAAAAAAAAATATATTGTTTTATTTAACTACATTTAAAAACATGAATTAAATAAACAACTTTAAATATGTCTATTAATTTGTCCATTTAAAAGTGATTGATTTATATAGATTTTTATGTTTGATTATTAAATTGATAAATTGATTCTTCATTTTATTTTTAAGTGTCACTCCTGGTCCTCCATGGTCCATGTCCTGGTTAAAATTGTTTGTTTCTCTGGATTTAAACATTCGTAGGAACATTTGGGATACACATGTCAACAAAATATAACATTGTTCTAGTGGTTTTTGGATGTTTTAATCCCAAAAATCTTACATATTGTGCATTTAAATATTGGCAAGATTTTAGAAAGGCTGCATTACAACAGTAATGACAATAGTCATCTCTGCGTTTTATAGGCAGAGCAAGATTTTGAAAACAAAACTTTTTTTTTTTTATAACACGAACTGTAAAATAAGACCTGGGGTGTGTATAAATAAAGTCAATTGGGTGAAAGAGTTCTTGAGGTGTATCATCAGCCAGCAATGCACCTACAATTGATTTCTGTGCAAAAAATAAAATAGACTGAATGTACAATACAGGTAAATAAATATTTTATATCAATTCATTTTGATGATTTAATTTATGCCAAGACTGACAGCAATTAATTGCACCCAGTGGGGCCATCCGGACATCAGCATTAAATGTTCCCTTGTTTTGACAACTGAACGGAAGGATATCAGACTGTGAAAAAAGATAAACATGCTACACATTTTCAGATTGTTATTAATATATTGTGCAACCACAGACATACCTGCAAAATCTATTTAGTTTTCCGTTATATAGATCTTAGTAGGTATCTTTGAAACAAATTTAATTTTGGGACTGTGCCTATGTAGAAAGCTTTTGTAGTTGTTCCTGATTTTGTGTGACAGCTCAGTGGTGACTTCACATGCGAGTTAGCCCGACTATTCAGTCAAGCGCAGGTTTAAAACCCACACAGGAAGCCAGTGGCCTAGTTTAGAGTGACCCTGGATGAGGGGGTTCATCAACATGTGTGCCCAGGTTTGGAAGGGAGATCTATTGTTATGCCGGCATGCTTGAAAGTCATCAACTAAAAGTCGTAAATGATCAACCCATCCTCAAGTGACTGTTGGGTTTTGCTAAGACAAGCCATTTTGCAATCGGGAACATTGCCAGGACTGCTGCCATAAATAAGTATAATCATGGTTGAGGTGCAAAGCACTTCGAATCTTTCCATCTTTAGCACACTCACATGTTCTTGGTGAAAGCTAGAATTGAATGCTTTTAGACAATTGTGTCGCTCTTAAACATATATTACAGTTTTAATAATATGTTTGTGTCTTGCATCTCTTCAAAGTGGCAGACTCTATTAATGATGGCGTTCGAGAGGCTTTTTCTGTGAGGTAATTACAATGCATCCTCCACATAAGACATTATATAACATGCTAAGACTCTCTCTCTCTCTCCCTCTTCTTAGTTCTCTCGATGACTGTGTTCACAGTTCATTAGTGAGGAGTCTGATACAGCTAGATATCATGTATTCAAATCATTCAAACAATTCTTGTCAACTTACTTGTTGTGCATACTGTAATCAAAGAAATAGGCATATAACGTTACCCGAATTGTTTTATTCATTAACTATTTTGGGGTACATATTCGGCTGGGAGAAATATTTTGAACAATTTTGGTGTGCTATCTATCAGTTAAAATATGAGAGATATGTACAGGGCATTTGTCATTGGGCCAGTTGGTTAATGATAAATGACAGGAAAACCTATGCAAATTATCTTTAATTACTTGAGCTGTTTATAAAATCATAAAAGATACTGTTTCATAATGTCAAGCAAACTAATAAGAAATTACTATTGTTATATTACAAAATATAACAATTATAATGTTATAATAGACTGTTATATTACAAAATATAACAATTTTGCATCATTTTTATACATTTATTAGGCTACTATAATGTCCATCGCTGGTCCAACAGGTTATATTTATCGTTTCGAGTGAATTTTATTAGAGCAAAAGAAAAACAGCCTACAGATGTTGGAAAAACACTAGTTTTTGCAATAAACAAACAACTTAGCAAGCTAATATCATAAATAACGATATCTGTCGCCGTGAACCGTACGATGCCTTGTTATTGACCATTTTACATTGTCATTGACGATTTTACATCGCTTTTCTAACTCGTACGTCGTTTTAATATTTAAATGACAGCTCGGATAAATGTAATTAATTATTAAAACAAATTTGCCTCACGTTTGCCTTTGGGGGGAAAAAAAGTCGCGTTCGGCGGCGTCATAAAAATGTCAATCGAATGTGTTGCGTGGAAACGTGATTGTGTGTTGAAAGCGCATATAAACATTTGATGCAAATTAATATTTTAACGAATAAAATCAGAGTTTATATCATGAGCTGTACGCGTTTATAATCCGCAGTTATCGCCAATGACACTCACCCTCAGGTCTTGAATGCGGCTCGAAAACGGTCGTTTCCAGCGACGTCCCTCCAGTCTGATAAAACAATCGTCCATTACCGCCACATTTTCTTTTTCTCATCGCTTTGTGGTGAGTCACAGTCAATCTTGAGGTCCCATCTGTCCGACCACAACTGCTACATCCCCCTCATTGCGGTAATGCTACAGCTTCAGAAGCTGCACGGATTTCTCCTCAGTGGTTGCTGTGGCAACAGGAGCCAGCGCGAGCTCCGACCGGTGTCCACCGAACTAACGCGTTTGACTTTCTCTTACCGGACGCACGTGAGCGCTGCACTGCGAAGACAGGCTTTACTTGATGTTGTTTTTCAGGGTCATTCTAAAATTACAGTGGCATCTCCGTCGATAGTTTTTTTTTTTTTTTTTCAAATAGGCTACTCATCAAGCACATAGTAAATCGACTGTGCTATATTACTACTAATACATTTGTCTTTTTACAAAAAATACAAATATTATATATATTACATGACCATATAAGGTCATAAATGGTAACAGCAGGATTTAAAGAAAATGCATTTAATGTATCATTGTGTGGCATGCTCTTTTGTCAGTGGCCTTACACTTGGGAACCAGTAACACCCCTGACAGTAACAACACTTATTGAATCAGTTAACATGGCGGATGACACAGCAAAAACAACAGATTAACAGCCTATTATAAAATGCATACGGTAACATAAATGTATAAGATAACATGAATGCATAGGTAGGGTAACATAAATGCATAGGGTAATATAAATACATAGGTTAACATAAATACATAGGGTAACATAAATGCACAGGTTAAAATAAATGCATTAGTAACAAATGCATAGGTCAACATAAATGCACCGGGTTAACATAAATGCATAGGGTAACATAAATGCATAAGGTAACATAAATGCACAGGTTAACATGAATGCATTAGTAACATAAATGCACAGGTTAACATAAATGCATAGGGTAACATGAATGCATAAGGTAACATGAATGCATAGGGTAACATAAATGCATAAGGTAACATAAATGCATAGGGTAACATGAATGCATAGCGTAACATGAATGCATAGGGTAACAAATGCATAGGGTAACATAAATACATTGGGTAACATAAATGCATAGGGTAACATAAATGCATAGGGTAACATAAATGCATAGGGTAACATAAATGCATAAGGTAACATAAATGCATAGGGTAACATAAATGCATAGGGTAACATAAATACATAAGGTAACATAAATGCATAAGGTAACATTAATGCATAGTGTAACATAAATGCATAGAGTAACAAATACATAAGGTAACATAAATGCATAGGGGAACATAAATACATAAGGTAACAGAAATGCATAAGGTAACATAAATGCATAGGGGAACATAAATGCATAGGGTAACATAAATATATAGGGTAACGTAAATGCATATTGTAACATAAATACATAAGGTAACATAAATGCATAAGGTAACATTAATGCATAGTGTAACATAAATGCATAGGGTAACATAAATGCATAGGGGAACATAAATACATAAGGTAACATAAATGCATAAGGTAACATAAATGCATAGGGGAACATAAATGCATAGGGTAACATAAATATATAGGGTAACGTAAATGCATAAGGTAACATAAATGCATAGGGTAACATAAATGCATAAGGTAACATAAATGCATAGGGGAACATAAATGCATAGGGTAACATAAATACATACGGTAACATAAATGCATAGGGGAAAATAAATGCATAGGGTAACGTAAATACATAGGGTAACATAAATGCATAGTGTAACATAAATACATATGGTAACATAAATGCATATGGTAACATAAATGCATAGTGTAACAAATACATACGGTAACATAAATGCATACGGTAACATAAATGCATAGGGTAACATAAATACATAAGGTAACATAATTGCATAAGGTAACATAATTGCATAAGGTAACATAAATGCATAGGGTAACATAAATGCATAGGGTAACATAAATGCATAGTGTAACATAAATACATAAGGTAACATAATTGCATAAGGTAACATAAATGCATAGGGTAACGTAAATGCATAGGGTAACATAAATGCATAGTGTAACATAAATACATAAGGTAACATAATTGCATAAGGTAACATAATTGCATAAGGTAACATAAATGCATAGGGTAACGTAAATGCATAGGGTAACGTAAATGCATAAGGTAACATAAATGCATAGGGTAACATAAATGCATAGTGTAACATAAATGCATAAGGTAACATAAATACATAGTGTAACATAAATACATAGTGTAACATAAATGCATAAGGTAACATAAATGCATAGGAGAACATAAATGCATATGGTAACATAAATGCATAGGCTAACATAAATGCATAGTGCAACATAAATGCATAGTGTAACATAAATGCATAAGGTAACATAAATGCATAGGTAACGTAACATGAGGTAACCCCTAATGTGAGAGTTTGTAAGATAATGTATTTTTATTCAAACAAATGTTATATAACTCACTTTATTAATGTTTTTACTCTACATTTGTGCGATTTAAGGATTCCTATTTAAATTATATAAATAAATCAATGGGATGTTATACATATTTTTGTTACAGAATTTGTCCAAAAAAAAACATACATTGCAGAAAACACACAAAATGTAGGGTCTATACCACAGCGCATTCCTGATGGGGTATACACACAATTTTACATAAAGTTTTTTAAATAAAAAAACCTATTTTTAAATTTTTTTTTTGTTTTTTTATTTATATAAATGTCAAAAAATATATAATAATTTTACATGTAAAAAATGCCCCCACAACCACACAAATGTAGACTAAACCATTAATAAACTGAGTGATATATTTGTTTTGTTTTTTAATTACATTATGATTGTTTAAAATCACATTTTATACTCTGGGGTCTCTGGAGCTCCCAACAGAAGTGTACAAGTCAAGTAAACTTTATTTCTGTAGCGCTTTTCACACACAGATGCTTCAAAGCAGCTTTACAGTGATGATACAAAATTATTTTTTGTTTTAGAACGAAAGCTAATGTAAGTTTTTGATTGATTAATTTCTGTTATAAAAACTGATTTCAAAATGTAAAAGCACATGTAAAAAAAATATTGCACAAAATGAAAACAATAATGTAAATATTATTATTATTAAAGTGTGCATTTAAAAAATATAACAAGCATGATTTCATCTCTTAAATGTGTGTTTTGGTCATAATTTAGACTTTTTCAAATCTAATTTCAGCTGTTTACCTCACAATTAGGACTTTTAATCATAATTTAAATTTTTAAGTCATAATTTTGACTTTAAATTTTGAATTTGTATCTTTTTATTAATTGAATTATTAAATTTGATTGACTTTAAGTCCTGATTTCAACTGTTCATCTCACAATGACTTAGCATGTCATATTTTTGACATTTGACTTTTAAAATCATATTTTCAACATTTTATCTCTTAATTATGACATTATGATAATTGAAATGAGCTGATCAGTAATATAGTTCAATATTTAGTGTCCCCAACTGAGCAAGCCAAAGCCAAAGGCGACAGAGGCGATATCCCAAATGAATAGCTTAGAAAGGTTAAATTGTTCTATTCTGTAAGGGAGAGTCTAGAAAACTGCACATTTTTGTCAAGTAACCATTTAGAAAAGGTCCATCACAGCCTGTAACCGAGATGCACACAAGAAAGGGTCATTGTGTGTCAAATCAATCCAGTTTCAGAAAGGCACTCAGGCGGGTATGTTGTATGCAACTGTTTTGATAGAGGGAAACAAGATATTTCCAGTTCAAGTATTATTTGTTCTTCAGACATTCTTAAAACACAATAAGTATCAGCTGTTTGAAAAGTTACCCACAATTGATTTTTGACCACTGAAAATTAGCACAATTCAGTCCAATTCCCATATCTCTGGAATTGAGCCATATTGGGTTTTAAAAATGAGTTAAAGAAAAGTCTGTTAAGAATCACAATCTAAAAGTATATTGAGATATGTTTTATACTTTTAGAGCTACAGGCATGCAAACTTTGGAAAACAATATTTTTGGCACTCAGACAGGTAGCCTATATTCTATGCAATTGTGTTGATTGAAAAAAAATGAGATCAATTTCTGGACTGCTATTCAAAAAGCATGTTCTTGCGTATGCATGGGTTTTGATGGCATATCAACCTCTACAGTGGACACTAGTGCACTAGTACACTGCCACCAAGTGGCAAGCTGTTGTATGTCAGCAAAAAATGGCCAATGGCCAGTCAGAAATGCCTGGTTGCTCCTTAATATCCATCCATTCCTTCTATGCTATGAGACTCTTGCAGGTAAAAATAAAATAAAATAATTGTAGCATCAAGGAGACATATCATTGTTAAACTTTCCAAGTCTTGATTTAAGATTGGGAGGAAATTCTTATTAATCATCTGTCCACTAAATTGAAAGTAAAGAAGTGTCCCATACTCGGAATTTGTGCTCTGCATTTCACCCATCCAAATGCACACAGACAGCAGTGAGTATTGAACACACACACACACACACACACACACACACACCGTGAACACACCCCGGAGCAGTGGGCATCCATTTTTGGGGAGTGTTTTGGGGTTAGGCTTGCTCAAGGGTACCTTAGTTGTGGGTAATGAGAGTAAAAAAGAGCGCAATGTTCATTCACTCCCCCACCTACATTTCCTGCCTATACTGAGACTCAAACCCACGACCTTCGGGTCACAAGTCCCGCTCTCTAACCATTAGGCAGTTGGACATCATGCATCACTCGTCATTGGGTATGAGCTGATAATGCATACCCAGTTGGACATCATGCATCACTAGCTATATTTGAGCTACAATTCATTCTAGTACTGTGACTGTTGATCTTGAAAATACTTCATCTGCAGTAACTTTTTTGGCTGTAAACAAATTTATTTGTGTTATTAGAATGTAATTTGCATTTACATAAAAAAGTAATGTGATTTAGGTAATGTTACTTTACTCCTTACACCAAAAGTAATCTGATTACATAATGCATGTTACTTGTAATGTGTTACTTTACTCCTTACATCAAAAGTAATCTGATTACATAATGCATGTTACTTGTAATCAGTTACTTTACTCCTTACATCAAAAATAATCTGATTACATAATGCATGTTACTTGTAATGCTTTACTTTACTCCTTACATCAAAAGTAATCTGATTACATAATGCATGTTACTTGTAATGCTTTACTTTTCTCCTTACATCAAAAGTAATCTGATTACATAATGCATGTTACTTGTAATGCGTTTCTTTTTCTCCTTACATCAAAAGTAATCTGATTACATAATGCATGTTACTTGTAATCTGTTACTTTACTCCTTACATCAAAAGTAATTTGATTACATAAAACACGTTACTTGTAATGCTTTACTTTACTCCTTATACCAAAAGTAATCTGATTACGTAATGCATGTTACTTGTAATGCTTTACTTTACTCCTTACATCAAAAGTAATCTGATTACATAATGCATGTTACTTGTAATCTGTGATGTAAGACCACATGAATTCGCTCCAAGGATCAGTAGCGAACCGCGGTGAAGGCCGCACGCGTTCAGTGTTTCAGCTGGAAGAATGGATTTGATTATAATATTCTTTATCTGACTCCATTTATCATAGTGGTCGCATTTAGAATAGAATCCCAACCGGTTGTTCGGTCATCTGTATTTGATAATTAATCATACATTTGATCGTTCCGTTTTAACCCTTTGTTACAATTATACCGTTCCACATTGGAGATAGTTAATAATTACAGATTAATTCAGAAAGGATCAAAATGTAACAATTTATTAACAATCAAGTAAATGTAAAATGTCAATTACATCATAGACATAAATCTCTTCTAAAAGGAAACACAAATTCTAGTTATGGTTACACTTAAAATCGTTTCAAATAGATGTAAACATAAACCATTAATTATGCTCTGTAGGCCTCTGCCTAGAATGTTACCTGTGAGAGAGAGAGATAAAGAGAGAAAGAGAGAGAGAGAAAAGCAGAGAATCAAAAAAGAGCGAGCTACAGATGAAATCCTCTTTTATCCCCTTCCCTGATGTCCCCAAATTCAAATCTGACTCTTGTAAAACTGACCAATCAGACCAAACCGTGAGACATTTGAAAGTAACCAATCAGACAAAACCTCCCCCATTGTATCAAAGGTGTTAACCATTTGGCCAGCCAGCCAGTCATTCTTTTGTTCTATCTCCAAATGGCCCCTCTGATGGCGTTAAGGGGGAAGGGGTTGAGTCAATTTCAATATCTTGATCACGACGAAGGCTACAAACAGCAAAGCAGATGATTTTGTTCCATTTCAAATATCTTTGATTATTTTCCACCTTACAGTTACTTTACTCCTTACATCAAAAGTAATTTGATTACATAAAACACGTTACTTGTAATGCTTTACTTTACTCCTTATACCAAAAGTAATCTGATTACATAATGCATGTTACTTGTAATGCTTTACTTTACTCCTTACATCAAAAGTAATCTGATTACATAATGCATGTTACTTGTAATGCGTTTCTTTTTCTCCTTACATCAAAAGTAATCTGATTACATAATGCATGTTACTTGTAATCTGTTACTTTACTCCTTACATCAAAAGTAATTTGATTACATAAAACACGTTACTTGTAATGCTTTACTTTACTCCTTATACCAAAAGTAATCTGATTACGTAATGCATGTTACTTGTAATGCTTTACTTTACTCCTTATACCAAAAGTAATCTGATTACGTAATGCATGTTACTTGTAATGCTTTACTTTAGTAATCTGATAAAATTTTTATGAAAAAAACACTTTAATGATAATCAAAATTAAGTTGTTTCTGGATATTGATCCAAGTGTTAGAGGCAGAAGTCTGTAATCTGCTGGTTAGAGAAAAATCTGTAGAAAATAGTCCATTCATTTTTACTCTTATAACAGCTTTTGTGATTTATATATTCTATCTATCTATCTATCTATCTATCTATCTATCTATCTATCTATCTATCTATCTATCTATCTATCTATCTATCTATCTATCTATCTATCTATCTATCTATCTATCTATCTATCTATCTATCTATCTATCTATCTATCTATCTATCTATCTATCTATCTATCTATCTATCTATCTATCTATCTATCTATCTATCTATCTATCTATCTATCTATCTAAACATTGGCAAAAATACTGATTTAATTTATTTTAATGTGGCAATTATACTTGATTCTTGATTGTGATCATGTTATTTATCAATAATCCAAATGTACAAAAATAATTAACCCTAAACACAATATTAGGGTTAAACTAAGTGGCACTTTGTCCCACTATCACGTGCAGGGGTGGAATCGTGCAGCTATGAATGGGTCATAGAAGTTCAAAATGACTTTTTATTTATGTAATGTTCTAAGAATTGTATGTATGTAAATGCTGCGTGACTTTGACGTGTTTTAATGGGTGTACGCTGATTATTCGAGTCGTATAAAAACACTGGAGCGTGAGCAGATTAGATTTGTCAGTGTATACTTTTCAAAGCTTCGAATCAATTGAACCAATGGCTTCGAGAATGATTCACTGTTCACTCGAAGCGCTCGAAACACGACACGCTGGTGACCCCTGCTGGTCAGAACAGTGTAAAAATGCAACACAAACTCAGGGCAAACATGCATAAAAAAACTTTTACAAACCCATTGCAAATGTTTTATCGAAAGTAGAATCTATCAAATGCAATTAACTAATCATTTAATAAAATTAAATATCAAGTGTCTGTATAATGTGTATTATTATTATTATTTTTTAAGGTCCTCTTTTGTCAGGCCAATAAGATGTACGAATGTCTCATTACACGTCACGTCTACAAATGTATAAAACTGATCAGAGATCAGGTAAAAACTAGACACTTATTCAGTGGTTCGCCGCTAGGGGCGCATGAGATCATCGCCCAGCATTTTTCCTACTATGGAAGTCAAAGGCTACCATCAACTGTCTAGTTACTCACAATCTTTACAATATCTTATCTTGTGTTTAACAGAAGAAACTCGTACAGGTTTGGAACAATTTTTTGGTTTTTGGGTGAGCTATCCCTTTAAACTCTCTTTATGTGCTCTTAATATTACACATATCTACAACCCCAAATCAGAAAAAGTTGGGACAGTATGGAAAACGCAAAAAAAAAAAAAAAAAAAAAAAGGTGATTTCTAAATTTACTTTGACTTGTATTTCATTGCAGACAATATGAACACAAAATATTTCATGTTTTGTCTGGTCAACTTAATGTCATTTGTAAATATGCATCCTTTCCTGTCATTCAGACCTGCAACACATTTCAAAAAAAGTTGGGACAGGAGCAATTTAGGGCTAGTAATGAGGTAAAATGGTTAAATAATGATGTGATTTGAAACAGGTGATGTCAACAGGTGATTGTAATTATGATTTGGTACAAAAGCAGCATCCAAGAAAGGTCTAATCCTTTGGGAGCAAAGATGGGCCGAGGATTGCCAGTTTGCCAACAAATACATGAGAAAATTATTGAAATGTTTAAAAACAATGTTCCTCAAAGAAAGATAGGAAGAGATTTGGATATTTCACATTCAACAGTGCATTACATAATTAAAAGATTCAAGGAATCTGGAGGAATTTCAGTGCGTAAAGGACAAGGGCGCAAGCCTAAGCTGAACAACCGTGATCTCTGATCCCTCAGGCGGCACTGCATCAAGAATCGTCATTCATCTATAAGCGATATCACCACATGGGCTCAGGACTTCTTTGACAAACCTTTGTCAAGTACCACAATACGTAGTTACATCCACAAATGCCAGTTAAATCTGTACTGTGCCAAAAGGAAGCCCTATGTTAACAGTGTCCAGAAGCGCCGTCGACTTCTCTGGGCTCGGAGGCGTCTGGGATGGACCATCACACAGTGGAAACGTGTACTGTGGTCAGATGAATCAGTATTTCAGGTATTTTTTGGGAGGAATGGACGCTGTGTGCTCCGGACCAAAGAAGAAAAGGATCATCCAGACTGTTACCAGCAACAAGTCCAAAAGCCAGGGTCTGTCATGGTATGGGGTTGTGTCAGTGCCCTTGGCAAAGGTAACTTGCACTTCTGTGAAGGCACCATTAATGCTGAAAAGTACATAGAGATTTTGGAGACATCTTTTCCAGGGACGTCCATGCATATTTCAACAACACAATGCAAAACCACATTCTGCACACATTACAAAGTCCTGGCTGCGGAGGAAGAGGGTACGGGTACTTGACTGGCCTTCCTGCAGTCCCGACCTGTCTCCAATAGAGAATGTGCAAAATGCGACAACGAAGACCCCGTACTGTTTCCCACCTTAAGACTTGTTTGCAGGAAGAATGGGACAAAATTACACCTGAAACAGTTCATCACTTGGTGTCTTCAGTCCCTAAACATTTTTTAAGTGTTGTGAAAAGGAATGGCAACATTACAAAGTGGTAAATGCTTTACTGTCCCAACTTTTTTTGAAATGTGTTGCAGGTCTGAATGACAGGAAAGGATGCATATTTACAAATTTCATGAAGTTGACCAGACAAAACATGAAATATTTTGTGTTCATATTGTCTGCAATGAAATACAAGTCAAAGTAAATTTAGAAATCCCTTCTTTTTTTTTTTTTTTTCGTTTTCCATACTGTCACAACTTTTTCTGATTTGGGGTTGTACTATGTTGCTCCAGAATCCATGTGGAGTGTGTTTTAATGGAAAAAGTAAACAGGGTCAGAAGGATATCTTACCAGAAGACGCCATCTCAAGCAGACTCTGCTCTAACAAAAGAAGAAGTCAATTAACAATCAGCGTTTGATATTATTCAAGCAAGGTTTTATACTTTAAAGCTGGTTTTAAATGTTGAGAAAACTACATTTATGTTCTTATCAAATTCTAGTGTCAGAATTTCTTATCTTCTTGCCCTCCTGGATGATCTTTATCATGGTGCCTTAAGATTTATTATGGATTGTAAATTCTCTTCAAATCATTGTGCAGAGTTGGTTGGTCTTCTCTTGCTGTTCAAAGGGAAATGCATTGGTACTTATTGATATACAAAGCAATTTATTTATTTTTTTACCACCTTATCTCTGTTGTTTGATTCAACAAAAAACAGTTGGCAACTACTTATTTTGCTCTCAATCTTATTATAATCTCCAAGTTCCTCCTGCTAGAACTAACAGTCATTTTAAAACACTTATGCATGCATTAGAAAAAGATTTAGTGATTTGCAAATGCTTCTAAAGCTGTACTTTCAATGATATTTTATTGTGTGTTGTATTGTTGTTTGTTATAATTGTGTATCTGTATAATTGGGCCGCCTATCACTCCTGTAAAATATATTTTTAAATCTCAGTGAGGTTCTCTCCTGGTTAAATAAAGGCTTAATAAAATTAAAATAACAAAAAATATGAAAGTGAGTGAGACAGAGCAAGTAAAGGGAAGACAATAGGGTGCAGTTAAGTTTGAGCCAGAAGAAACTTCAACCTGACCATCAATAAGTACTTTTTTTTTGTCTTTGTCTCATTGTCTACCAACAGGATTGCAGGGCTGACTCAGTCGGGCGCTATCATGTCGCTAAGATGTTTTTAGAAATGGGGAAGAATAAATGAAATTACCTCACATCCTCAAAAATCAAACCATAAAATATTTTAACATGCAAAACCGCTCTATGAGCTAAACTCTGCAGGAAAGCGGCTCTACAGGACTGACGTTGCCAATCCCTGATCTATAAGACCATATTTTTAGTGTTTCTATTATATAGTCAAAATCTAATATCCATGTTTAACAAGTGATCCTTGATATTACAAGAGCAAGGAACTTACATTTGAATTGCAAAGGAAAAACAATTAATTTGCTATAATTCTTCTGTCCTCTATTTTCAAGGGTTAGATTTCTTTATAAATCATCTATGTCTTTATTTTGTGGAACACAAAAGAGGAGGGTCACATAGGCTCAGTCACAGTTAGAAAAGAAGCAATGACACTGAATTGTGACTCAGGCTGTCAGTCTCTTAATGCTCTGCCTTGCATTTCCTTTTGTGCCCTAATCAAAATAACACATTTGGTACAAGAGAACATGACCAGTTTTGTTCCTGAGTAAATATAGCTTTTAATTTGTTACTTCAGACTATTTATATTAGCATATAATTTACTTTTATACCTCTATGTATGTGTGTGTTTGAGTGTAAATGCCTTTTCTATATTAGTCTTGTGTAGAAGGTTTGTATTCAGAAGGTTTGTTGCATGTTTAGAGTTTGTTTTTCATCTGTTTTGTTCCTTGTTTCCTAGGTTATGTTTTATTAAATTCTGAGAACTGCTGCAATTAGATCTTGTTTCAACTTTTGACAGAATAACAGACTATTTAAAGAGGATCTAGCAGCAGTAAAGATGGACTCTGGGGATGGTGTCACCCATACTGTGCCCATCTACAAGGGTTACGCCCTTGAGAGAGGAAACTTATTCTCGGAGTCAGTTACCAGGGTAACTCTTTGGTAAAATCTCACCTTTTTAAAGCGCCAGTGGTGTTTAAATATTTTATTCATTCATTCAAACTGCACAAATGCTTTTCTTACTGAGTATCTTTGTCGTATTTCAAATATTTAAAAAAATTATAAATTAAATATAAATCTAAAGTAAGCAAAGTTTACTTAAAACAAGTTAAATTATCTGCCACTTGACAAAAATACATAGTAAGAAACTTTTTTTGCAGTGCAGGAACATTCATTCATTGCTCATATTTTCATCATGAGGACAAAAATGGCATGTCCTTTTATACAGGATCCTGACGTTCACTTGATAAACCTAGAAGTAACCTAATAATTAGAATTTCCTTTAGGATTTACAGTGGTTGGATGCATTGATGACACTCATATTCCCATCATCACACTTTCTCAAAGCTGATTATTGTGTGGAATGGAAGAATGCCAGATGGTAGTCCGAGATAAATGCCATCACCACAGCTGTTAAATACATTTATTTACAATTTTTATGGTAATCTTTATTTTCTACAAATTCTTTATTCTTTTTCCTGTTGGATGTTAAAGGTCCCATGGCATGGCATTTTTCTATTATTTTATAGTGTTTCCTGAGGTGTACTTATATTGTTAGTATGATTTTTACATCATAAAATGTCATAATTTAGAAATAAAAGGCATTTTGTCTATACTGCTGTTTGCCCTGTGGCTGAATGCCCTGCTTCAAGAGGCGTGTCTGCTGTGAGACTTCAGTAAAAACGCCCACTGTTGTGATTGGCTGACATCTTTGCATTTGATATGAGCGAAGGGGGCGTGGTTTAACGAGGTCTACGACGCACGAGCTGCTGCCAGAGAGACGGATGGACCTGAGTTCACTTCTCATCAGTTCTCTCAGCATGTCTCAGTTCAGGGTGAACTGTTGTAGTTACTAGAATATACTTCAGGTTATTAGTTTATTTCTAGTCGGAGGGGCTGTCACTCATGTCAGAAAGTTAGTAACTTTAGTAAATTATGGATCAGCGCTGACTCGAGACGCGAACCGTTTAGAATGATTCAGTCCGATTTGGTGAACTGGTTCGGTTCACTAAAAAGAACCGATTCAAAAGAATGATTTGTTCGCAAACCGGACATCACGGAGACGGAGCGATTGCTAACAAAGTTATTTAACTACTGAGTTATGAGAGCGCTGTCAGTCAGCGCGAGTTTATTGTGTTTGTATCTGAGAGTTCTGATGACATTGATGACCAAGATGGCGGCGCGAGTAGATCGCGAGGCTCAGCGTGTCTCCAGATTCTGCAATTTTGCGGTATTTTTCTTGTTCATCTCGGGTCTGTTCGTACAGAACAGTTGTGCTTTTACATCGTACACCCGTTGTGAGCTTTTGGATATTGGTTTGCGAATTTCCGACAGTTTTATGGACAATCTTCGACTCCTTCCTGAGATCGCTAGGACGCCCGAGGCGATGCGCTCTGCCCGGCCGGGCGGAAGTGCTAGAAGGCGGCGCTGTGATCGTAAACAAAGGCGGGGTAAGCGTGGAGGTCTAAGAGCTAAGCTAAGGCTAACTCCTTACCGGCTCTCTTTACCCAGCATTTTCCTTGCCAATGTACGATCGCTAGTGAACAAAATGGAGGAGATTCGACTCAGCATTACACACAGTAAGAAACTTTTGAACTGTAACGTCCTAATCTTCACTGAAACCTGGTTAAACAGCGGAATACCGGACACCGCTATTGAGCTAGCGGGACGCCACACACTCCGGGCGGATAGAACACTAGATGGCTCCGGGAAGAGCAGAGGGGGTGGATTGTGCATTTATATTAACAAAGCTTGGTGCACAAACTCTGCTATTGTTGGGAGTCATTGTTCAGCTAACCTGGAGTTTCTCATGGTTAAATGTAGACCGTTTTATCTACCGCGGGAGTTCACCTCCACTATTATCACTGCAGCCTATATTCCCCCGGATGCTGATGCCAAGCTTGCTATGAAAGAACTTCACGCAGCCATCAGTAAACAACAGACTGATCACCCGGAAGCTGCGTTTATTGTTGCAGGTGACTTTAATCATTCAAACCTAAAGTCAGTGCTACCCAAGTTTCACCAGCATGTTTCCTGCCACACCAGAGGAAACAAAACCTTAGACCATGTTTACACAAACATGGCTGGCGCTTACGTTGCGACACCCCTCCCCCACCTGGGACAGTCAGACCACCTCTCTTTGTTTCTATCACCCAAATATTCACCCCTCATCAACCGTGTGAAGCCATCAGTAAAGACCATCAAGGTGTGGCCTGCGGGGGTTGATTCCACACTCCAGGAAAGGTTTCTAAACACAGACTGGAGTATGTTTGCTTCTCAAGCCACCAGTGGCGCTCACACGGACATTGACTCATTCACTTCCTCTGTATTGGATCATATCAATAACACCATCGACAGTGTTACAACCCAGAAACAGATCACCACATACCCTAATCAGAAGCCTTGGATGAACAGGGAAGTTCGACTCCTGCTGAAGTCACGCAATACTGCCTTCAGATCAGGTGATGCACAAGCCTACAGTACATCCAGAGCTAACCTGAAGAGGGGCATCAAAAAGGCCAAGCACTGCTACAAGCTAAAGATAGAGGGTCACTTTTCCAACTCTGACCCTCGACGCATGTGGCAGGGCATCCAGGCCATCAGTGACTACAAACCCCCCCACTCCACCCCCGCAGCCACTGATGTCAACTTCCTGAACGAGCTAAATTACTTTTATGCTCGTTTTGAAAGAGACAACAGAGAAACTGCCACCAAGCTCAAACCCTCAGCTGACCACCCACCAATCACACTCTCCTCCACAGATGTCTGCAAGGCACTGAGCCGGATCAGCGCACACAAGGCTGCTGGACCAGACAACATCCCTGGACGTGTGCTCAGGGCATGTGCGGAGCAGCTCGCTGGGGTTTTTACAGACATTTTCAACCTGTCTCTTGCCCAAGCAGCTGTACCGACATGCTTTAAACGCACTTCCATTGTGCCAGTGCCGAAACACTCCAGCCCGAGGTGCCCTAATGACTACCGCCCTGTAGCACTCACACCCATCGTTATGAAGTGCTTTGAGCGGCTGGTCCTGGAACACCTAAAAGACTCTATACCATCCACATTGGACTCACACCAGTTTGCCTACCGCAGCAATAGGAGCACAGAGGATGCCGTTTCCATGGCACTGCACTCTGTGCTCACCCATCTGGACCATAAGAACACTTATGCACGCATGCTGTTTGTTGACTTCAGCTCAGCGTTCAATTCACTGTCATCCCATCCAAGTTAATAGCCAAACTTGGAGACCTGGGCATCAACACTTCAATGTGTAACTGGATTTTGGACTTCCTAACTGACAGACCCCAGAATGTTCGTTCAGGATTCACCTGCTCCACATCCATCACACTCAACACTGGTGTACCACAGGGCTGTGTGCTAAGTCCGTTTCTCTACTCCCTCTTCACCGCCGACTGCAAGCCTGTGTATGGATCTAATTCCATCGTCAAGTTTGCGGACGACACTACGGTGATTGGGCTCATCAGCAACAACGATGAGACCGCCTACAGGGAGGAGATCCAGCACCTGGCCACATGGTGCGCTGATAATAACCTGCTCCTCAACACCACCAAAACGAAGGAGCTCATCGTGGACTTCAGGAAGGAGTCAAGAGGCACACACGACACCATCCACATCAATGGAATGGCTGTTGAGCGTGTCTCCAGTTTCAAGTTCCTGGGGACCCACATCTCGGCGGACATGTCGTGGACGACCAACACCTCCAGCCTGGTCAAGAAGGCTCACCAGCGCCTCTTCTTCCTGAGGACACTGAGGAAGAATCAGCTCTCCTCGGCTATCCTGGTGAACTTCTATCGCTGCGCAATAGAAAGCATCCTGACCAACTGTGTGGCAGTGTGGTATGGGAGCTGCTCTGTTGCGGAGCGCAAGGCACTGCAGCGGGTGGTGAAAACTGCCCAGCGCATCACAGGGACTCCACTGCCTGCCATCGAGCACATCCAGAGGAAACGCTGCCTGCATCGAGCTCACAGCATCCTCAAGGACTCCTCTCACCCAGCCCACAGACTGTTTTCTCTCCTGCCCTCCGGCAGGCGTTTCAGGATCCACCGGACCAGGACCAGCAGACTAAAGAACAGTTTTTTCCCCAGAGCTGTCTCTTTATTGAACTCAAACCCCCGTTGATCCACTTCCCTCATAAACTGATAACTCTCCTACCTCACATCTTCCTTCACTTTGTTATTTGCACTACCGACTGTTTATCACAGTAACAACTGTTTACATATGCATCTTGCACTGCCATATCTTAACTGGATTATGCTCATTTGCACTGCCGACTGTATTTATAGTACCAATGTTTACATTTGCATTTTGCACTGTACTTCTAACTGTAATATGCAACCACTTTCCACTGCACTTTACACTTTTTTTTCCGGATAGCTCTGTCCATAATTTATTGCACTACCCTAATCCACTGCTATTCCTCATATTAGCCTAACATATTATTGTATACCTCTATCTGTAAAATTCTGTTTATAGTAATAGCCATCTGTATATTTATTCACTGTACATATTCACCTGTAAATTCAGTTCTGTTTATAGTAATAACGTCTCTCTATTTATACATATTTATACATATTCAGTACATATCCATGTCCTGCACTTACGCATCCATTGTATATCCTGCACTTGCTGCTATTGCACTTCTGGTTAGACCTAAACTGCATTTCGTTGCCTTGTACTTGTACTTGTGTAATGACAATAAAGTTGAATCTAATCTAATCTAATCTTCTGAATAAACACGAGTCCCAGTCACGCCGAGTCCGTCTTCATCATTATTCTACCAACTTTGTAACATATGCAATGTACCATTACAGCGAGATGAACGAGTTAGTAAGTTTGATTAAAAAATTATTTCTAGATATGTTCCAATCATATGAAAAGCGTCAGTGACGCGCATTGAGTAACTTACACAGCGCAAACAAAGACACAACAGCAGTAATCGAATGTAATCCAGTTTATTGTGGGGAAAGCTGGCTAGCCTAGCCGGATACCCTCACGCTTACCCCCCTTCTGCTTAATCTCGCGCCGCGTTTGGTGTTTTATCTCTAAAGATGTGGCTCTGTATGCACATTTAAGAACAGATAGACGCGACGAGGACGTACAAAAACACTGACTCACAAGATAGAAAACACGAAAACACCGTTCTGTCGGGAGAGAGAGAAGCCGCAGTGTGTGCACGAATAATAAATAATTAGCTACACATAAGAAATCACTGATCACAGATCAGAAGGAACTGAAAAAAGACTTCTGTTTTCATTTGTACATCCAAACACTGAGAAACTGTCAGCGTTCACTCGTTCACAAGCCAAGGACAATAATATAGCGCTTGCATGGGCGTGCCAGATTCTCTGGGTGGAGGAAAGGGAGGAAACCGTTCCTGCTTGGACGTCAAACCAGGAGACTTCAGGATTGGCTCGTCTGGCCTGTCATTTTCTCAAAGGCAGAGAAAGACAACCAGAACTCGGTTTTACACAGATCAACATTTATATCCACTTGGGGACAATATTCAGGCTAGGGGAACTCATATTAATGTTGAAATACCTCATAAAATGAAATTTTCATGCCATGGGACCTTTAATATTCTTCCTCCATCTCCTCTTCATCTGTCAGTGGTGCTGGTGTTTGGCTGGCCTGAGTAGAAGTCAAATGTTAATTTCATTACCCTAATTAATAAATGTAACAAGTGGGATCAGAGAACATAGACCTTTTTCACATGTCAGGGTTTCTCAGAGCGGAAGTCGTCATAGTTGGGTTAACTTTTATAGCGATGATGAGAGTATACATTAAATATTTGTTGGTGTGCCCATTTGCTCAAATGGCAAAAGAAAAACTCCACAATAGTGATTTCACAACTTTCAAAAAGAGGGAAAAAATAGAGCGAGATTGATAACGGCAGTGAAAAGAGAGAAAGATGTACATTTTTACCATCACTCGGAAACTTTTTTTAAAATTTGATGCAAAGTAATATAATAAAAGTATTAGTGTTATGAAAATACAAAACACTTTGCAGGATTGATGACCGTTAAAACGCATCATTACAGTCTGTGAAAAGGGCCTATTAGACTATGTGGGAAAAGCTGCTTCACATTGGACACTGAATGATATTTATTTATTGTCAAATGTTTGTAAAGTCATTGAACCTACACCCATGAACCCTTTATGCTTAAAGCTTTACCTGATTGAATTATGTTTTTATTTTTCATTTTCAGCTCCTGCCACATTCTTTTTTGGCCTTTTGGATACCATGAAAATTAAACTTAATTAAACTAATTAAAGCTACACTGTAACTTTTTTAGTTTATTCTTAGCTAAAAACACTTAGTTCTTTCAAAAATATATGTGCTCATTAATGAATATTTACTTCTTTCAAGTAATAAAGTATTCTCGTAAGTTCATAATATGCCATTGAAAATACATACGGGTGAGGGGTTTGAATGCCGGTCGCCATGTTGCCCCTCCATCTTGAAAGTACATTAGCCAAAGAGGGACATACCCGTAAATTCAAGCTTCGCCTTTCGCGTTTTAACACTCGATGGCACCGTGTCGAATGTGGACGAGGTCGAACTGGAAGCCATGTTAATCTTGGACTAAATCGGCCACCATAGGAGTTAAAACGAAATCGGAATTGAGAGGAACAGAAACTAATATTCACTGGATGGTCATATACCTTTTCACCGCTAGATGGGGGAAAATATCACACAGTGTAGCTTTAAGAATTAAACTTACATATTGACCCAGAAGTATGCAAATGCCTTTTTGTTGGGTGCTGTTGCCATGGTGAATCATAATATCGGAGCTCCATTGATCGTGGCTTTTCATAGTTGGGGTGCATGTGCTTAACTCAGAGTCAGTCTACTCAGAATTGGTTGAACCTCCTCATTGAAACAGGCCCCAGGTCTCTTTTATCCAAAGCAACTTACAAATGAGCAGTGTTGGGGAAAGTTACTTTGAAAAGTAATGCATTACAATATTGTGTAACTCCCTTAAAAAGTAACTAATTGAGTTACTTAGTTGCTTTTTAAGAAAAGTAATGTGTTACGTTACTTTTGCGTTACTTTTTCTCACCTGAGCTGGGCTTTTTTTGTGTTTTTTTTATAACAAAAAAGTTATATTTTTGTGCAACGGTAAAGACCTCTTCATACCAAAATTGAATGGTATTTTCAAATTTTACCAAAAGGTAAAAATGCAAATTCACGCATGAACAGTAGAGGGCGCCATTCTGGATAATGGTAGAATAGGATGCAGGAGAAAAAAGTTTTACCAATAAAAACAAAAAAATTCTAGTAATTTTCATCATCAAAGGTCAGCAGCAAGACATTGGTAAATTAAATGTAAAGGTAGATTATGCATAAAAATAGTTGTTTTATTTAACATTTAATTATTGGAGGTTTGTATAGTACTCTTATTTTGCATTTTACAGATTTTATTCATTTTGAGGAGTACAGAATCTTTATTGTGCAAGTGAGATCAATAAATGCTCACATTTAGTCTAGAACTACAATAACCATCATGTTCACACACACGCCTCTGCACTTATTTTTCTCAACATGGGGACAGGGGTCAGTCAAATTAATTTGAAAAAGTAACTTGCATTAATTTTTTTGAAAAAGTAACTCAGATATTTTGTTGTAAATTTGAAAAGTAATGCATTACTTTACTAGTTACTTGGAAAAAGTAATATTATTACCTAACTTAAGTTACTTGTAATGCGTTACCCCCAACAAGGTTTTTTTTTTTAAAGATGAGGTTAAGTGCTCATGGAAGAGATGAGTTTTCAGCTGTCTTTTGAATGTTGTCAGCGATTCAGGATTCCTGATGGAGGTGGGGAGATCGTTCCACCAGCAAGGAACAGTGAACAAAAATGTTCTGGAGAGTGATTTCGTGCCTCTCTGTGGTGATACCATGAGCTGTCGCTCTCTTGCTGAGCGAAGGCTTCTGGTGGGGATGTAGACTCATAGGACTGAGTGGAAGTAGACAGGTGCTGAGCCTGTGGTGGATCTGTAAGCCAGCGTCAACGCCTTGAACTTGATGCGAGCAGCGAGTGGAAGCCAGTGCAGAGGGATGAAGAGAGGTGGGACATGGGTCGCATTGGAGTAGTCAAGCCTAGAAATGACCAGGGCCTGGACAAGAAGCTGTGTCGCATGCTCTGTTAGGAATGGTCTGATCTTCCTGATGTTGTGCAGCGCAAACCTGCATGATCGAGCTGTCTTTCAAATGTGGTCTTTAAAGGACAAAGGTTACTCCAAGATTTCTGACCAACCTTGATGGGGTAATCAAAGATGAACCTAGATGGATGGGGAAATTGTGCTGTAGAGTTGGGTTGGCAGGGAGGACGAGAAGCTCTGTCTTTGCCAGGTTGAGCTGCAGGTGATGTTCTTTCATCCACGCAGAGATGTCCAGCAGACACCTTGAGATTTGTGCAGCTACTGTGGGATCATCTGGTTGAAATGAAAGGTAGAGCTGTGTGTCATCAGCATAGCAGTGGTATAAGAAGCCATGTGCTTGTATGATGGGCCCCAGTGATGTAGAGTATATGGAGAAGAGGAGAGGTCCAAGCACTGAGCCCTGTGGATCTATTGCTTTTTCAGCCCATTTTGGGGTGCTGTTTCTCGGATGCCACAGAGGCACTCTGTGTTGCACTCCAGTTATATAAGATTAAACTCAAATAATTATCTTTGTTTTAAATGTTACACTGTAAAAAAAAATCAGGTCTCCAATTGAAAATTTTCTAGTGACTTATCACATCTAATTTGTTTAGTTGGTCAAATTGAATTTCTGTGAATTAAATTGCATCAATTCACAGAAATTCAATTTGGCCCACTGAAAAATGTAGATGTGATCAGTCACTAGAAAATTTTCAAATGGAGACCTGATTTTTTTTTTACAGTGTATGATCAGCATCTACGCTAATTATACTCTGCTTTTCTTTTTCTACCTCAGATTGAATGCCCTTCCCGAGATAAGGCATCTCCAGTTTGGTTTCAGCCTCTTATGAAGACTTCAGATGACCCAACACAAGTGAAGACATGACTCCAACTCCTGCGAGGATGCATGATGTATTGTGAAAAGTGCTATACAAATACAACCCCAAATCAGAAAAAGTTGGGACAGTATGGAAAACGCAAAAAAAAAAAAAAAGAAGTGATTTCTAAATTTACTTTGACTTGTATTTCATTGCAGACAATATGAACAAAATATTTCATGTTTTGTCTGGTCAACTTCATGTCATTTGTAAATATGCATCCTTTCCTGTCATTCAGACCTGCAACACATTTCAAAAAAAGTTGGGACAGTAAAGCATTTACCACTTTGTAATGTTGCCATTCCTTTTCACAACACTTACAAGACATTTAGGGACTGAAGACACCAAGTGATGAAGTGTTTCAGGTGTAATTTTGTCCCATTCTTCCTGCAAACAAGTCTTAATGTGGGCAACAGTACGGGGTCTTCGTTGTCGCATTTTGCGCTTCAAAATGCGCCACACATTCTCCATTGGAGACAGGTCGGGACTGCAGGAAGGCCAGTCAAGTACCCGTACCCTCTTCCTCCGCAGCCAGGACTTTGTAATGTGTGCAGAATGTGGTTTTGCATTGTCTTGTTGAAATATGCATGGACGTCCCTGGAAAAGATGTCTTCTTGAAGGCAGCATATTATGCTCCAAAATCTCTATGTACTTTTCAGCATTAATGGTGCCTTCACAGAAGTGCAAGTTACCTTTGCCAAGGGCACTGACTCAACCCCATACCATGACAGACCCTGGATTTTGGACTTGTTGTTGGTAACAGTCTGGATGATCCTTTTCTTCTTTGGTCCTGAGCACACGGCGTCCATTCCTCCCAAAAAATACCTGAAATACTGATTCATCTGACCACAGTACACGTTTCCACAGTGTGATGGTCCATCCCAGATGCCTTCGAGCCCAGAGAAGTCGACGGCGCTTCTGGACACTGTTAACATAGGGCTTCCTTTTGGCACAGTACAGTTTTAACTGGCATTTGTGGATGTAACTACGTATTGTGGTACTTGACAAAGGTTTGCCAAAGTAGTCCTGAGCCCAAGTGGTGATATCGCTTATAGATGAATGACGATTCTTGATGCAGTGCCGCCTGAGGGATCGGAGATCACGGTTGTTCAGCTTAGGCTTGCGCCCTTGTCCTTTACGCACTGAAATTCCTCCAGATTCCTTGAATCTTTTAAAGGTCCTGTTCTTCGTGATCCCATTTTTCAAACTTTAGTTAGTGTGTAATGTTGCTGTTAGAGCATAAATAATACCTGTAAAATTATAAAGCTCAAAGCTCAATGCCAAGCGAGATATTTTATTTGATAGAAGTTCCCTTTCAAAGCCTACAGCGAACGGCCGGTTTGGACTACATCCCTGTACATCCTGCTTTAATGACGTCAGTAGAGCAGTTTGTTGACTAACCTCCGCCCACAAGAATACGCAAAAAAGGGGGCGTGGTCTTGTTGCTCCCTCGTGGAGAAGAGGAAGTGTTGCGTTCGGTTCGGTTCGGTTCGGTCCGGTTGCGTTTGTCGCCATGTCGTTCAGACGCTGTTATTTTCATCCCGGAGTCAAATCACCTTTGTTTGGCCTTCAGGGGCTGTAGTTTGAGCGCGTTCATCTCCCCGTTATGGTAAGAGGCGTGACCTTTCCGGGCAACGTGCGCTAAGCTGCTGTCGAATCAAAACATGGGAACCGCTGGCACAATCAGAACTCGTTACGTGTTTCTGAAGGAGGGACTTCATAGAACGAGGAAATTCTCAGGCTGTTTTGAGGACAGTGAAAACAGCGGTATACAGATAAGTAAATTGTGTGAAAAATACTGTGTTTTTTTACACATGCAACATGAACACATGTTATATTGCACACTGTAAACACAATCAAAGCTTCAAAAAAACACGAAAAACGGGACCTTTAATTATGTTATGCACTGTTGAATGTGAAATATCCAAATCTCTTCCTATCTTTCTTTGAGGAACATTGTTTTTAAACATTTCAATAATTTTCTCATGTATTTGTTGGCAAACTGGCGATCCTCGGCCCATCTTTGCTCCTAAAGGATTAGACCTTTCTTGGATGCTGCTTTTGTACCAAATCATAATTACAATCACCTGTTTCAAATCACATCATTATTTAACCATTTCACCTCATTACTAGCCCTAAATTGCTCCTGTCCCAACTTTTTTTGAAGTGTGTTGCAGGTCTGAATGACAGGAAAGGATGCATATTTACAAATGACATGAAGTTGACCAGACAAAACATGAAATATTTTGTGTTCATATTGTCTGCAATGAAATACAAGTCAAAGTAAATTTAGAAATCACTTTTTCCATACTGTCCCAACTTTTTCTGATTTGGGGTTGTTAATGTGAATTAAATTGAATTGAATGACACATTTGTTGGCACTATATCTTGGCTGTCTTTGAGGGTGCATTGAAAGTTTCACTAGTGGATTATACCCAGAGTTGTCTATCTCCATGCAAACATTCAGACAACTTTACTGTATGTGACAATACAAAGAGCCGTTGCATTGTTGGCCTAATGGGAGGCGCAATATCTCAGCTTTCCTTGAGGGTGTGTTGAAAGTTTCACTGAGGGCTTATACCTAGTGTCGTTGGTTATCACCATGTAAACATTTAGACAATTTTACTGTACCATTTTGAAGTTTTGTTCCTGTAAATTTGACATTTTAATATTTTTGTACACATTTTCAGTGGTCAAAAACCAAATGTGGGTCACTTTGCATACAGCTGATACTTTTTTATAATAATAAAAATGTGTACTCGGGCAAAAACACAATAAGTGCTTTTTTGAACCGTCAGCATGCAACACAGATTGCTAAAGTAAACAGATTCAACTAATAAATCTTCCAATCTCGATGTAAAATAATGATGCTTTTTTCTTTCTAACGTCATTTTTCTTCTTCCCTGTAATCTGGCTCTAATTCTCAGGTGAAAGTTATAATTTTAACCCCCCACCCTCATTAAAATCATGGATTACTCAGTAAATTTACTATATTTTGGCCTTCTTATTCATTTATGCATTGATTTCATGAATGACCCAAAATTTGATGACCTTAAATTTGGCTAAAGATTAGCCATGAATTATTGAATGAAGCCCCCCCCCCCCCCCCCCCCAAAGTGGGTCAGTGCCCATGTTGTGTGCTTCCAAATGCAGGAAATACTATTACAAATGAATTTGCTATATTTAATAGTAAGCTACAAATACTGTAACATTATGATGAACCTACACAGATATTCTGATTATTAAGCCTTTTCTATTTGGTTGCTGAGCAATTGAACGAGATGCAGTAACACTTTGGGTATCAGTAGTTTTTCTAATAGATGTTCTGTTGCTTTTAAATGTGCTATATAAATCAAATTTCACTTGTTATTTTATGAAAACCCTTCCCATAATGCCCAAGGATTCCACTTATTCCTACAATAATGTTGACTGAGCTATCAAAACAGTCCTCAACACAGAAAACAAAATTCAGACGGTGCATGAAAACACTGTCAGGCAAAACGGTGGAGATGATAGTGGCCAGCCCAGCTCTCCCCCACTCACCATCATGAACAGCACTGTGGAAGCAGTGGTCATTCAGGTTCCTGGGCACTACCATCTCTCAGGACCTGAAGTGGGACACATCGACTCCATTGTGAAAAAGGCCCAGCAGAGGCTGTACTTCCTTCATCAACCTCCCACAGGAGCTGCTGATTCAGTTCTACTCGGCTGTCTTTGAGTCTGTTTTATGCACCTCCATCACTGTCTGTTTTGGCTCTGCTACCAAATCTGACATCAGGAGACTACAATGCACAATCCGGACTGCGGAGAGGATTATTGGTGCCCCCCCTGCCAACCCTCCAGGACCTGTACTCTTCCAGAGTGAGGAAGAGAGCATCATCCCAGACTCCGCTCACCCTGGACAGCTCCTGTTTGATCTGTTACCGTCAGGACATCGACTCCGATCACTGACCTCTAGAACATCTAGGCACAGGAACAGTTTTTCCACAGGCCATTTCCCTCTTAAACAGTTAAAATACAGTTAAGATAAATGTCTATTCTGACTAAACGTCAGTGCAGTGCTGCAGTGATGCCAGTAATGCGTTACTCTAATCTGACTACTTTTTTCCAGTAACGAGTAATCTAACGCGTTACTGTTTCCAAACCAGTAATCAGATTAAAGTAATTTATCCAAGTCACTGTGAGTTACTATTATAGTCATTTTCCTTAGGAAAAATATATATTTTTGCTTTCTTCTTGCGTCTCGGGGAGAGTATTTATGTTAAGTGAAGTCAAGAAAGACTGTCTTTATTACATTTTTTATTAAAACTTTTTTTTTTTCAGGAAATATTTTTTAATTTCCACTTAAAATGTCAGGAGATAAATTGTTGACGTTACTGTTAAAAATGCACTTCCAATAAAGTGAGTGTCAGTGTTGGGGAAAGTTACTTTGAAAAGTAATGCATTACAATATTGCATTACTCCCTTAAAAAGTAACTAATTTAGTTACTTAGTTACTTTTTAAGAAAAGTAATGCGTTACGTTACTTTTGCGTTACTTTTTCTCACCTGGGCTGGGCTTGTTTTTGTTTTGTTTTATAACAAAATAGATTATTTTTATGCAATGGTAAAGACCTCTTCATACCAAAATTGAAATAATAAGCCCCAGGCTGAGGTAAAAATGCAAATTCACGCATGAACAGTAGAGGACGCAGCTCTGCTGTGTCGCCATTCTGGATAATGGTAGAATAGGATGCAGGAGAAAAAAGTTTTACCAATAAAAACAAAACATCTAGTAATTTTAATCATCAAAGGTCAGCAGCAAGACATTGGTAAATTAAATATAAAGGTAGATTTTGCATAAAAATAGTTGTTTTATTTAACATTTAATTATTGGAGGTTTGCATAGTACTCTGATTTTGCATTTGACTGATTTTATTCATTTTGAGGAGTACAGAATCTTTATTGTGCAAGTGAGATAAATAAATGCTCACATTTAGTCTAGAACTACAATAACCATCATGTTCACACACAACGCCTCTGCACTTATTTTTCCTCAACATGCGGGGCAGGAGAGCTGTCAGTCAAATTAATGTGAAAAAGTAACTCAGATATTTTGTTGAAAAGTAATGCGTTACTTTACTAGTTACTTGGAAAAAGTAATATTATTACATAACTCAAGTTACTTGTAATGCGTTACACCCAACACTGGTGAGTGTTGGCAAAATGGTTGTCATTTTTATGTTGAGGCGGCAGGGGTGTTGTCGGTAACTGCTGAATGTAACTAATAAAGTAACTTGTAATCTAACTTAGTTACTTTTAAAATCAAGTAATCTGTAAAGTAACTAAGTTACTTTTTAAAGGCGTAATCAGTAATCAGATTACTTTTTCAAAGTAACTGTGGCAACACTGCGTAACTGTGACCTTATACTTTTTATACTATGCTCTAAAAAAAAGGTTCTATATGGCACCAAAAATGGTTCTTGGCTCGTAATCATAGGGGAACCTTTTTTAGTGCTATATAGCACCAATTTTGGTGCTTCAGTGGTTCTTCAGCATTTCTTCACCGGTTCTTTGACTAAGGTGCTATATAGCACCTCTGAAGAACCACTTAAGAATCAAAATTGGTGCTATATAGCACTAAAAAAGGTTTCCCTATGATTACGAGCCAAGAACCATTTTTGGTGCCATGTAGAACCTTTTTTTTTTTTAGAGTGTATGTTCATATTTTTATTCTTAGAATTGTTATTATGCTATTGTTGTATTTGTATAGTATATGTGCACTGGAAGCTTCAGCACCAAGAAAAAACAAGCTCTTTCTGATTCTGATGAACATGCTCTTGAAATCTTGGGACTTTTTTATGGAACCGTGTCATGGCACCCCGTGGCCGCTAGATGTCGGGCAAACGCCGCAAAAGCCACTCGCTATTCGACGGCTTCATTTTTCCACTGCGAATCCAGCAGGAACATACTGTACCGCATATGAATCACATAATCAATAATAGGCTAATTATATGTGCGCATTGGTTATCTCCCTCTATCTACACATCTAGCTATACGAGCGGATCAGCGTAGCCTTACAGCAAATTCGCCCTTTCAGTTTCAGCCGTTCTGCTACTAAGTTGCGTCTGTATTTCTCCAAACGTTTTTCATACGGAACATTCATTATTGGCTCGTCACATGTTGACGTATCCCGGTCGCAGCATTGCGGATTTATTAGAGAACAAAACGCAGACATAAACGAAAAGGTCTATACATACATATTCAAACGTGTTCTTGCGTTCGGTTCTCGTCCCCGAGTTAAACACTAAAACGGTGGGAAAACGGGAAACTGCAGCAAGAATAAAGCAACGAGAGCGCGAGGAAACCGGAGAGGAGGGGCGCGCGCGTGCGTTTCCTCTCCGCAGCAAGAATCCATTGAGAGAGCGAGAGGGAGAGAGAGAGAGAGAGAGAAAGAGAGGGAGAAGAAAGGAAAAGCAGCAGCTCCACGCCACTCCTTTGTTTTAGGAAATCGCTTGAATCGCTCGAAAGACTGGAATGATGCATCGCGTTTCTCTCGCGTTTTCCCGCGACGCCTGTTTTTAAAGGCGAACCTCACGATTGTGCGTTTAATTTAGTGGCATCGACAGAAGAGCGTTGAAGATCTGAACCCTTCAGACGCATTAAGCGTTTCCTTCGCGTTGACCGTCCATGTGTTTAGACTCGTTTTTACCAGCGTTTTCCGTCTCCCATCAGAGGATATTCTGATCTGCCGAAGCGTTCTGAAGCTCGGAGGTTTTTCTGGTCGTGGTTCGAGTCTGTTATTCGCGTCCAGGCCCGAGATACTCGCTCCTCTTCAAAGGCCTTTAATGCGGCACACGCGCGTCAGTCTGTAACGGGTTTTAACGCGTCAGATGAGCGTCAGTTCTGGTCCGTAAAGCGCCGCTGATCCTCTGCCAGAACATCTCGTCTTCGTTATTCGGTCTTCATACGCAACATCTGCGGCCCACTTCAATGTTAATGTCGACCGACGTCGCATCTGTAATGCTGCCCGTGAGCCGCGGGATCCTGGAGCGCGAGAGGGATCTGGACTCGGGTTCGGCGGCGGTTCGGGGGATGAAGCGCGGGGACCCGGAGCCGGAGGGAGCCGCTGCGACGGGGGATTCGGTCGGGGCTGAATGCAAACGAGCGCGGATGGACGGTACCGGAGAGCTCGGACAGGTAAGCGTTAAAATCACGATTCCATATGCGTTGTGATGAAAGAGATGCGTTTGTGTTTATGAAAGAATATCACTCTGGGTTGTTTCAACCATGTTTAGGTCAAAACTGGCCGAGTCCGACCGTTGGTTTACCGTTTTGACCGTTTTAATTCAAACATTTAAACCCAACGGTCTATATTTGACATGGATTGAAACAACCCAGCGTGATACAGGTCAGATACTGTTATGTGAGATGAAAACAAACATTGGTCATTGGGGCACCAAAGGTGAAATTTCACCTAACCACAAGCCGTCGTGAATACTGAGGGGCTTCATCGTGCGCTTCTGATCCTCTGCAGTAAATGCTCCTGAATCACGGAGTGGATTTTCCAGTCTCATCCGAGGCCTTTGCTCCATCTCTCCATCCTGCGGTACTTTTCCATCCTCTAACATGAGCTCTTCTGCTCCATTCCTCAGACTCTATGTAGCCTATGTAGGTAGACGTGATCTCATCTCGCACATTTCAGCTGTTTACCCATCTATCCAGCCCTCTTTCTTTCTTTCTTTCTTTCTTTCTTTCCATTCATTCTTTGGGTTTCTCCGGTAAGTGATCTAAAGTGCTGCATGTGCTGTGGACCCTAATGGCTCATTTTCACTGGCTAATGGCTCACGGTTTCTCTAAACTGCACCATGACGAGCTTAAGACTGAGCAGATGTGTGTGTGGTGTGTGTGTGTGTGTGTGTGTGTGTGTGTGTGTGTGTGTGTGTGTGTGTGTGTGAAAGCTTGGCCGTGTAGCCCAAAAAAGGTATTGATCCTGCTCCGAGAGAGTGTCTGGAAATGTGCCTGCAGCGGAGTCAGAAATGGAGTGGGGGCTGCAGGAATCAACCGATTTGGTAACAAGAGACGCGCATTTATGAAAAGCAAGAGATGGAGACGGAGGAAATGAAAGAATTGAGATGTCTGTAAACACACAGGTCCAACTCTGTCATCAAGCCTGTTTAAACACACCTCGCCAGTGACGTATGAGGCAGTGAAATATGAGCGCAGTTGGGAAAACCCTGGAAGAAATGGAGATTTCTAGGCCTGAGACTATCATTTGGGCTTTTCTAGTTCAGTTCACGCTGTGCTTTATTTTAGAAGCTGCTGTTTGTGAATGCAATCTGGGTAAAAGGTGTTTCCTACATTCACTGTTCCACAAACGGCTCGGATATTTAAATCACATCAGTTTACTGTGGCCTCACACACACACACACACACACACACACACATGCATCAGAAGAGGATTTGCTGTATCACTGACAGTAAAGAGGCTTTTTGTTGTGCTAAAGAGATCTGTACTTGTTTCAGAGTGGCATTAGTCTCTGATCTCCCATTTATCCTGACGCGGGCTGCTAGGGGGGGTTAATACACACACACACACACACACACACACACACACTGATTGGAGATTTGCAGATAAGCCTTAGCTTTTTTACAGCTGTATTTATTGCATATCCTCAGGAACTTTGATGGGATTCTGTTGCGATGCCATCGGGTCACTGACACAGGCCGTTTTCATCATGGCTATGCCCTACTTACCCCACGTCTCCAGTAATTACCCTTATGGGATTGCGCACATGTGTTGCCATGACAACTTTGAACTTTGACCCCACGAGCAGAGCAGTAAAGTCGGGGTGTGGTGGTGATGGTTATTGCGACAGACAATAGAGCAAGCACACGCGTCTCAGTTGGTTTTGTGCCTGTGCTCGTGGAGTCAAGTTTAGTCAAATTATTATCATTATTATTATTGTAAAATCATGTTTGGTCGTTGTTTTGATGTTTGCTGTGATCAGTGAAAAGTACACAAATACACTGTTTCTAGTGCATGGCCTTCAGTTACCGATTTTTCACCAGTACACTCTTCAAAAAGTGCTCGAGCTAAAAGATAAAGGACCGCTGTAGACGTTCACGCTAATGTCGGCCGTTGCGCTCCTTGTGTAAGTGCTGAGAATGCAGTGTGTGTGTGTGTGTTTGTAATGTACGGTGTTTCTGAATGCAACGATGAATGAAATCGAGCAGATTCCCCCCATCTACTTGCATTGAGTTTGAGGCGTACTCTTCCCTTTAGAGCTATTTACTGACCTTTTAAAAGCACTTTATTTTTTTAAGTGTGTTGAGCAATGTGTTTTTCATTTTGGGAGTCTCTCTCTCACACACACACAGCCATGAGGCTTATGTCAGGACGCCAGACCTCCATCTTAAATGTGTTCAGCAGTAATACACACACCACAAAGGAAGCATAAAACTACAGACAGACAGTCAGACTCGTGGCTCGCTAACACACACACACACACACACCACAAACATGAAGTAACTGAGAGGTTTGAAACACACATCCCCTCATTCGCAAATCATCTCGTCTTTCTTCTTCACCTCCGTCCTTCAGTGAGCTCCTCCTCCTCTTCAGTTCGACCATCTGTTCTCTTCTCTTTTGCCGGATCACTCCATTCTGCCGTTCTCCTTTAACAGGAACTTACAGGTCAGTAAGTTTGAGGGAATCATCGGTTCTAGATCTGCAAGATCTTCCAGTGAGATGCTGCTCAGTAAAGAGTGTGTGTGTGTGTGTGTGTGTGTGAGAGCAAGAGATTGTGTGTGTGTGTGTGAGAGCAAGAGATTGTGTGTGTGTGTGTGTGTGTGTGTGAGAGCAAGAGATTGTGTGTGTGTGTGTTTTGAGAGGGAGAAAGAGAGATTGTGTGTGTGTGTGAGAGCGAGAGATTGTGTTTGAGAGTGAGTGAGAGAGTGTGTGTGTGTTTGTTTGAGAGATTGTGTGTGTGTGTTTGAGAGGGAGAAAGAGAGATAGTGTGTGTGTGTGTGTGTGTGTGTGTGAGAGAGATTGTGTGTTTGAGAGTGAGTGTGTGTGTGTTTGAGAGGGAGAAGGAGAGAGAGAGTGTGTGAGAGAGTGAGAGAGATTGTGTGAGAGCGAGAGATTGTGTGTTTGAGAGTGAGAGAGTGTGTGTGTGTGTGTGAGAGAGCGAGAGATTGTGAGAGTATGAGAGAGAGAGAGCGAGAGATTGTGAGAGTGTGTGTGTCTGTGTGAGTGGGAAAGAGCCAGAGATTGTTTGTGTTTGTTTGTTTGTGTGAGAGTGAGAGGGCGAGAGATTGTGTGTTTGGGAGTGAGAGAGTGTGTGTCTGTGTGAGAGAGAGAGAGAGCAAGAGATTGTGTGTGTGTGTGTGTGTCTGCGTGAGAGAGTGTGTGAGTGAGAGGGCGAGAGTGTGTGTGTGAGTGTGAGAGAGCGAGAGATTGTGTGTGTGTTTGTGAGAGAGAGTGTGTGTTTGAGTGTGTGTGTGTGTCTGTGAGAGAGTGTGTGTCTGTGTGAGAGAGCGAGAGATTGTGTGTGTCTGTGAGAGTGAGAGAGTGTGTGTCTGTGTGAGAGAGAGCGAGAGAGTGTGTGTGTGTGTGTGTGTGTGTGTGTGTGTGTGTGTGTGTGTGAGAGAGCGAGCGAGCGAGCGAGAGATTGTGTGTGTGTGTTTGTGAGAGAGAGCGAGTGTGTGTTTTTCTATCCCGGTGGGGACTTCAACCTGAATGCACTCGTGTCACTGTGGGCCCTAAATTGAGGTCCCCATTAGAAAACAAGCTTATAAATTACACAGAATTAATTTTTTTGAAAATGTAAAAATGCAGAAAGTTTTGTGATGGGTAGGCTTATGACTAGGGTTAGTGTAAGGGGAGAGAATATGGACTACTTACGTCTATGGAGAGTCCCCACAAAGATAGCGAACCGGACTGTGTGTGAGTGTGAGTGTGAGTGTGAGTGTGAGTGTGAGTGTGAGTGTGAGTGTGAGTGTGAGTGTGAGTGTGAGTGTGAGTGTGAGTGTGAGTGTGAGTGTGAGTGTGTGTGTGTGTGTGTGTGTTGGCAGTGAGCTGCTCTTCAGTCCTTAAGGAAATGAGGCACATGACGGGGTTCTGTATGACTCATTGTCTCTGCTCTAGTCGTCTGTTTCACACACATGGACTCCAGATGTTTCTGTCTTTATTCTCTGGACTCCTTTAGTGCAGATCAGAGCCAATCCTCAAATATCAGCAGAAAAAAACATTCAGCCTTTCAGTCTGAAACCAGATTCTGGGCTGAATCTTGTTAAACCCGTTAAGAAAATGTCTGCCTCATATTTCACCCAAAAAAACAACAGAAAGAAGTTTTATTTTGAATAGTGAAGGTGACTCCAAGCCTCTTTTTAGGACAACAGAGGGTTTTTCCATTATTTTTCATTCCCATTTGTGCGACGCAAAGAAATAAAATATTTTTTTGTTAAATTCAATTGGTATAATTTAATGTACACTCTTAAATTAATGTTCTTTATTGGCATTTAATGATTCCATATGGTTCACATACCATTACACAAAAGGGCCTTTGTGGAAAAGGGTTCTTTAGATTATTATTAAAATGTTTCGTTAAAGAACTGTTCGCTTAAAGCTTCCAAAAAAGGGTGGTTCTATGGTATAAAAACTCTTTTAAAAAACCCTTTGTCTTGGGCTGGAGTGATTTATTACTGTAATGTACCAAATGAGATTTTTTTCATCACAGCAATGAGTCGCTATTAAGTATAATGCACAAAAAAGCTCTGAAATATGAGAATTTCGGCTGAAAATGTGGTCATAAATGACTAGAGGTGTAACGATACACTCGTCACGATTCGATACAAATCACGATATGATGCTATCGCCGTATAATCAAAACAAAGAAGAGGGTTTTTTTATTATTAATTTAATATATAGTCATTTTTAATATAGTAGTGTCACTGAAACATTTGTTGGATCTCTAGCACAGACGATGAAATCATTGTGTCTCTTCAGAAGACGGGGATTTGCATTAGACTTTTTTTTACGATGCCTTTGACATTTTTTTTTTTAGTTTTAGAGGAATGGAATTAAGTCTCTCAGGTTTCAGAAAATATCTTCATTTGTGTTTGGAAGTTGAGCGAAAATCTTAGGTTTGACTTTTTTTATGGGGTGAATTATACCTTATAAGTACAGTAAGCTGAGGCTTGGGTAAAACTAACACTATATTGTTTACTTCGATGCATATCACATTTTTATATGATGTATTGTTTCACCCCTATTAGTGCTGGCCGGTATACCGGTTCATACGAATACCAGTGTTTATTTTTGTTATGATATGAATTAATAAACCTCAATGCCGGTATATGTTGCTTAAACAACGTTGGGACCGCGGCGCAGCGACACTGTTTGAGAGGGAACCCGTTTCACTGTTGCACTGTAGTGAAGAGCACAGCTGAGATCACAATACAGCGGAGAACTCAAACAACACGCCATGAGATTAACAACACCCACCACATGGATCATATAGATCCGATACAGACCAGAGCGAGCGCTTTTAAGTTATTAATGGACCTATTTCATATACTCTAGTGCTCTAAACATGAACCAGCAGCGTGTATGCTCACATATTTCATCACGTCTTCTTCAAATTAAATGTATGCAAACAAGGACACTGATACTACAGCCGTATGTCTGATCACGACCGCGATGACACGATGGGAAGACAATGATGTAGAAAGAAGAATAGGCAAAAAAGTAACTATGCCTTTATTCGTTCTGTGTTAAACTAACGCGTGGCGTTTGTTCAGAGACTAGTGCTCTGAATAATAATATCCTTAGACATTTTAAATGTTCTTCTGCGTTTCTCCCTCGTTTTGGCAGTTTGCTATTATATAGAGTTTGATTTTTAAAATGCTTAAGGTGCCCTCATTCTCTCCGTGGTCATATTTTAATATTGATGTGTGTGTAATGAGTGTGTAGTCTGTGTTTTATTGGTTGTTGTCTCTGCACAGCATCATTTTGTGGGGCTTTGCAAACCTGTATGAACTCTAGTGTGTAATTTTTCTACAATATTCACTAGGGATGCACCGATATGATTTTTTGGGGCCGATACTGATTTTAACAGAATTATTTACCGATATTTGTCACTTGCCCTCTTATTTGAAATTGTCATTTAAAATAGTGTTTTTAAGGTAAAAAAAAAAAAAACATTAACTTATAGCCTACTAGCTAGTTTATTGCTGCATTATCAAATAATTTCTAATGAACATGCACTGGATCCTTTTAACACTGCATATTCTTCACTGTATAAATTAAATTCATATATTATTATTACATTGAGACGTAGCTCTTCTGTCACAATTACGTTTATTTTGGTTTGTTAAACTGAACTTTTATTTTGACGTGTGTGTGTGTGTGTGTGTGTGTGTGTGTGTGTGTGTGTGTGTTGATATGACGATAGATTTTGTCAAATAAAACGGTAAAATGCTCATGAAGTGACTGGAGATGCATTCGTGTCTCATATTGAGGTGGCAGAGGCTGAAAAAGTGTGTGTGTGTGTGTGTGTGTGTGTGTGTGTGTGTGTGTGTGTGTGTGTGTGTGTGTGTGTGTGTGTGTGTGTGTGTGAAAGAGGTAACGTTAGGCTAAATGAAGCCGCGCGTCTTCATTCATTCACAGAGACCGAGAAACATGCAGGATTCATATTTAAACAGTCTTTTTGGGGCTTAATATTCACTTAATATTCATTGGGACACTAGTATATATATTGCGAATATCGCGATTGATTTAAGTGACTGACCAGCGTTTTATTTATTCATCAAAACATTCCGTGCCATTCCGCATTATGCAGTAAATTTCATTTTTATGACTGGATTCTGTCTGCGTTGTGAAATGAATCCTTATGAAAGTTTAGTCAAGAGTAGTGAGCGATTTATTTTTTTGTTTGTTGGTCTTTTGTTGTTTGATAAACATTAAAACACAGACAGCAGCGCAGCAGGAATATTACATATAATCTTGGATTATGCAGCAGACATTACACGGCTCAGTGCCTTCACGCAGTTCATTAATAAACCATCGGTTTGTTATATCGGCCTTTCTCATGATATAGCCGATATGTCGATGGTTGTAAATAGATCAAAAATCGGCCGATACATCGGTGCCTCCCTAATATTCACTCATCATGACAGTAAAATAGGGCATTTTAAGTCCATCTACTGCAGTATTTCCTCTCTCAATCAGTAGCAAATGCGGTTAACACCCGGTCACGCATGGGGGAAAAATACCGTCATATACCACGAAACCAGTGATATAAATTTTTGGTCATACCGCCTAGCACTAACCCCTATAAATAACACAATATTAGATCATCAACATGGTCCTATAAATAAAAAGCTTACTTTTTTTCTTAATGCAAAATGGAGTGAGATTCACTGTGCAAACATCAGCAGCACTGCAGATTATTTCTAGTATCAGCATCATGAGTCCGCCTGTCTTTCGCAGTGCTAAGCGTTCCCTCAGGGGACTGTAGGAGGGACATTAGTTCCAGCTGGGAGCCGCGCGGAGCTCAAAGAGGGTGTTTATCAAGACTAGATGAAAAGAGACGCAGCAGCAGAGCAGAGATAACCCACGATTCTCTGCACCCTTGACACGGTCTCCTCAAAATCATCTTCCAACTCCATTTACTGTGGTGAAAGCGTTTCCGCTCATCCTGATCGGTTGGTTTCCCGTCAGCCTCGTATCATGGCGTGTTGTGTAAGTGCCCCAATCCGCTCGTCTACAATAAATATTAACTACGGCGCATCTTTTGGACTCTAATAAGTAACCGTTAAACCTGTGGTAAAACTGCTGCAGCACTGCGTCAACTCCGTTTGTCCCTCATGTCGTGATTATCCTCTTGTTTTAATGTGTAAACAATGGAGCGGCTTGAACTCTGACGGAGCAGCGAGGCGCGTGTGAGCCAGCGCTAATCTGATTATACACCACTATAGACCAATTAAACACGCAGGCCAATTAGACAGACAGTTCGAGTGAGCGGGACTGTTCCTGAGGATCAAGTACAGTACATACATAATGCATTGTAGGGATGAAACGATTACCGGTTTCACGATAAAATGTACTGACGGTTAGTAATATTGTTTAAAATTGAATTATCATTAAAACCGTGTGTGATTTATCACGATTTTGATTATTATTCATGAGTTATACGTTGCTATTGACGACAGACATTATAAGGAAGGAAATCCCACAGAATAGAATCTTGCTTAAAAAAGTGCATAGAGCTGCTTGATTTATTTATTGTTTGTTGATTTTCAAATATAAAACTTGTTGAAATGTTTTAAGTGCGTGCATCTGTTCTCTTCGAACACTTTCATCTCATTTGAACAAAACCGTCATAATATTGTTAACCGTGATAATTTGGGTGACGTTAAATTTCCATACCGTTTCATCCCTAATGCATTGCACCACTGAAAACAAATCCAAGATGTTGGATATAAATTGTTCAATATCATGAAATACTATTTGCACGTTTTCAGTATTTTTAGGGCTGTCAAAAGATTAATCGCGATTAATCGCATCCAAAACAAAAGTTTGTGTTTACATAATATACGTGTGTGTGTGCTCTGTTAATTATTATTTATATATAAATAGACACACATTCATGTATATATTTAAGAAATATTTGCATGTATGTACTGTATATACATTTATATAATCTGTAATATATATAAATATAAATGTTTTATATATAAAAATAATATTTTTTTCTTAAATATAAACATGCTTGTGTGTGTATTTTTATATATATATATATATATATATATATATATATATATATATATATATATATATATATATATATATATATATATATAAATAAATAAATAAATAAATAAATAAATAAATAAATAAATAAATAAATAAATAAATAAATAAATAAATAAATAAATAAATAAATAAATAAATAAATAAATAAATAACAGTACACACACACATATATTATGTAAACACAAACTTTTATTTTGGAATGCGATTAATCGTGATTAATCTTTTGACAGCCCTAGTATTTTTCTATGGTTGAATTTGCGGCATGCTAACAGCGAACCATTGGAATCCATTAATAGTCGAGACGGTTTGTATGAATGGTTTGACGGCGGGCGTCCTCTGAGGTTAATTAACGCGTGTGCTGGTTCTCTCAGGTAGAACTGGTTTAATCTCGTCCACCGCTGAGCGCCCTTGATCTCGTATCTCAGTCCAGTAATTGATGTCATTTTGAGGGGCTTTTGCCCCCAGGTTTAATTAAAGCCTCATTATTCACAGATCTGCTGCTTAAATGGTCTCAATTGTGAAGTTGATCTCAATGCGATCTCAATGAACCTTCATACCGGGGTCACAAATGACCGTCTCCGCAGGCGCGCTGATGTCAAGCTGCTGTTCTTTAATGGAGGTCAGCAGTCAGTCAATCACTCTGAAATACAGTATCGGCTCTTTCTGGACAACAGACTCCCATTGAGGAGCTTCTCAAGATCACCACCAGTGGAAAAGCGTTCAAATCAGATTATAGTCCCAGTGTTTTAGATTAGCATTGTAGATTACGGCAGCAGCTGTAGAACGCGTGTGTGTGTTCAGTTAGTGTAGTTGATCTCGCTTTATCTTCTTTTTTCTCTCTGTAATCCCTCCATCCGTTTTTTTTAATCCATTTATCACCAGCCGTTCGACTGTGAGCTTCACATCTGCTCGCTTTTCAGAGGTTTTGAGACATTTCAATGTCTGCAATATCATCAATAATATAATATAGTCTCTTGTGATGCCTAAAAATAATTTGACATGAGTATAGGATTTGAGGATTTAATTGAAGCCTATGGCATATGATGATGATGATTATGATATTTAGTGCTGAGAGCATGAGATTCCTTTTGCTGTGATTATACATGATTTGTGCAGGGAATGCTAGTTTAGCAGGCTAATTGTTAACTAACTGAAAACGCATGTAGTTTGATTAGGCCTGCCCTATCGCGATTATTTATTAATCGCCTGTTTGTTGTGGTTATTTTATGTAATCGAGAGATAATTAAGATAACCGTGAATAGTGCAGTTTAGGGATGTCACAAGTACCGGTACTTCGGTACCAAGTCGGTACTGAAATTATAAAATGTGACGATATCAGCATTTCTGTAGGAGCGACTCCCGAGTATATTCGTTACCCGCAGCTGCGTTCAGTCGTTTCTGTGTTTATCTAAGTGCAGGACTCCAGACCAGTGTATTTTTGACAGCAAATTTGGATTTAGTTTTAGTCATAGTCTTTTGACTAAAATGCCATTTAGTTTTAGTCATATTTTAGTTTCCTGAATTGTTTTTAGTTTTAGTCTAGTTTTAGTCGACTAAATCTACAGTAGATTTAGTCTCCTAAAATCTAATGAGTTTAGTTAAATTGTAATATATTAAGCATTTAAGCCTTACATAACCGACTGTCACTTGAACTGACATTTTGACATTATTTTGTTTTTGACATTAAAAATACACGAAACCGAGCTTAATTCACTTTTTTTTTTTTTTTTTTTAAAAACATCTATATCGTTGTATTAACTTTGTATTTCTGTTTCAGTTAGTAGGCCATATCAGGTTAAGCTAAAGCTTCAAATAAGTGTATTTATTTTTTTAATTTCAGTTAACATTTATTTAATTTCAAGTAATTAAGTTTTTTTTTTAATGGTTTTAGTGAACTATTATAACCTTGATACTTTATTGAATATGTGTCAAATACTGGTCTTTCCTCCTGACTATGAATTAAATGGGAATTCAATTAAATACAGTTTATTGTGTAACCAAAAACGAATATATAATGTGTGACTTTTAATGATAAACAAGCTCGAAATACACATTGACTCTTATTTTGAAATGTCTGTGCCTTACAGTTGCAGGAGCTCATTCAAGTTCAGATGAGATAAAATAAGCATTGTTACAACCGTCTAAAACATATTACTATATAAACATCGTAAAGTAAACATTGTAATTATTCATCAGCATTAGTTCATAAACAATTGCCTGGCATAAATGTGCGCTATTCATTGATTGAGCCGCTCTGGATTGGGGATGCGTGAGCCTGTAGAATCGCAACAGCGCCGTGTTTTCCAGCCGTTAGATCAGCACGTTTAAATCAAATGTGCGCATCTGTTACACAGGATATCAGTTCTGACTGGATCTATTCCCTAATCGTCCCTCCCTAACATTTTCGTCTCGTTTTTATTTGTTGACAAAAATGACAGTTGATTTTCGTCATAGTTTTTGTCATCCAACACTAGTTTTTATTTAGTTATCGTCTCGTTTTCGTCAGTGAAAAAAGGTTGTTGACGAAAATTATGACAAATTATTTGTCAACGAAATTAACACTGGTCCAGACTGTAGCTGAATATATATATATATATATATATATATAATATATATATATCTGTAAATATTAAACTGCAAAATACTATTTAAATAAACATTACTCGTCCATGTTTTGCGTCTCTGTGTGAATGACGAGGCGCGTGTGACACTCGCTCGCTGTCTTTGTTGTCTCTGCCGCGTGTCACTATATGAGGACACGAATGCATAAACCGTCACTTCACGAGAATTTACCGTTTCATTTGAGAAAACTGTCATATCATGAACACAGACACTCAAAGGTCTTCATGGCAACCCGTCAAAATAAAAGTTTGGTTTAAAAATTTTTAAATTGACAAAACATACCAGGCTACTGTTGTAGCCTACAGTAGATTTAGCTATTAATAATCTCCTTTTTTTTATAAACAATGTTTACTTTTAAACGGCATACAGCCTTTAAATGTTTGTATTATTTACTTATAATGATTATCACCATAAATAATAAACTTAATATATTTAATACGTTTTTTTAAAAATACAGCAAACCGAAATTTTTTTATGGTATTGGTAACGACTACTGGAATTTTGGTACCGTGACATTCCTAGTGCAGTTTAAATAAAAATGTTGCCATCAAAATAAGTAAAATTTAAGCACTTGTGCCATCAAATGCATGATATTGAATCAACTTTTTCAGTGAAAGAATAAATATAAAGTTATAAAGTACCCAAAGATGGGCAAAGGTCTTCATGTGGAATGAAGACTAAAGGGATTAATCAAGCTATTGCATTATATTATATTATTAGTTGTATTAAATATGGAACATTTATATTTTTTTGTCTGCATGAAATCAAATCATATGGGCCTGTTTTATTATATGTTTATGTATACGGTTGCAAAGAGGCTGAAAAAAATTTTTTGCGACCCTTATTGTATACGATTCCAAGTGAAAAATAGATTATGCTTGCACTGTAAGTGACCTGAACAAAACAAGAATGAAACCATTAATCTGAATTATTTATATGAAAACTAATCTGCAGCATAAAATTCATGATTGTGGTCTAAGTTTGACCATTTATGAACATTGTTTTATTTCTAATCAGGCAGTGAATAGAAGCCAAAATCTTTGAAAAGCCAAGATTGGTTTGTTTATCTTGAGCGAAAGTGTAGAGAGGGTGAGTGATATGGGAGGAGAGAGAGAGAGAGAGAGAGAGAGAGAGACGGTCTAGAGGGGGAGGAGACACACACACACACACACACACACACATAGACAGACAGACCGAGCGAGAGGAGGGGAATGAGAGAGGGAGATTTTGAATGTGTCAGACACTCTGAGGGATCGTGAGCGCTGTTGACGTCTGAAAGCAGAAAACGCTACTCTTGCTGTAGCCATTGTCGTGTTGAATAGGATGATGGGAGTCTTTTACCCTCCTGTGCGGCCGGTGAGTTCTCAATCATTCATGTTTCCTGTAGAAATCGACACACGCGAGCGTAATTCACTTGTGCACGTGTGTGTGTGTGTGTGTGTGTGGCGTAAAACAAGTCTGATGGAGGTGAGGAAAGTCTCATGCGTTTCTCATGTGTTTCTCCAGCTGTCTGTCTTGACTGAAGGGGCCAGGTGCTTGTGAACAGTTGTTCCCTCATCCGTCTGTCTGTCTCATTGTGTCTTCCTCTCTCCGGGTCTTCACATTGCTCACACACACACACACACATGCAGCTTCAGTATTAACGTGCACGGATACAAATCGGTCTTTTATTGGTTAAAAGCTCTGTGTGTGTGTGTGTGTGTGTGTGTTATACCTTGGAATCTCTCTCTCTCCCTCTCTTTCTCTCCCTCTCTCTCTCTCTCTGTGTGTGTGTGTGTGTGTTCTACCTTGGAATCTCTCTCTCTCTCTCTCTCCCTCCCCCTCTCCTGCTGCTTCCCGAGGGCTCAAGCAGCTGTTATCTCTGTGGCTGCTTTCCTTTAAAAGCAGGAATGAGATGGAGGGGGTGTAGAGAATGGAAATTGATTTTTAAAAGTGACGCTCAGGGAGAAGGCTGGGAGATGTGTGTGTGTTAAGGTGAGGATCTGATGCCATGGTTCATACTGTAAGTGGACCGTAAAGCTCATAACTCAGGACAGACTGAGGCTGGTTAAAGTATGCTGAACTCCACCCAGCGTTTGCCCTGAAGGGTGGGCGAGCCGCTTACCTGTCACCTCATGATCTCACACGCTCGCTTTAGAAATTAGAACAGCTGCCTTTGTTTTGCACAGAAATATAGGTCTATTTTTCCCCTAAAACTCTTTTTGTTGACGTTAGATATTGTTTTGGACATTTGATACACACACGCACACCTGAATGAGGACAGACGCTTGTTAAGAGCAACACTACCACCCCTTTTTCTATTAAACTTATCTTATTGGACTGATTAGATGTAGATTTTATTTAGCAATGTCTTGTTTAATCAATAGCATTTTTAGCATGTGTTAGAGCACATTGTGTAATTTTAATCTATTGTATTTAAATGGATCATTCAACCACAAATTAAATTATCACTTACTGACCCTCAAGTTGTTCCAAACCTGTATAAATCTGCTGCACACAAAGGAAGATATTTGAACATTTTTGTAAACAAGCAGATCTTGCTCCACATTGACTACCATAGTAGGAAAAAAATATCATGGGGCAAGATCTGCTTGGTTACAAACATTCTTCCAAATATCTTTGTGTACAGATGTATATAGGTTTGGAACAACGTGACGGTGAGTAAGTGACAGAATTTTTATTTTTGGCTGAACTATCCCTCTAAGCAACTCTTGTGTAACTTGTAGGAAATGCATAACACAACTCTTGCCATATAAATAGCCTCTGCTGGTGACGTGGCATGAACACTTCTACTACTTAACATAAGTTACAGCACAAAACCTAAAAGAATTGGCAAAAATGTACAATGTTTCCAGTCCGTCAGAAGCCAAACACACTAGTGGCTCCTGAGTGAAATTCAATTATTCCTGAAGGATTTCATGATGTCCGCCGTCTTCAATCGAGTGTCTGCACACAGGAATCGCGTTATGAATCTTAAACATGAGAATATAGAGGTAGATGCAATGCAATCTGAGTCGACCGGACATGGTCAATTATTGCCAAAAATAATTTAGACGTGTAAAAGCGTTTAAAGTAACAATAGACGTCCATAGAGCTCCGAAGGTTGACGTCACGCAGACTAAACTCCGCCATTTTGGCAGGCAATCCGCTAGAGCAGTTGTAGCATTGGTATCTATAACATAATTTACAACCAGACTGTTTAGACCTTACTATTTCAACATGATGGACAGCTGATGTGCGCCAGGATGCCAGAACAGGCGGGGGAAGCAAATGGGAAATCCTTTGTTGAAATGCCATGAATTTCAGTTTATTAACTACTTTTGCCTCACGTAACTGATGAAAATAAGTTCCCATTAAATACGATACTTAAACATGAATAACAAGTGCTTTTTTATATAAATAACATCAAGAAAGGCTTTTTGAAACGAAATCAAGGATCAATAAATAAATACTAAAACAAAAAAATAAGAAATTACATTTATTGATTATGACTGATGCACACATCGGCGCTGTTTTGGACGGGTTCGTGTTAACCGCTAACATATAACGTTAATCTATTCACAGGTTTTCTCTTAACATGTAAGCGCATGTAAGCCTGTATGTCAGCATTATCATATACATGTAAAGAATTGAATCGGTCATGTAAAACAAGAGCGTATTGATGTAGTTCATCTGTTAATGTTACTCCTGATCGGAGGCTTCCGTTAATATTTAGTTTATACGTAGATTTAGGCTTTGACTTAGTTTAATGGTGCAACGCAAAAATATTTAGGAGTGCTTAATTTGTAACTTAGTGCCCATTTACATCAAAACTAGGCTAGTTGTAACTTGCGCGCAGCTGCTACAACAGGTGTCCTGACAGGAAAGCTATCCGATCCTTTATCCATACATGTGAAAAGCACCCCGAGGGCATTATAGGGATCTGTTATGCTTAATCTATTAAGTTTTGCTGTGTACAAGTCTATGTCTTTTGAATTAAAGTGCGCAGTGAACTCCGTTGCCTTGAAACTTATGCTGGCGCCGGCTGTTCTCTATAGCCATGTTGCCATTCAAAGTTGCGAATTTAACTTGTGCACATAATTGGGAGTATTACATGAATCATTTATGAATAAAGCACAGTTTCCATCCCATGTATTCAAGAAAACAAAACCGTCACCTTCTGGGAAATTGGTGCAAAATATCTGTGATAGAAATAGAAGTTGCTGCAATCTGTTTTCAAAGAAACTGTGGCTCTTTTTTTCTCCACCATAAATGAGTTGCTAAACACAATAAACGCTGTCATGTTCTCTTGCGTTCGGAGGCTGGTGTTTGTGAATGCAATCGTGAGACGCTTCTGGGGGGAATTCAACCAAATCATTCTGATGACAGACTTTGGCTCAGGCGGTTCAGAACCACCAAACCAACCTCTGAGATACTGTGATGTGATTGGTCCAGCTATCCAATCACATCCTCTGTTGAGGCAAAGTCACCTGAGTTTGTTGTTGTACACTGAGGGATTTATTTGGTAAATGTGTTTTCGTCATAGTTTATGTGCATAGTTTATCCGATTAAGTATCCGCCTCAATTGAGTGCATTTTATGTGCATTTTTAGAATTAATGCACATCTTGGCGTTTCCATATAGCCTTTTTTTTAATGCGATATCCCAAACTATATCGACCTACACCCCGAAAAATGGTGCTATATATAACTAAAAGTAGTTCTTTGGCTCGTAATCATAGGGGAATCACTTTAAAGGGATAGTTCACCCAAAAACACAATTTTTATGTTTATCTGCTTACCCCCAGGGCATCCAAGATGTAGGTGGGGTTTTTTCCTTCAGTAGAACACAAATTAAGATTTTTAACTCCAACCGTTGCAATGTGATAGTCGTATAATGATGTCAATGGGGATATTTTAGTATGAGAGCAAAAACATAGACATATGAATCCTTATTAAACCATGCGGCTCGTGGCGACACATTGATGTCTTAAGACACGAAACAATCAGTTTCTGCGAGAAACCCAACAGTGTTTGTTATTTTTTTTCCTCTTATCAGACGAATGTCATCTAGTATTCCCAGCGCCATAACTTCCGGCGAATAAGGTCAAAATACTGGCACGATCAAAGATCTATATATATATATATACGTAGATGCCTATTTCGACCGATATCTATGATCGCGCTGGTTTTTTGCATGTTTTGACCTTATTCGCCGGAAGTGATGGTGCGGGGACGGCTGATGCAGAGCCATAGAAAAAAATTAAATATATTTTTAAATATGGATATTTTTCTTACACAAACGCATCGATTCACTTCAGAAGGCCTTTATTAACACCCCGGAGCCGCGTGGAGCTCGTTATTTGACGGACAGATGCATTTTTTTATGGACTTCAAAAAAAGAGCAACTATAACTGCTATTATAATGCTTGGATTAGCCAGAACATTTTTAATATTACTTAGATTGTATTCGTCTGAAAGAAGAATGTCATATACACCTCGGATGACTTGAGGGTGAGTAAATCATGGGCTAATTTTCATTTTTGGGTGAACTATCCCTTTAAGTGCTGTATAGCACCACATCTTGGTGTTTCAGTGGTTCTTCACCGGTTCTTTAAAGGACTGAGGTGCTATATAGCACCGCTACCATATACAGAACCTGTTGAGATATGTTGCTATATAGCACCAAAAGTGGTTCCCCTATTACCCCTTGTCCACCAAGGCCGTGCTGGTTTGGAACCAGAGCCTAGTTTCAAATCGGTTCTTTGTCTTTCTACACCCAAAGCACCAGCTCTGAACCAGGAAAAGTGGTTCTTAAGTAGCACCAAAACATTGCTGGTCTAGAAGTAAGAACTGCTTGCGTGAGGGGCTGGGGGCGGGGTTACCCTGACCAACAAGACAAACACAAACTTGAGATCCGCAATTTTGAAATATCAGCTAATCGGCCTAATAGCTGCTTGATTGTAATCTCCGTCTATACAAATTACAGCGAGCTGCACGGATGCATTGGATTTACTGTGTTTTGATGTAGGATCGTAAAGCCATGTGCATCAATAGTAACGCAACGTTCGCCATTGTTAATGGAAGGCTTGTTCGAGATGCACAGCGCCGATGCATCTCGAACAAGCCGTGTGTGTTTCCCGCTGCTTCGCTAGCGTTGCTGAGAAAGATGAGACGTATACAGTGATGTAAGATCTGGCTCTGTGGTGGCTCTCTAGCCCATGGAAAACCGGTTCTAATGGTGCGTTCACACTGGACGCGATTCGCGTGAGTGATTTACATGTTAAGTCAATGCAGAGACGCGAAATGGCATTCTACGGCGCGATTCGCGCAAATGAGGCGGCGAGATTCGCGCGATTGAGGCGACGCAAATTGAGCATTTTGAGCTTGAATCGCTCAGGAGCTTGCTCTAGTAGTGACAACAATGAGGAGAAAATCTGTATATTGAAATCTGGTTCAGACAATATGATTATCACTGCGATAACATTAAATGACATGAAACACAACACAGTCTCTTTTTGTTAAATGCAAGTTTATGTATGATCAATAATACAAAGGTATAAGTAAAAGGTATAATAAGCTATACATGAAATAAAGCAAACAATTCAGTTAAACATTCAAAGTCAGTGCTAGTAGGCTAACGTTACAACTGCAACGTACAGTTATAGCCTAAAATATAAAGTAATGAAACTTCTCTTTGCCTTCAGTCTAAACGATTTGCCAGGGAACAAATTATAGATCCATGAGACCAAAGATCGGCCGTTACAAGATGAATTATAGCTCGAGACCACAGAGACATCAGAGCCAGCGTCAGACGGCAGAAGGACTGGCCGAGGAAAGGTTGCCCTCGCTGGCTTTGACGAGCGCTGAGCGCCGCTGTCCGCTGGAGCTCACAACTCCGGAAACGCCAGATAAAATGTTCAAATAGGCACTCTTTATATAAATAAACCACATATTTGAGCTTTAAACAACTACATTATCGACTGAAAAAGTCTTAAAACTACGTTTTGTCACACATTAACAGTAGATTTTAACAAAAAAAAGACGTGTAAACACAGCCCATGTCAGCCATTTCTCAACGAGACGAGCCGCTGGCAGAAGCTCCTCCCATGACGCGAATTCGCGTCTGTTGTGCAGTGAATGTAACGTGCGATTCGAATTATTGAAGCTTTATTGAAGCGAGTAAACTCAAAATGTTCTAGCGTCCACCTTCGTGCGATTAGCGCGAATTGCGCCCGGTGTGAACGCCACATTAGAGTGCTCTTCAGTGGAACCAAATCCGAACTGGCACTAGCACTAGCTCTGAACTAGCACCCAGTTCATGCTGGTGGAAAAGGGGTATATGATTACGAGCCAAGAACCACTTTTAGTGCCATATTGCACCATTGATGCATAAACGCATACATGTTCCCGCTTTAAAATCAACATGGCTGGTCGGCATGACGCATTATTGTGCATGCATTTATACACGTCTCAGATGTGTGTTTGCAGCTTAAGTTTACCCAGAATATTTGTGTTTGTGACGGCATTGATATCAACACAAGCGATTCATCATTGGCAAGAAGACTGCGAGCATGAAACGTGTTTACTATTCTTGGGTTGGTTTATCGGTGTGAGAGTTCAGAGGTGACCCTGCGGTCGAGAGCTCATGTTCTACACTAAGCGATAAACTCGGGTTTTGCTTGTCTGTCGATGAAGCTCTGGCACTGTAGTTGTTTTATCTTTGTGTGTGTTGTTTAAAGGAGCAGTCCTCTATCCAAACTAGATCAACTAGTTTCCTGTTGGTGGCACATGTGCTTGAGGGTGGAGTGTGTGAGAGACAAACATTCACACTCGCACGTGTGTGTGTTTCTCTCAAACACGAGCGTTTGCAGGCTTTTATCTGGGACGTTTTGGACCCTCGAACCTTTGGACCCTGCTGGACTCTGATTGGTAAGGGAAGAACAGACAGACACGCCCCCCTAAAGAGAGGGGTCAGGTTTCAGCCGACCAATCAGTGTGCGGCTGTGGGCGGGTCCATCTGTGTTTTAGGCTGTTTTGAACAGAGCGCTGCTTTATGTACCAATGCAGGAGGGTTTCATCACTGTTGAGCATGGTCGATTTCTACATTTAAAATCCTTTCAAGTCAGTTTGCACATCGGCCATCTTGGTACCACCTCTGGGCAGCTGCTTCGAAGTCCTTTAGTATTATTTACACACTGCTAGTACTCATATTTTGAATAAGCTTTTATATGTTTTAATATGACAGCAGCACTTTGTCATAATAAACCACTGGCTCTTTTAACTGTAAAGCTGGAATATGTAGAGCGCTGTGATTTCTTTTCTCCTGTGATCCGTCATCTTGTGTTGTTTCCAAAGTGCTGCTAACACACATCGATCTGTATGTAACGACTCACTGAAGCGTCTGAATGTTCCTCGTACAGTTTTCTGATGTAGTGACTCGATATGTTGTCTATTGTCAGGAGTGATCGTGGCAGCGAATGATCAGAGCGGCTGTGATCCGTTACAGTGGACGGAGCGACCCGTGGCACAGCTGCCATATATAACAGCGGCACGTTAGACAGATGCCAGCTGACCCGTAACTAAAGCTGCCAGTGTTTAGAAGCCCTCGCTCGGCTGAACACACGCTCGCAGCGTTTATGACGAGCTTGAGAGAGTGTCTTCAGTGTATGACCGACAGATCATAATGATATGGATTAATAAAGACCTCTCGCACAACTGAAATAATATGCATCTGCTGCAGTGAATGTGTGTTTGTGCATCAGTTCTAGTCTGTAATCATGTGTGTGTGAGATGCGTTATTGTGTCATGAGCCTGAACGCTCTGCTTAATTCCTGTCAACTGTATGTTAATCAGAACTGAACACCATCTATGCAGTCGTGTTGTCACGATACTGGATTTTCCAATACCTTCAAAAATATCGCTATTCAATACCATAGAGAAAACTCCACCATACAGATAATTGATCTCATCTTTTGTTGTAATATCGTACACACAGCACAGTGAGGCTTTATTTGAATCATTGAAGTAAATTTATCAAAAAGAAGAAATTAACAAATTGCAAATGATGGCACATATAAATACAATAGAATTAACTTCTTAACCCGCATCGGATCGTGGACGGGGGGGTTGACGGAAGTGGGGGGGGGTGTACTTTTATTTACTTTTGTTTTATACAAAATATTCAATCAACTATCACAAACTATGCATCATTTGAAAGCTAAAACACTCAAGATTCATGTTCTGAACTTGTTTTTGCAATAAATACACCAGAGAGGAAAGGGTTAAATGAAACGCTAAAGGACCGTCCATGTAAACATTAGCATAATATCAGCGTTACTCATCTTTCATCTCCTGTCGTTCAGATCAGATCGGACGAATCCAATAAACACCCGCATACATCTCTGTGTAAGAGTCCATTCTTCAAAATGCATCCCACTTTTTAATCCAAAACAACGAAAAAATAGGGAAAAAACTAAAAATCCTCCGTTGTTTGCAAGAGAGTTTTGAGTTAGCGTGATCAATCATGTCCATTTTCAATGAAATATCGATTCTATTCCGTGTCTGGCAAACTCCCCCTGCTAGAATGGCTTCTCCCACGTATTTTAAGCCCTCCCTCGTCTCTCTCCTTCAATCAGAGTCTCTTCTGGGATGCATCATATAGAGGAAGTGCCTTACAGGCTTGGTGAGCTGTCAATCATTGCGCCCATGGTTTTCGTTGGATAAAGGCACTCGGTGCCCAGCCAATGCCTTTCCAACAAAGGTTTGATTGATGGACTTAGTAACCAATCAAAAGGCATTATCTTGCGCAGTTTGCGTAAGTAGGCTTTGGTGAATACTGTTTGTGCGCTGGCTGCGCGTTCTCCATGGCGCAACTGCAGTGGAGCGCGCTGTCTCTCACAGACGCTTCCCATCAGCTAAATGAGTTTTTTACACTTTGTAATCTCTGTAAATAGTTGCTTTAGTTTTTCAGTAACTGTTTATCCATTATAATTAGTAGTATATTGCAGTTTATTGCAGATTTATTTGAATGAAAAACTACTCTTTACAATAGCAAATGTTCTGAAATAAATGGCCTTTTTGAAATGACGCCTAGACTTTTCTTGACATAAAAGCTCACAGAAGCTACATTACTGAGAGAATCATCCTCATATTTGAATCATGACATGATTAGACATTCAGTTTTATATTTAAGTTATTTTCAGGCTCTTAACATTAAATTATAATATTTTTTTCCCTAAGTGAAAACAAAAAACAAAAAACGTGAGTCACTTACATGTATATTTACATGTATATTACTCTGTTCCCATATTACTTTGAGTTATTATGACTCTTGGGTAGCAATATTTCAAGTGTCTAGTTTAAAATAAGACCAGGTTTATGAATATAGACCATAGGGTTTAAGAGCTGCAGACATTTTCATTTGGGTATATCGTTTTCAAAGAATTCCTAAAAAATGGGGCGCTTGTTAAGAGGTTAAAGAGACAAAGAGTCTTTCAGGTATATTCAGGTAAGAGATACTACAGAAATCAAAGTAATCAGATGTAAAACTGAAATGCAGATTGATGCTTACCAGGGCTGCAGGATATTGGAAAAACTTTCATTACATTATTTTGTTTTTCTGCGATTTATAAAAACCATTTCACCAGATGATTTGAATAGCTCTTTTTGAAAATAATTCATCATCCTAGAGTAATTGGGCTGATTTTTGTAGGGCAGTGAACCTGCAAACAAATTACAAGCATAGATAAATACAATAGATATAATTGAAATAAGCAGTCCTTTCAGGTAAATCTAATTCAGGTACAGAAATTGAATAATCAAATGTAAAATAACTTTTTTAGTCTTCACTGTATAAATGAAATATAACGAATATAATTAATGAATACAATATATAATACAATATCTTTGTTAAAGGGTTACTTCAGTGATTTAGCATTAAGCTTTGTATCAGTAGAAACCCGGTAGTATATTTGAATTATGGTACTTTCCGCCCTCATATCCCCTTGAGACGAGAGAATTATGCATTTTATTTCTGGAAAAAATCCTCAGATGACGCAAATATCGTCATTTTGCGTCATCTGAGGTTTTTTGGCCAGAGGCTAGAGACTACAGGAGCTAGTTCTGCATGTTATCAACCCGCCCACAGGGGAGGATCTCACACACAGAATGTAAATGCGCACGGCCGCTACTGCTCGGGCATTAATAACGGAGCGGTGCAGAGCAAAGTGAGTGTTTTAACTTTTCATGGAATTCCTATGAAAGTTAAGCTTCCATATGAATGAACTGATAACACGCCAGACTGGACACGTCGAGAATGAGCCGCGCTTACCTCAGCTCTTCGCTCTCGTGATGAATGAAATCTGACTCCTGCTGCGTCTGTGACGTGACTTTCGTTCGGCTCACTCACACTTTATTGAAAAGACATGTTCAGTTTTTAATTGTAGTGTTTATTCTCTAACTGAACGAAATTATTTTATGACTCTGAAAATCAAAACGACGGTGGGGCGGTGCCCCGGTGGGCAAGAGACCCTTTTCACAGACTGTGATGACGCGTTTTAACGGTCATCAATATCGTAAATCCTGCAACGTTTTTTATATGTAAATTTTTTTTAAAAATATGTGTACATTTATAACACTAATACTTTGTATTTTATTACTTTTGCATCAAATGACAATAAAAAAAGTTACCGCTGCTGTGAGGGTGTTTAGTAATAGCGTCTATGGGAGTGATGGTAAAAATTAACATATTTCTCTCTTTTCACTGCCGTTATCAATCTCACTCTATTTTTTACCTCTTTTTGAAAGTTGTGAAATCACTACTGTGGCGTTTTTCTTTTGCTATGTGAGCAAATGGGCAGACAAAAAAAATATTTAATGTATTCTCTCATTCACAGCTATAATATTTAACCCAACTATGACGACTTCCGTTCTGAGAAACCTGGAAATGTGAAAAGGGTCTAGTGATAACCAGTAGCCGTGGCTTTGGGACTGGCCTCCTAGGGCAGCGAAGCAAGTGCATTCTGGGAGTTGTTGTTTCATCCGCATGAGACAAAAATACATCTTTTCTCAGTCTAGAAGGCATCAAATTCAAAAATAATTTCACATTTCTACTACATAAATGACCCAGTTTAAATACACATTCATCTTCCCTGCACCGAAGAGCCCCTTTAAAGCTACAAAAGTAATTTTCTCGTGTTTTTTGATCACCGTTGGTGACACAAACAGCTGCTGGTACCTTAAAGACGAATGCACGGAGCTAATATAAATGACATGCATCCGTTTTCTTTCTCAATTGTTTACAATACATAACCGACTGTGTTTACGAGGATACTCGCCGACACGGGCATTTTGACTTAATTTTGCATGCACCTGCCCGTTTAAGCTCAAAACAAGGAGAAAAACCTTAATTTGGCGTTCACGTGCTGTCTGCAAATATTAAACTTTCCCTCTATGGCCCTGTCCCAAATGGAACACTTCATATGCACTTTCGGTCATGTGGACTTAAAATGGCTGCCACGTGTCCACTAAGTACACAAGACCGTAGTGTGTCCCATTTGTCATTTTAGCGCCCCCTTTTGCGGTCGATATGCGCCCTCGATGCGCACTTCTGCCTAGCCCGCACTGGAGCGGACTTCTTCCCGACAGTCAAAGCGGCTTTACGACATGAAAGTGCGGACTCGGAAGACCGCAAGGGTTTAGGGTGCCATTTGGGACAGGGTCTATGATGGTTAAACTTTGCAATTAATCCCCGAATCACATGTGTTCTGATCCTGAGAGCGTGACTATCGATCGCTAAAACAATATATCGTGCAGCCCTAATGCTTACAATTAAAGCTACAAAAGTTATTCAGTCATGAGCAGTGAATCATTTTCTCTTTGTCTTTTGTTCTTTGATTAACATGGCGGACAGCAGCAGGTTTATTAGGCTGCTGTCACTTTAAGAGCTTACGCACAGATCCAATATATTGTTTTCACTCAACTAATTTATGTTCCAAAACAGGCTGTATTTACCTGAATACTCGGTAAGATGGGCATTTTGACATCATTTTGTATGTATTTGACCGTTTAAGCACAAGAAGCCACGAAAAAGAAGCCAATTTGGTACTCGCAAGCTGTTTTAGAGGCGGTTTACGTGAGCGCCACTTATATAGATAAGTCATTTGAGCGTGAAACCTGCGGGAATGAGTGAAATTATGCACAATACAAGCACTATTCAACCGAAGAAAACGATTCGGTGAGTGCGAGAAAGCAGATGTGTCAAAAGAGAGAGCGAGAATTGTGCAAAAATTACCATGCCAGTGTAAAGGTTTGTTCTCACCAAGAACGATGATTATAACGATAACTATCATTCTGTTTATTATAAGTATGTGCTGCACTTTTGTCGTCTGCCTCTTTAAATGATCGAGTTCTTTAAAGTTTGGTGGATTCGGATTGCCTGCGAATGATTATTTTATTATTCATCAGATGGAAAATCATTCTGAAAGTGATTCCAACTATATTGTTTCTATGCCGTTATAGTTGTGGTGTGGACTCTGCTATTCTTTTATATTTACAAAAATTAAATATTGTTATAGTTGTCGTCCTTGGAGTGAATGGGCCTGAAGTCAGTAGGAGTTTGTTTTCTTAAACTATCAATTTTAAAAACAACAAAGACATGAAAAGAAATGATTGACAAAACCGAGTCTGAATGGATTCTGTACATTCGGCGCTTCAGGCTGATGCAAAGCGGATTCATTAATATTTGGAAGAATAATAATTGCGGACATAGAACGAGTGCTCTAATGTTGCTGAATCCTGAAATGTAGCTCATGAATGCCTCTTGTGGTTCACGGGAAGATCTTAGAGCTATAAATACCAGGATGTGTCTTTCTTTCCCTGCATGTCTGTCTCTCTCCTCACTCGTGTCCCTCTCTCCGTTCTCATCCTGATGCCATGTAGGGAAGTGATGCTGGAGGAGGAATGCACACTTGACAGAACAGTGTTTTCCCCCCTCTCTCTCTCTCTCTCTCTCTCTCTCTCTCTCTCTCTCTCTCTCTCTCTCTCTCTCTCTCGCTCTCTCTCTCTCGCTCTCTCTGCAGTGATGTGACGTACGTTTCTCAGATAGATCAGCAGTTTAGCTCAGAATCTCATGAAAACACATTTCAGCACAAAATCAAAGTAATTCTATTTTGCATCAAGAAAATGAAGCCTGTTTTCCCCAATTCTTCTTATTGTACTTAAAAAAAATCCTGTTCATTAAAGTAATGCAAGAATAATATGGTAGTATTTGTTATATTGTATAATTCTTGCTGATTAATATATTTTTTTCATATGTAAATGTCATAATTTAAAAAAACTAAATTTTCCTAAATTAAACTCCAATACTTGTTATTGTACTGTAAAGAACTCCCTTTCATTAATGCAAGAATTATAATGTTATGTAGTCTAATTTTTGTTGATTAAAATAATATAATACAGTAAATGCATAATGCCACAATGTGAGAGAACCTTAAACTGTCCTTTTATTTTCTTTATGCAAACAGTATTTTGGATTTAAAGCTTTTTTGTTTTTTACTTTAGGCACATCCCCAATATTTATCGTACTGTAAAAAAAAACCCTCACTTTCATTAATGCAAGAATAAAATGGTAGAACATTATGCTGAATATAATCTTTTGTAAATGCATGATGCCACAATGTGAGAGAACCCTAAACTGTCCTAAAATAGACTTTTATCTTCTTAATGCAAAATGTATTTTGAATTTAAAGAAGTCTATTTTTGTTTTGTTTTTAACTTTAAGCACATCTCCAATATTTGTTATCATACTGTTAAAAAACCTCACTTTCATTAACGCAAGAATAACATGGTAGAATATTGTCTAATTTAGGCAGAATATAATATATTTTTTGAAATGTATGATGCCACAATGTAAAAAAAACCCTAAGTGGTCCTAAAATACAGTTTTATTTTCTTATTTTTCCCACCTTTTGATTTTCCGGGGTGAAATATGAGCTAAATGTGTTTTGATGGGAATCACTCAAATAATGCAGATTAATCAGCCAGTGCATTAATGCTGACGAACTAAACGTGATATTTAACGATCGCGTTTTGTAGCTGACGAGGGAGTTTTGGTCCGTAACTGCGCGTGCTAGCTTCATCTGCGTGTCGTCTTCTGTGCTAGCGTATGTGCCGGAGGCCCGTGCGCTAAATTATGCATGAGGCCCTCATTAATATTGAACAGCTGCCTCAATCCGCTTGTCACCAGAAAGAGAGAAACGTAATATCTCTGGCTTTCAGTGGCGTCATCTGTGAGAGGAATGCTTGCAGTGCAGACGTTTCTCCCTCCATTCCAGTTGATTTCACTTTTCCTCTATTAAGCGAGCTGTTTTTCTTCTCTTTGCCATCCAGTCGGTGGATCTGGGCCAGGCGGTTGTTTAACCCCTGTGTGTCTGTCTCTCGTCTGCAGGGTTCACAGGACGCGATGGGAGCTCAGGAGGGCGTCGTCGCTCCGTTCTCCTCCTTCCCTCCCCCGCCGCCTCCTCCCCCTCAGAACGGCCTGGCGCTGGAGTTTGGGGGCGGCACTATTTACCCCGCAGGAGGGCAGACCGAGGCCCCGGCAGGAATCAGCAACACCCCCTCCTCTAACCCCAGCACTCAAGTAAGTGCTAAAGCTCTTTGGAGCAAATGGTGACATCTGATCACTCGCACCATTTGGGCAGCTGGAACAACAATCGCGTCGAACGACTTCCTGCCGCTCGGCCTCAAACGATCGCAAACGATTGTGATTTTGTATATTCATTCATATGATCTTTTGTGTCTCAGCTGTCAGATGGGTCTCCTCAGGCAGAAGGTCAGTGTGTTTCTGCCGGCGGTTCGGGCAGTGAAGAGTCCTCAGAGGCCAAAGGAACCCCGAAACGGCTCCATGTTTCCAACATCCCCTTCCGCTTCAGAGACCCAGACCTGCGGCAGATGTTCGGGGTACTAGAGGCTTTTTAGGGTTTATTCATCAGATGATTTTAGAAACCACAATCTGTGACGTGTAAAAGGGCCAATTCTGCCCCCTGGTGACTGACATTGTTAAAGTGATGGTTGTAAATGCAGCTCCTCTTTTATAATGGCATGACACAAACAGCTGTGTATGTTTATGCTGAGCATTTTCTCTCTCTCTCTCTGTGTGTGTGTGTGTGTGTGATTTTGTTTTTAGCAATTTGGAAAGATTCTGGATGTGGAGATCATTTTCAATGAGAGGGGCTCAAAGGTAAGAAACTGATTTTAATGAGATTCATTTCATTTAGGGCTGTCAAAAGATGAATCGCGATTAATCGCATCCAAAATAAAAGTTTGTGTTTACATAATATATGTGTGTGTACTCTGTTAATTATTATTTATATATAAATGCACACACAAGCATGTATATATTTAAGAAAAAAATATTATTTTTATATATAAAACATTTATATTTATATATATTATAGATTATATAAATGTATATACATGCAAATATTTCTTAAATATATACATGAATGTGTGGTTATTTATATATAAATAATAATTAACAGAGTACACACACATATATTATGTAAACACAAACTTTTATTTTGGATGCGATTAATCGCAATTAATCTTTTGACAGCCCTAATTTAAATAAAATGTAGAATATAGTTGGATGTTGTTACACTAATGGAACAGTTCACCCGTCATTTACTCATCGTGATTCTGTGTGATGTTTAGAAGAATGACTGTTCAATACAATGAAGTCAGATAAAGATTTGTACTATAAACCTCTAAAAATGACTACAAAATATAATAAAATGTGAATTGTGTTGACAGGGACTATGTTTCAATGTTTTTTAGGCCAGTTATCCAATCACATCCTCTGTTGTGGCAAAGTCATGCAAGATTTTTATTTATTCTGTAAATGTCTTTCCATTGTGGCTTATCGACCCTCTACGCACACCTTGGCAATATAATCGCCATTGGCTAGTACATTTTTTTACTTGTATTAGCGCTGTCAAATCGATTAATCTCAATTAAACGCATCCAAAATAAGTTTGTGTTTACATAATATATGTGTGTACTGTATAATTTTTATTTGTATATAAATACACAAACGTATATATTTAAGAACTGTTTTTTTATAATTATATATATATATATATATATATATATATATATATATATATATATACATACATACATACATACATACATACATACATACATACATGCAAATATTTCTTAATGTGTATGTATTTATCTATACATAATAATTATACACAGTATATATATGTATGTTTGAATGTATTTTGATATTTTAACTAATGTTGTGGTGCTTAAGATATTGTTGGTCATTCAGTGTTTCTCTAAAAAAAATAATAGTAATAGATCATATTAATTATTAATAAGATAATACTACAAATTCTACAATTAATAACAATATACAATGCACTAAAGACTGATGAGCTGCTGGGTTTATGAATATTAATCACGTTGTCAGCGTTGCTCAAACTGATTTGCTGAAATCAAAACAGTGAAGGTAATAGATGAGCACCAGCCAATGAGATTGCCGTTTGCGCACTACCGCATATCTTCGGCTTCTTCTTAACAGCTGAATAATTTCAAATAAACTCTGTTGTTTTGACAGAAAAATACAACAGAGAATCGGGTTTACATGTAGCGCGTCGATTCTGCGTGGTATGTAAGACTCTCTCTCTTTGCGTGTGTGTGTGTGTGAGAGAAACACAGCGCTCTCTCGAAGCGACTGAGAGTCGTGCGCCTTCACACTAGAGTTTACGGTTCGTCAGATACAGGTACTCTGCACATCCATTGAGCTGAACTGAACTAGACAGATCGCTTCTCTGAGTGTTCAGCGAGTGAAAATATATCTATGCTAAACTTATTCTTAGCCTCTTAGACATGCACTGGCGAGTAAAATCTAAGCATTTATTAGTCAATGGCTAATGATAGATATTGTTTAGTCGCCTAGAGTGAAGAGGGTTGCTTATGCGCATATCTACTTATAGGATAAAAAAATGATCTGCCTCAATTGACCGCATTTTTACAATTTATGGCGTTTCCATTTTTATCCCAAAATTTGCATAAAAAAAGCTCCAAGAACAACAAAAACCCATCATAGCTGCCCATGTGACTAGTGTGTATTCTGGGTGTTCTGAAGTCATATGATGCTTTTGTGTGAGAAACGGACACACATTTAAATGATTATTCATTGAATACTGTTCAGGGTCACTGTCTGTCATGTAAAAGAGCAGCATGAACGTTCTGATAAGCATCTCGTTTTGTGCTCTACTGATAGTGAAAGCGGGTGAATTGTTCCTCTTAAGCCAAGTATGTTTCAGAGGTCAGACTCTTTATGTCTGTTCCTCTCTGTCGTGGTCCAGGGTTTTGGTTTTGTGACGTTTGAGACCAGTGCAGATGCAGAGAAAGCGCGAGAGCGTCTCCACGGGACCATCGTGGAGGGACGAAAGATCGAGGTGAGTCTATCTTTCTCCTTCTGACGTTCCCATTTCACACCTTTACTGACCTAATGTGTCCTGGAACTGCTCAAGATGCTCAGCTGTGTGTGGCATTATGGGAAGTGTGTGCGTGTGAGCTTAGCAATGCATGGTTGCATCTCTACTGCAGTCCACTATAGATTCTGAGTTTCTCGGCTGTTTTTGGATTGGTTGTTGTCTGGCTGATTGTTGGTTATTAACAGCATGTGGTTATTTTCTCTTTTTTTTATTTTTAGTTCATCTTGTTTTGTACTGAGCATGCCCACAGTTAGCCAATCACATGCGTGCGTTTGATGCTGTCTCTGTTTCTCCTGGTTTGAATGGCTTTTTTGTTCATAAAACATTTGCTTGGATTCTTATGACACACGAGGACTGTCCGATGATTCTGAATGCTTTTCACAAATTTGGTGTTGTACCTTTTTATGGCATTCGTGTGCATACTGTGAGAAAACGGCTCACTTTTCAGATGCTTGTGTACTTGTTTTTTAGTGCATTTGTAGATTGTTCTGTGAATCTGGGAGAAGCTTGTTGCTTGCTGTGTGTGTGTGTGTGTGTGTGTGTGTGTGTGTGTGTGAGCGGTCGAGTGCTGCATGGAGCCACGTGTGTTTCCCCTCGTGAGGCCCAGCGTGTTGCAGTGCTGGTTTCTGGGTGTTTTAATAGTTCTTGAACTCCTCCAGGGGTTTCCACCCTCCTGCATGACCTCTGAGACGGCTGCCTGTGTTTGTCTCTCTCATAGACCGGGGGAAATCATTCGGTTTTTATTCTTTCTTTTTTTTTGTCACTTCAGGCCAAGTCATTTTTATTTCTAAATTAATTGGGACGTTTGTGTTAGGACTAATGGTAATGTTAGTGTGTAGATCAGGGGTGTCAAACTCCATTTTGCACAAAATGTTGCGTCATGTGGGTCGAATGTTTTCTTTTTTTCAGTGACCGTCGTCCAGTGCTGTATAACTGACCGCTCATCTGGGAAACCCGTTAGTAAAGCTGCGTTCATTCTGTCTGTCTCTGCCGTCTCTACAAGTATGATCATAAAGTAATACAATATTTCACACCCATCTTATTTTTACATGGTAAGTAGCTGTTTATTAAGGGGATGATGTAGAGTCAGCTGGCCTTTTTCGGCTGACTGTACATTATCGCTCGCTTAATAATCAGTGCTGAGGTGAAACGAGAGATTTAATAATCCTTTTTAATGTAAACAGACAAGATCTGTACTCGGGAGATATGTTTAATTGATGCTTTTTTTTGTCTTGTAATATAGATTTCTTGTTATTTGTTAGATAGCCCTGCATTAAAAAAAAAAAATACTGATTTCATTCACCAGAGGCCTTGCATGTGAAACTAGGAATTAGGAAATCTAAATCGAACAACGAAATTGGCAATCCTGCCTCCTTTACAGCCAACAGAGCAGCGTTGAAACCATATCAATGTATTGCATGCAAGAATCATTCAGTGGAGGATTTTGTGAGATTCTTTGCTCGTAACATTTTTCATTTGTCGTCCACAGATTCGGTTTCAAATGTGCACACGAACCAAAAGCTGCATGCAATTAAAAAGGTTCTACTTGCACAGCACACGTAAGCGTTCAACATGTTCTGCTCAGTTAGCAAAAGAAGGAATATTCTACCCATATAACCGATGCTCTGTTTTTAAGCGTAGCATATTTGATTGTGTTTGGCACCCCTGGTGTAGATGCATGATGCCTGCACAGTTGCTCTGTAGCTCCCCCTGGTGTCCGTGGCTGTTTGTGCATGGGAGCGCAGCGGCAAGAGCTTCATTTGGGTTTGCATGAGTCTGATAGTTTCAGACCATCAGATTCATTGGAAAGCAGGGAACGGGTTTAACCTAGGCAGCAGCACTATATAACGGATTCATTTGTTTGCTTTTTGAATGCCATTGTTTTCCTTTTTGAATATTTTGAAATTCAATGATATTTTGCTGTATGTAATGACACCCTAATGTTTGTTTGTGTTTTCTGGAGAGCAGATCTGTGGAGAGAGCGATGCACAATCATCAACCTCTTCACTCATCTCTCTCTCTCTCTCTCTCTCTCTCTCTCTCTCTCTCTCTCTCTCTGGCCAGTCTGTCTGTCCAGCTCTGCACTCACTGTGTTTCCTGTCTGTTGCATCACTTCCTGTCCCTGTGTCTATTTTTAATGCCTCTGATGTCACTGTCTAGGCCCCTCCCCTGGGTGATGTCATTAGTCCGGCATGTTAGTCTCACTAACTGCTCTCTTAGACGTACGTCCATGTCAACTTGCTTCTATTTTGGCCCGTAAAAGCTCCAGCTTTTGACTCAGTCGCAGACTCGCTCTGTGCTGCATTTTCACACCCATGAATTCTACGAGTGTGTGTGTGTGTGTGTGTGTGTGTGCTTGTTGAGTTCCTCTAATCATTCGTCCCTTTCTCCTCCTCCTCTATGACACAGACGAATGCGGCTGCAGGCTCTTTAGCACTCCTACAGACAGATTTGATCACCTGAAGATTTGTCTTGTTGTTGTTTTTTAAGTCCGTGTGAATGTCTGCCTCAGAATTTCCCCACGTCCAGTGAAGAGTTTGAGTTCTTCACTGGACTTTGCTTTTTTTTGTTTTCCTTTCCTCTTTTCTGGTTGTTCACTCATTCTTTGCATTTTGTTTGTTTGTTAGATTCTCTTTGGTTTGCTCTTCTTTTCTTTTCTTTTCTTTTTTTGGTTCATTTTTTTTCTCCTTTTTCCTTTCTGTTCCCTTGACGATTTCTGTGTTGTTGTTATTGTTGTCAGTCTCCACGGTAACTGCTCGCGTGTCGTCACGCCGTTTCCTGGCTCATGGTAAGTTTGTGTATGTACGGCTTCATCCCTGATCAATCTCACCAACTCAAACCCCCCTGAGATCTAAACTCCAGCCCTCCCCAGCTTTACAAACTGTGGTCTTTCGCTCTTTTGCACTGATTAGCTTGTTATTTTCGGAGGGATCAGAGATGCGTTAAAGCCCTTGCGGAGACGACGGCAGCCCTCGTCCTCGTTACGAAGTTTGGCCGAACGCATCCTGCTAGTGGCATCTGTTCGCGGCTAGCGTAATCGCATCTCCTCCCTGAGGTCTGTCCTGATATACTGTTCATCAGAGGCATGGGGGAAAAGAGCTTTATGAAATCATGTCTTATAGTCGCTAAGGACCACAGAGTACTGACAGAAATGATATTCCCTCCCCAGTGCTCGCCATTGCTCCTCTTTTCTCCATCGCTCTCATGATCATTAACACTTTTCCCACGCACTGACATGGCTGATGAGACTGCCACACTAAACCCCTCCATTTCTCTCCTCCACATCATCCATCCATCCATCCAATTATCTATCCTGTGGTTCTAATGAGCTCTCGTTAGGGGTGGGCGTTATGACCAGAGTCTCACACTGAACCGTAGACATTCTTAATATTGGTTACTTTGTTCCTGGAATTTTAATTTGGAACTTGATGGGCGCAAACCAACATATCAGATCGTTTAACAGACGAATGATGTAGAATCGGTGTCACGTGACCATAACCAGACCTGAGGCCGGTTGCACCAGCTGTGAGTAAGTCAAGAGGCACAATTTACGCGCTACTAAATATTTTTCCGGTGCACCATTAAACTTATGCCGTGTTCAGACTACACCACCAGTGGTTCTCAAAGTATGGTACGAGTACCACTAGTGGTACGCAGAGGAATCACTAAATAAATTAATGTTAAAACGCATACATTTTAATTTAAAGCTACACTGTGTGATATTTTCCCCCATCTAGTGGTGAAAAGGTATATGACCATCCAGTGAATATTAGTTTCTGTTCCTCTCAATTCCGATTTCGTTTTAACTCCTATGGTGGCCGATTTAGTCCAAGATTAACATGGCTTCCAGTTCGAAACCTCGTCCACATTCGACACGGTGCCATCGAGTGTTAAAACGCGAAAGGCGAAGCTTGAATTTACGGGTATGTCCCTCTTTGGCTAATGTAGTTTCAAGATGGAGGGGCAACATGGCGACCCGCATTCGAACCCTCACCCGTATGTATTTTCAATGGCATATTATGAACTTACGAGTACTTTATTACTTGAAAGAAGTAAATATACATTAATGAGCACATATATTTTTGAAAGAACTAAGTGTTTTTAGCTAAGAATAAACTTAAAGTTACACAGTGTAGCTTAAATAATTATTTAATTATTTTATTTACCTGTATGTAAGCACAATGCAGTGTTAATGTACAAAACTGTGTATTTACAATGTTAAAGTGGCTGACAACAATAAATGTTCTTAGGAATAAACTGCCTCGTTTTTGAACTGTGCAGAATTGTAGTTGAATAGTAAGGCCTTCTGCGCTACCCTATTTTAATGTTGGTCATTATGGTGGTACTTGGAGAGCCAAATATTTTCTGAGGTGGTACTTGGTATAAAAAGTTTGAGAACCACTTGGCTACACTATATCAGCCCGATTGTGGCACAATCAACATAGGGTTTCGTGGTCATTCGTCAACGACAATGGACATGGGGTGGGCGATTATCGACAAATTATATCTCGATTTTCTGGATAACGACAATTAGACAATATTTTGCTGTGTGTGTTTGTGTTGGTACTTTTGCATGTTTAGTACTGCCGTGGACAGCTGTCTCTTAAAGTTTTTGATGTTCTTCATATTCTGTGTGGTGATCAGTTCACAGCAGTGACAGAAATTATCTTTTCCGATACGTTTAAATAGATTTTTATGGCCATTTTAACCTTTTATAACATTTTTTTCCTAATCTAATTAAATGTATGCATCATCTTTTGTCAAATTCTTACATTTAATCAAATTAAATTAAAGATGATGACACTATAGGGCTGTTGCCAATCAAATGATATCCGTATCAACAAAATTCATCTTTGCAATGCAGAGGAAACGCAGAAGCTGCATCTGATGTGGCATTTAGATTTAAACAGTGTTTAATGCAGCTCAGAGGGATGCGTTTAACCTGCAGTTACAAATGCAGAAATGATGTTTTAAACATTGCATATTGATATTCGATTTGTAAAGATACTTTAAATGTGAAATTAAAGCCGCCAGGAGGTGTTTAATGAGTGAGTCAACCAAGGGAGACGATGGTATTGGTGATGTTAGAAGGAATTATGCAATGTAGGAAAGGTTTGTGGAGCTTTGGCAACAATACACCTGCCTTTTTTGATGTTTCCTTAAACCACAGCGATAAAAATAAATATAAAAGCTAAATGCTGGCAAACAGTAGCGGAGGCGGTGACTACTGGAATTAGCGTTAGTCTGGTACAACCATTGTTTAGGCTCTTGTGAAGTCTGTCGCTAGTTTTGCCTTTCGAGAAAATATGGCAAGAGATGATTGGTCAAGAATCAACGTGTAGTCTGACGTTTAATATCCACAATAAGGATTTAGGAGTCAAAATAGCATAATCTGACTATAGTGTAGTCTGAACCCGGCATTCATTTAAACGTAACACTACACAAACTAAATATTAATGCAAGCCTCTGACCAGAAGTAATGGCTGGATTAAACTTTTCACAATACATATTGTTTCAAAGCAGCTTTGCACAAAATCACGTTAATGTTTAATACCTTGCTTGCATTTAGCAGTTTTGAGCTGAGCGATAATATAATTTACATTTTGCATTAATACAAGGAGTTGAGATTTGCTTAACATGGATATCATTTATTTTTTTGTATCAGTATTTATTGTTCCTTAATTTTAAATACAGTTGCTGAATGTCATAAAATACGTTTACGTGTCATATTTCAGTGTAAACTTATTTTGCCTCGCATAACTGGTACAAATAAGTTAGAACTTCTGCTCATGAATTTAAAGGCTGCTATTGGATCATTGAAGGTAATGGTATATATATACACACACACACACACACACACACACACACACACACACACACACACACACACACACACACACACACACACACACACACACACACATATATATATAACTAATGGTGCAACTAAATTGAGTACAGAATTAGTTCAAAACTAGCAAGTAGATACTAAGCCTCTAGTGTGGACTTTACATTACAATTTAAGTACGAACTTCCAAAATAAGCGGGTGCAAGCCAAACACTGAACACCTTTCAGGATCAACTGGAACACCACCTGAGATCCAAACGTCATCTGTTCTGTCGGATGCTCAGGGTCAAATCCTGCATCCGTGTTCAAGATCTATTGGAAGATCCTTCCAGAAGAGTGAAGCTGTTTTAAACGTGGACGTTGAATGAACGGGTCTACTAGTCCATTTCATCACGAAAGGATTCAGGTCTGGGCTTTGGTGCAGGTCAGTTAAGTCAGAAACCCTTCAGAAAAGCGCACAGTCACTGAGTGGGTCGATTAAGATTCGTCCTCTTAGAAATTACTGGAGCAAACCTGTTAATTAGGAGGAGGTCGCACAGTGCAAACCGCATGATAACGTGCCGCTCTTGTACAGTTCCCTGTCGGATTTGTTTCGGTATAATCTCTAGCGATTGACACATTTCATATGGTCATAGCGCCCGGTCCTAACATGCATCTTTCATTTCATTTGTGATTGTTTGAATCACTCCATCATGCTTCCACCAGTTCAGGCCCAGATATCTGCTGATTATTGCACAGCCTATGAGCCAAAAACGCCCCTAAATGCACACACATCGAAATTGTTCCTCAGACGATATTTCTGCCCTTATATTCATGTGAGGATGAGCGACTCAAGCTTGTTTTGGTCTTTGGTTTTGGACTGTATGAGTGTGTGTGTGTGTGTGTGTGTGTGTGTGTGTGTGTGTGACGGTGTTTGCATATTGGTCTTCAGCGTGTGAAAGAACCGTGTTGATGCCTGCCGGTGTTTTCCGTCTTCATGATTTCATTTATTGTGACATGTAGCATATGCATCTCTCTCTCTCTTTCTCTCTCACCCATAAACTCAGTCACTCCTCACAAGGTCTGACAACAACCAATCACAGGCTTCCTTTCATTTGACGCACTTTGGTGTACTTGTTCATGACAAACTGGATGGCTTTTTGAGTTTGACGTTTCTGATTGGGTGGATTGTTCTCTCTCTCTCTCTCTCTCTCTGTCTGTCTCCCTCTTTTCTTCTCCCGTTTTTGTGGTTTCATTGAATGTCGACTGGCTCTTTTTTCTTTTCTTTCCTGCATCCCTCTGTTTCTGAACATCCCCCCCCCCCTTCTCTCTCGGTATGATGTTTTTTTTCACGAGGGGGCGGGATTTAGGCTGCAGAGTATTTTGGATTGGTCCATAGGCTGCATCTGATGCTTGCTGATTGGCTGATATGCTCATTTCTGGTTAATGAACTGTAATTGGCTGAATGTGATTTTGCTAAGAGCTGTGCACAGTGTATTGATTTCGTCATGTGTGATCTCTTTGTTTCTCTCTATTTATCTCTCTCCTCCATTTTAGCAATGGAATGCCCTGTTTTTCATTTTGCTTTTACGCATTGATTTCTGGGTTTTTGTGTTGAATGTTTGAAAATCAGTGGGAGTTTTATGATGCATGAAGCAATATAAGGGAATATCAATGAGTCCACAATTTCTGCTGTAGCTGTAAATATACAAAGAATTGATAATAGAATGTCTTTTATTTTGAGATTTGGGTGATCTGTAAATATCGTAATTCTCAGTGATCTTCACATATTTAGTCCTCTAACTGTTTGCAGAATGATGTTTACTACAGGCGTTTGGATAAAAACAGCTCTAGTTTGAATACACCAGTGCTTTTTCTTCTTCGTCTCTGATCAGATTTTCATTCTGTCTCTGTTGAACAGGTCAATAACGCTACAGCTCGAGTGATGACCAATAAGAAGTTGGTTAGCCCGTATGCTAACGGAGAAGGCCTCAGCACGCTGCCCTATGGTAAAACCACCTCACAAAGGTTTTTGAGTTCTTCTTCAGTTTTTAGCAATGAAGTTATGCAGGTAATCTGAGGCTTCTCTCTCTGTTTGGGTTCAGCTGGGTGGAAATTGAGTCCCATGATGGGCGCAATGTACGGACCGGAGCTCTATGCAGGTGAGATGTTTGATGCCGTACAAATTAATTTTTTCACTTTCCTGTTGAAGTGTGAACAGGTGAACGATCTTAAACAACAGCGTCAATATGCGTTCTTGCACCAAGTCATCATCAACCACCAAAGTTCAGTTCCAATACTCAAAAACACAAGTGCAGAAGACTCATGAAGGTTCCTGGACGTGTTCCTGATGCATACTTTAGAGGCTCAAACCATTAAAATCTCAGTTATTGCGGGCAGACGACGTACAGAAGACTACGATTTTACGAATACGTGACGGCTTGTTTTGTTTGGCACAATTTTAAGACATTGGTCAAAAACAACCTTTTTGTGCATTTTGACAGGGCAGGTAAAACTGGTCTGACTGGGCCAATAGAAAAAAATGTAACCCCGATGTATTGAAGGGCAGCCAAATGTGACATTTATTATAATGGGTTTATCTGAAGATTGTTTTAAGTTCACTTAAATTAAATGTTACATGATAAAATGTATAGGCCCTTTTTGCGCAGACGTCACGCGTTAGCTGGAGGCAAAACAAAGGAAAAACTGGAGGCGGCCAATACAAACCAGCTCAGAGTAGGAGCTCAAAATGTCATCTTGTTGTGATTTTTGGGTGCCAGAATCGACGGAGTATAGGCTCCAAATTGAAATTTTACAGCATACCTGCTACTACTGCCAGACAAAAAAAACACGACAGCTGTGGTTAAATGCAAAACGAGCGGACTGGAGTGTGTGTGCAGGCGCTGGCTAACCAGAACTTCAGATCGTACGACACACAACTGATCTGTTAAATCTTTGTATTTTAAGCCATGTACGTGTCCATTTAGGGCACAGTTATAGGCATTTAACGATCTAAACTATGCACATTCATGTTTTCACCATGAAGTAGCCTAAACTGAGACATTTTTATATTTAATGTGAATTTTACAAAAAAAATGCTATTTTCAATAAACCTGTATATAAATATAATTTACTAATTTCGCCAAATACATTTTAAAAATGCCATATATCCCCTTAAAACTGCACAACTGTTAAAGGCTATTAAAAAAGCATTGTTTTTAAAAAACATAAAAACTGATGTGATTTTTTATAAAATCACACGGAGTACCCAGAACAGCAGCTTGCATAAAGTTTAAGGTACAATAAGCATTTGCTGCATAATGGTGTCCGATCGTCCATCCATTGAGGGGGCGTGTACGGGTCGGTCAATCTGGTTCTGTCCGTTAAAGTTAACTTTTTAAAATAACAGTCACGGTCCCGGACAGAGAGTGGCCTTACATATTCAGATACAATTACTCCAGTCATTGTTTAAAAACAAGCTCACCTTAAAAAAACTTGCTGGCGAGCGTTAGTGAAGCGATCAGGGGAATCGTTCTGCCTCCAGCTAAGCTCCGCCCACAGAAAAACGTCAATGTTTACTAACTGAAAAAGGGTCTATATCTTTCAATTATACTGTAAGGCTGAATGCCTATAATTAATGACTGAAATTGAGGAGAAAAATGTATTTCATAGACATCAGCAGCAATATTGTAATTATTAATTATTATCGGTGGTAATTTCATAAAAATATGCCATTAAACTAATATTTAAAATATAGGCTGTTTTTGTTGCTTCTACATTTAATTTACAATATAAAAATATATTATTAACTTTAATGTTAGGTGCGATTACAGAAAAATGTGTGATTTTAATTAATGCATTAGTTAATCTTTGTTAATGTTAGTTAAAAATCCAGCTGTTCATGGTTTGTTTAATGTTAGTTCACAGTGCATTAACTAATGTTAACAAGATTTTAATAATGCATTAGTAAATGTTGAAATTAACAAAGATAAATAAAGGCTTTTATAAGTGCAGTCCATTATTAGCTCAAGTTAACTAATGAACCTTATTGTAAAGTGTTACCAGTTAATTTAATCATTTGACAGCGCTAGTTATGACATTTGTTTGTGATGTTATGTTATTTATTGTGCATTGGGTGGTGCTGTCCCACTATTTAAAATGTGCTGGGCCGGTTAGTTAAGCAACAAGATCACTGCGCATCTCATTTCCCACAAAGACGTGTCCTCATGTCCTTTCGAATTCGTCTGTTCTTCGGTCTTGCGTTCTTAGCATTGAGAAACGGCAGACGTGCAGTGTAAATCACCTGAAGCCACTATGAGTGTGATTCATGAATGATCATATCCCTCCCTGTAGTTCCAGGGTTTCCGTATCCGACTGCCGCCTCCGCAGCTGCTGCATCCGCTGCGGCGACCTTCAGAGGAGCTCATCTGCGGGGTCGCGGCCGGCCGGTCTATGGAGCCGTGCGCGCCGCTGTTCCTCAGCCCGCCATACAGGCCTATCCCGGGTAACACGCCTGTGCTCGCATACATTCATTCATACACACTCGTGCGCACAGACGCAGCAGATTTGATTGTTCTCTAGTTTTTTGCATGCTGCATGCTGCTTCTGCTCACATAATGAGACAAGCCGATGTAAATATGCAATCAGAATCACTCAAATGACACCAAAAATGCCATTTTATCCCACCCAACATATGACCCGTTTAATGGGTGTAAATCTGTTATAATGTAATAAATGGAATCAAAGTGGCATTTTTTTTTTCTTCTGTTTTATGACCAAGAGCACTGCATGTGTGTGAATTAATGTTTTCACTTTCTCTTTTCTGTGGTCTTCATCTGTCCTGCCATCTTCTTTTTATTTTGTTTTTACTTCAATCGCCACATGGTGGCGCCCTGTCCATTTTTTTTTTTTGCTCTTCCATCTTTCTTTCTTTCTTCCATCCTTTTTCTTTTTGCTGTCATTTTGTTTTTCTGTCTCTCAGTGTGGTGTACCAGGATGGGTTTTATGGAGCTACAGAACTGTATGTAAGTATGACACTTCCTGTCTCTTGGTTTTCACTTCCTCTCTCTTTCCTTCTCTCTTTCCGAGTGCTTTACCGTGTGAAAACTGTAGCCACGCAGAGCCGTTTCATTCTGAATAAGTCTTTTAAATCACAACACAGACATGAAATGCATGTTCCTTTCCATAGTGTGTTTAAATTGAATCAGTTGAATGAAATCAGACGATTGATTTGTTTGACGTCTCAGTTGTACAGATTCGGACGGCTCTGTGTGCGCCAGAGTGTGTGTGTGTGTGTGTGTGTCTCAGTGTTTGGACGTGTGTGTGTGTGCGTGTCCAGGTTGACGATAGCTTTTTCTGTTTTCTCTGTAGAATAGTGTTTCAGGACACTCTGGTTAGTAGCAGAATGCCTCAGGTAGGCTCACAGACGGATAGTGTGCATCTCTCCTTCTGATTAATACATTTGTTTGATATTGATCGTGTGAGATTGCTGTCTCTGTTTCCCTACTAACTCACAGTAATCTGACAGGAGTGAGGGCTGGAAGGGGGAGAAAGAAATTCTGCTTGAATTCTGCACATTTCCTCTCTAAACTATTCAGAGCGCATGAAAAATTTGGCGACAGCATCAAACGTCACAGCAGCAACTCTTACTTGGGAAAACACAAAATAAAACAGCGGTAGTTGGGCTTGGCGGTACGATCACAAACCGATATTACTGGACAAGTTATTTTAGGTATATATATTGTGAAAAAAAAAATTCCTTCCTGGGAATTCAATGATTGCGTGTCATCCGATTAAGCTTTTTTTGTTTTGACAAACCACCAGGTCAGATTATTCCGTTAAAAACAAAAGACCCAAAACTGTCAAACTTATATTATCACTAACATTAATATAAAACTGATTTTGATTGGATGAGCAACATTTGAAAAACTGACAATACACACACACACCCACACCAGTCAGGTTGTGCCGTAAAAAAAAAACTCTTCTAAGGGTGTGTTCACACTTGGCATGTTTGGTTTGATTAAAATGAACCCTGGTGTTAGTGTGGGTTCATTCGCATAAGTGTGAACTCTGCGGTTCGAATGAAACATGACCGAAAATTAACCAAAAATGGGACATGTCACAACATGCAACCTTAAAAAGTATACCTGTTTTTCCTCGTCATAGTCTCAATGTTGCCCATCACAGTTCGGTACAGGCGTCAGAACCGCATCTCCTTGCATATACGCAATAAAATCTGACCAATCAGGCTGTGAACGTATCCCCATGCCTTTAGGTTCGGTGTTAAAATGCCAATGTGAACACTAAGCGGACCAGGACTAAATTAAAAAAAAATATTTCGGACCAAACAAAACAATCGAACCCAATTACAAATGTGAACCCACCCTAATAAACACCCCTAAATGAGTGTTTCCTCGACTTGACCTGCTTGCAATTTTCGTATTCCTTCAAAAACGGCATCTGCGTAAGAAAGCGAATACCGTGCCGCCCAGTCCTCAGCGGTAGATTATTTACACTTCTGAATCTGAGAATGTAAATAATTGTCTGGCGCTGTTTTTTTTCAACCGAATGACTTTCTGCAGGTCTTTTGTTGTGCATCACAGACATTTGAGACGATAGTTTTAAGGACTCTGGATGTTTTGGGTTTTGTCAGACTGGATCTGATTCTGTCCCCTTCCCAGAGTCCCTGTCTCTCTCTATGGCATGTTAACTCGATCTGTGTTGGCATGCAATCACATTTAATTCCCTCGTAGCTCTCTCTCTCTCTCTCTCTCCCTCTCTCTCTCTCTCTTTCCTCTAGTTCCTTGACTTCAGCATTGATTCACTCTTTTTAGTTTTACCTTTTTAATTTAAGTCACCTGCTTCTCTTCCCTTCACCTCAGCCCATCTCTCTCTTTCTCTTTCTCTTTCTCTCTCTCTGACTGTCTGTCTCTCTCTCACCTCTCTGTCTTGCCTCCCTCCGCGGCTGCGCTCTTGCAGGAGTGCGAGGGATCGTGGGAGAGTTTCCTGATTGGCCGTAGGGTAGAATGCTGAGGAGAGAATGGCGGAAATGGCTTGTTATTTTATTGAGTTTGGGGTGCATGCAGTCTGTGTGGTCGTGTGGATGTTCTCCTAATCTCACTATCTGTCTGTCTGTCTGAATATGGCACCAGTAATCAATTTGATCACCCCTGGTTGCGTTTGGGGGTGAAGATGACACTGACGCTAATGCACTCACGATCCCCATTTCTGCTTGTGTCTCCCTCTTTGACAAACAAACATTTAATTCTTAATCATTAGAGAAATGACTATTTTACCATGATTGTGCATTGTTTGCCACTGAGGAAGATTCACAGTGCGTAACAGAATTATGTATGGTTCTCCGAATGCGGGTTGTTTGACAGATTGTGGCAGATTGCTTGTTAATGGATTTTAGGTTTGCTTTTCTTAAACGTTTTCATGTCCTTTTTTCCCTGCTAACTCAACCACCTCACCTGCCTCATTTTATAGGTGTTAATTTTGAACAATTGTGTTTTTCTCTCTTTGTAGAGCGGCTATACTGCATATCGCTACACCCAGCCGGCGGCCGTAGCGAGTCCAACAGCGGCGGCGGCAGCAGCAGCGGCCGCCTACAGTGACAGGTTAGCCATTCAGGACATAATTGGTGGATATTACATCATATTATAAGCAAGGCTGTGCTACATCTTGAACTTTGGGGGGATTGTAATGGTCTGTTTATTTAACCCTTGTGATGTGTTGAAAATCCTTTACCTAATTAGTAGGTAACAAACCAGCCTTTTAAATCTCTCATTATGCTATATTATCACCATCGTAGGCCTCATTGAGTTATACACATCTGTTTTTGAATGCAAAAAGTTCAGGCAAGCTTATTGACATCAAAAAAACTGAGGAGCATGAGCTCAGATCAATGAGGCCTACGACCAATCAGTTCTAAAAAGAAACCTGTGCGACTTGGAAAAAACCCAAGATTGAATCTAATATTTGGTAATTACTTGGCATAAATAGATATTTAAAAAAATACGGTTGGAAATCGAAAACCGATTCCAATTCTGGAGTCAAATACTTAAGTGCCTGGTTTCACAGACAGGGCTTAGATTAAGCCAGGATTAGGCCTTAGTTCAATTAGGGCATTTAAGTAACTTATTATAAACATGCCTCTTTGTGTTCACACCCAAGCGATTTTCACTGGCGATGCGCCGAGTGAATGTGCAAATTCAGTAGATGGTGCTCCCGGTAAACAAGCTGGTGCTGCGCCACTTAACGCTTCTGACACTTGCTTGTCACACAAAAGAAGAAGAGAGACAGTATTTACGTGCTTGCCAAAACCATTCACACACTTTTTGCTAACTGGCAAGCAGCATTAGCAGCTCATCTTCTTCTTTGTCTACTTACTACTTCTTCTTCGTATAAATGTGTGCTCGACAAGACCGTTTTGTGCTTGAGCGCCACCAAGTCGTGTTTTACAGTAACTTCAGCAGCTCCAGGCACGTGAACAAAAGCGCAGATCTCATTGGTCGGCCAGTTTTTAACGTCAAAACAAAAAAGCGAACTCGAGACGCTTTTACACCTGGCGTTTTGCGTGTCGGTGTGCACCCTCACATTGGCATCCTTTGTCTAGTCACGAGGCGTTAAACGCCGGCGATAAATGTGCGTGAAAATCGTCCCGGTGTGAACAGGCCTTTAGAAAAACGTGTGTGCACCTTGAGCTAAAACAATGGCACTGACATATTTTAAAATGTCAGTGCAAATTTCTTTAATTTAAAACAGCTCAAACATGCATTTTAGACTGGGGCTAGCTTAAGCCTTGTCTGTGAAACCAGGGTTAGGTCAGGAATCAGATACTTGTTACAAAATTAAAATATCGATTCCTCGTATCGATTCCTATGTGTGCATTTTAATATGACTTTAAACCGTTACACACACGCTGTTTTCTTCTGTTGCACACGCATCCAAAGCCTGCGCACAGAAAGCTGCCTCTCGTACAGTATAGTGTGCAATACTGAACTGAGTTCTCTTCTGTGTCTTTTTACACTTGAACTGACAAATACACACACAAATATGTAAACAGCTGACAAAGAAAACGCATGTGCAACAGTATATTAGATCTGTGCAGACAGCGGCCTAATATTCCTGCTGTCGATTCTATAATAACGTTAATCAAACAACAAAAGACAAAGGGAAAATTCACTCGCTGTTTTTGACTGAAAAACTTTTGTAACTATATTTGTAATGTATATTATGTATAAAGTGCAGTGTTTTTATATTTGATTACAGTTTCTGTACCTGAATACCTGACAATCTTAAAACACTTATTTCAATCGTGTCTTTGTTCAGTTGTATGTATTTGTGCGATTTCTAATTTGTTTTTGTTTTTTTAATTACTGAGTGTTTACTTGTCTTTAATAATGCTTGAGATTTATATTAGTTAGGCTAGTTGTTTGTTCTATGGTATTTTTAAACCTTTCCTTGCAATCGTTCCTTGTGTAAGTGTTCTTTAGCCTGTTCATTTTTGTTCATGGTATTCAGCCACAATGAAATGTTTTGCAATAAAACTTAGAATAAATGTGAATATCTAAGTTTTTTTGTTTTACCTTTATTGGAATCAAAATTAGGAATCGATAAGCAGAATCGTAATCGTTACATTTTAAAACAATACCCAACAATGGTTGTAAGCAATTTTTTGTATGCCGGTCATTTTTGACCCAGAACACCACAAGTGCTATGTCAACAAAGCACAAAATGTATAATTTTTGGGGGGTGAAGTTGTTACACCCAGTGTGAGCAAAGTCAGTAAGTTTTAGTCTAATGTGATAACATTAGCGTTTTCGGGAAAAAAGAGAATCATCTCCAGGTCAAAATGACCAGAACATAAGCTTAAAGGAATTATATCATTAAAGGATTTTAATGGATCTTATAGTAATAAATCCAAAATGTTTTTCGTCTCGTCAATTTGAGTTCTGAATCATGTAAATTATTCAGCTAATATTTTAAATAAAAAATGGCAGAATCTGACCCAAAAACACAAGTTTTCAATCACTAGGTATTACTGTTGATCATTTAATCGGTTAAAGTTTTTGTCATCCTTTTCATCAACGACACATGTACCTCAATGTCTATGGTGGTTATGGCCCAGATTATGAGTTGTATCTTGATTTCTCTGAAATGTGCATCTCTCTCTTTGTCCAGCTACGGTCGCGTGTACGCGGCAGACCCGTACGCGGCTGCATTAGCGGCTCCTGCGGCGGCAGCGGCAGCGTATGGAGTCGGAGCGATGGTAAGCCACGCCTCTACATGTCCGTCATGACAAATCGGGTCCCCCCTCAAAACCGGGTCTGCCCAAACAGACCCCAAGTCAGTTAATTATTATCCTAAGTATATATATACACAAATTATATTAATTTAAAATATGCATAGCTTACTATATAATGTGTACAAAAAACACATTAGTGCATAATAAAACCAATTGAATGTAATTTCTTACTCTTTATTAATTGTGAAATAGTTAATTAAGTGAATAATTGAACCTCATTAATTTGTTTTATTTATAACTGAAATATTTGGACATTTAACACTCAATTTAACACATATTTACATTTAAAGATGATTGAGAATGTGTGTAGGGTAAGTGTATAAACTAAGATTAGGCTAATTTATTATCTGTATGCTATGCTAGTATATAAACCAACTAATACAGACATAAATGGTAATGGTTAAACGCTATTTATCATGACATGATTTTGTTGGCGCTAAAGAGAGTACCTATTAAAAGCAATTGAATTTGCTTGGGGGGTCCTAGAGGAGACCCCATTTCGGGGGGGACCCAATTTGTCACTACACGTCACGCTCTCAGTTTCTCGCTCGCAGGTTTCTAACCGAAGTATCTCTTTCACAGGCCACTCTCTACAGAGGAGGATACAGCCGGTTTTCGCCATATTAAACACCTTTAATACACTTCCAGATTTCCGGTCTCTCACCAACAGCTGCTGACCTCGGAGGGAAAAACCTAATCACACTTTTGGACAAAAAAAAACAAAAAAAAAGAAGCAAAACGCGTCTGTTACGAACTTTGAATAAGGAATGCAACTCTAAATCAGTACATCAAAGAAGGTGGAATTTTTTTTTTTTTTTTAAAGGAAACCTGACAACATTGAACACTAAATTGTAACAGATCTCTGACTGAAACTGCTTGACTGAGAAGCGCAAATCATTTCTTCCTTCGGCTCGTCTCTCTGCACATATGCATGCAGTAACGGCTCTAGACTGCCTCTAGTGGCCATTGAACTACATGTGCACAGAGTGTCAGGACTGCAGTGAACAAGTTTATGTCACCCTTCACTGTTTCACACTACAATAATGATCAATATTCTTTAAGAAATATAGACATTCATCCGGACCGCTCCTGTCTCCGTTTTAAGGATCATCTTGAAATGCGTGGATCCCATCAGCTCTGTAAGGGAGGACGATGCTATTATCCCAAATACAGCAACATGATGAGAGACTACCATCGTGGTCTTCCTTTCTTTGGAAAGATCATGGATGTAAGGCAACTCCAACAGCTGTTACAAATCACTGAAGTGTGACGCACACGAACGGGACGATGTGTCATAATAATCCGTCTTGCTGAAAGCTTTGTGTTCTTTAAACAGTACCTCCGTTCAGACCATTTTCAAGAGGCGTACCTTTAAAATTAAATAGTCATTATATGCAAGTAAACTAGAATAGACACAAAATTTTACCAAACATTATTATTATTATTATTATTATTAATTATTATTATCGTCATTAGTTCCTCATGGTTGTGTGTGTTGGCTTTGATGAAGGGCAGGACATCATCTGAATCCACGTTAATACACAAAAAGACGCCAAACACCGGCATAATGACTATAGCAAGTATTTAAATTATGCTACGAAATAATTTTTTTTTTCCTTCAGATTTTGGGATTGAAAAGCCCTTCTTGTGGAATATCGACAAGCTCTTTTATTAGCGTAGTTTTGTAAAATATGCAACTTTCAGCCCAACTTTGAGAAGTGGATTAAAAAATGTTTGTCGGTTTTTAAAGGAAAACTACATAGTATTTTTTTTTTTTTGTCTTGCAGAGTGTGTCCTCTTTCCCTTTAGTATATTGGTATTTTGCTTTCTTTGAATTTTTGGTTCCAAAGAAGAGTCAAGCACATTTTTTTGATTTGTGTGTGAACATATTTGTAATTTCTATTGTTTGGTTTCTTTTTTTTTTTTTTATCAATAGATTTTTGATATTGTTTGAAGTGGCTCGTTAATTATTTCAAAATGGCTGGATATGGAATTGCAGCATCCTCTTATTGCATTTAATCTTTATCTGTGAAAACACATGCATTTCATTTATTTTTTCATTTTATTTTTTTTGCAGGACATGTGTTTCAGTAGATTCTAGGTGCATGTAATTGTAATCGGGTCTAGGACTGAAAACGTTTTGCCATTTTTAAAGTTTCCTGATTTCACTTCAGCTTTTTCGTGTGGATGAGGGGGTTGTGTGTGTCATTGACACTAAGAAAACAGGCCTAATGGAAAAACTGACCACAGTCTGAACACTAAACCAGACAGCTTTGTTTTGTTTTGTTTGTTTAAATGGTACTTGCAGTCTATGCATACACTTTACACAGTATTATAAGAGATTCAAATATCTCAGTACCTAAATTCTGATCTTCTGGCTTTTAAAGATGCTATTGGAAAAGATGCGGCAGATTTGCTTGTTTCTCTTTCTCTGTCCCTTGTATGTTTCTCCTGGACTGGCAGCACCAATGGGTGCTGTTGCCGACAGCTCGGAGCTCTTTTGATACGAGGAGACGGAATTCTTGCATGGCGTTTGTCTTCTGATGATGGAGTGAGAAGTTTAAAATCCCCTCCATTTGTGCAGTAAAGGATTAAAGATGGCGTCTCTTTTATTCTCCATTCTCGCACCTTATGAATATGATACCTGTTCCACATACTCTCCTTTGGTTTACAGTGTAACCGTGTTTTTGAGTTGAACTATTTCTCTCTCTACATATTCTGATTCCATTTGTGATGTAATTTGTATCTGAATGTCCATATAAACTGTTTTTTTTAAACAATCACTTGATTGGTCTTTGATTTCAGTTATTACAATTGTAGATGGCATAATGAGAGGTTATCAAATATGAGTAGGTGAATGTTGTGAAAGGTTAACTTCTGAGTTATGGTACTCTTTCTAAGGTACTTACCTTGATGTAAAAGCACTCGGTGAGTGTAGGGCAAGTGGCAGCAGAAAACTGTGGGATTGTAAATAACATAATGTTCATGGTTCATTCTTTAGCGTTTCTACATTATACAAGGTGAGCTAATGGTTTATAATCTATATTTATAATCTTAACATCCTCTAGTCGTCTATGTGTGCCTTCTTCTATAGCGTGTGTGTGTTATTTTAACGAATATTTAGTTGAAATATGTCGTGAGGTAAAAGTTCCTCACCTCAGAAAATCGCGCTGGTTTCTCTCAGCGCGCGATGCAGGCAGCCTGTTTCCGCGCATGCGCAGAATCTGGAGATTGCGATTTAACGTTACAAACATTTGCAGAACTGAAAGAATAAGTTAAAAGGGTTGCCGTAATAGTGGTTTACCAATTGACATTTATAAAACGCTGCACTTTAGTCATGTATAGGCTACAATTTTAGTGCTGAAGGAGCTCCAGCCAAAGGTCCTACAAAAAGAGTGCTAGTAGCCTATATTAATAGTTTTATATAAAGCCCTCTAAAAGGTTTTTTTTTTCTTTCTGAATACAACCCCTGGCAGAAATTATGGAATCACCACACTTAGATGATGTTCACTTTATAGCAAACAAACAAATCACAGATAGCCTATGACAAACAATTTTTTGTTCAATAGCTTAACATTCTGGCTTCATGAAACATACTTCAAAAAAGGTCAATGACACTTTATATATTAATGGTCTTTTTCCAGATGAAGTAGAGGAAAAAAGTATGGAATCACTCAATGTTGAGGAAAAAAATATGGAATCGTCAACAAAATCGTTTGTTGCTCCTCCTCTGGATTTTATGACCGCCTGAATCCTTTGAGGCATGGATGTCACTAAAGAAAAACAATATTCCACATCAATCTGGTTCCAACTTTCTCGAACAGATCCGCTTTGCAGGATGGAGCCTCATCATGGGCCAGTTTTTTTAATTTCCACCATACAGTTTCAATTGGATTGAGATCCGGTCTGTTTGCTGGCCATGTCATTGAGTTGATGTGCCTTTCCTGAAGAAAAGCTTTAACACTCTTTGCTCTGTGACAAGATGCATTGTCTTCCTGAAAAAAATTACTTCACCACCAAAGCCATTTTCTATGGATGGAATGAGAAAAGTGTCCAAAATTTCAACGTACACCTGTGCATTGACCGTTGAGGTAATGATTGCCATCTCCCCTGGTCCTTTACCTGTCATGCAACCCCATTTTAATAAATGAGTTGAAATTTGGATGTTTTCTTCAGGTGGTCATCTTTATGTTTCGTTAGAATGGCGCCAGACAAAAGTTCCAGCATCTCCTTGACCAATGCAGATTCGTGATTCATCACTGAACATCACTTTCATCCAATCATCCACATCATTGCTTCTCCTTCGCCCACTGTAACCTTGTTTTCTTCTGTTTTGGTGTTAGTGTTGGTTTTCGTTTGGTTTTTCTATAGGTAAATCCCATTTCATTCAGCGGAGATCTGTCACAAACATTAACTCCTGTCTCCGCCCCCATTTGTTTTTCATTTGTTTTGTTGTGCATTTTATATTTTCAAGGCATATTGCTTTGAGTTTTCTATCCTGACCCTTTAACGTCTTCCTTGGTCTGCCTGTATGTCTCCCTTTTATAACCTTCCCATTTATTTTATACTTGCACCAAATTTTAGACACAGCTGACTGGGAGAAACCTACTTCTCTGGCCAAACTCTGTGTGGAAATTCTTTGTTGAAGGAGTTTTATCCTTTCCATTGTTTCAACTGACAACTCTCTGGTTTCCTTTCAAATAGCCAACTAAAGCTGACTAATTAGCATTTTTAGAAATGTCCTGGTATTTGTTTTAGAAATGGAAATTAAAAGATTATTCCATACTTTTTTTCCTCTACTTGATCTGGAAAAAGACATGCCGTTAATAAATAAAGTGTCAGTGACTTTTTTTGAAGTATGTTTCATGAAGCCAGAATGTTAAGCTATTGAACAAAAAAAAAATTTGTCATATCTGTGATTTGTTTGTTTCCTATAAAGTAAAACACTGGGTGAACATCCTCAAGTGTGGTGATTCCATCATTTCTGCCAGGGGTTGTATCTCAGATTGTATATTGTACACGGAGACGTTCATATTTGAATGAACTTGTTCCATTTGGATCCAGTTTAAAGATTTGTTTTAATCAGTTCTGTAAGAGAAAAAGACTAATAACACAAATTTGGGGAAATAAATGTTTTATTGTGTTCTACTGCCAAATCGATGGTTTTAATTAACCATGATGATTTGATTCTGACAGACACAATCACATGCACAGTTAAAATAAAGTTGATTTGTACTGCATGATTTTGCTGCTTTGAGATCGATTCCTCCTGCTAAGAGCTCCACTGATGTAGTGGAAGAAGAGCAGCAGAGAGTCCCTGTCATTTGTCCTAAAAAATATTATTAATCATGTCGCATCCTCTCTGTGTGTTGGGCTGAAAGCATCTGCCGCTGGTTCAGTCTCATTCTATTACATTACATTACATTACATACAGAGAAGGATGAAGGTTGGGTGGATGCGCTACACAATTCCATATTTCGCCAGATCACCGAGCTCCATGTCTCCAAAAGCTTCCCATGGGCAAATCACAGTGATGTCTGTGTAAAAACCAGTGAAAGAACGTGGTCAGATTCATCGCTGTATGTCATTCAAAACACAGAAACAATATGGACGTCATGAAGGAAACTGAAATGACGAGCTTTACCTGTGCCGAGCCCCTCCATTCCAGGGATTTCATCTCCGAAGCCTTTCTGGCCAGGTTTAGGAGCCTTGCTCTTGAAGGTGCGAGTGGTCCTCTGCTTGAACTTTGGTGGCCCTCTCTTCTCAACGGGTGCTGGGTCGTCCATTTCTGTCACTTACTGAAATATAAACAAAATGTTTCCTTTAAAATGGGACTATATTGTCCGGTGTCCTCAACAGGTTAGCTGTTAGTCTTCTCATTTTGGGATTTTGTTCATCCTAATCTGCTGGTTGCACAATGAGTAGGTTTATTTACCAACATCTGTTTGCCTTGTGATATATACAGACAGTGTGAATGATAAGATCTTACATAATCTTGCTAATCTCGTAGAGGAGATGCCCAGCGCTCTAATTCCAGGCATTAGCATCACATTTAGCCTTGCCTACTTCTGGGATCCTGGGAGAAATGTCTCAGAGCTTCTGTTTTTAGTCTATTTTTGCCTAAATTGGCTCTTGCTGTAGAATGTCTACTGTACATTTCAGCTTCACCTGGAAACATAATGTAAGTTTGAGTCTGTAAATTGAGGCTTGTTTTTGTGTTGTTTCTGACTTTTTTTTCTCGCAATTCCAACTTTATATTCTGTGGCCGAAAGAAGAATCCGTGGTAATCTCTGCACAACACCTGTAGTTTAATGATCAACTGAATTAACTGAAATGTGCTTTTCCTTTTTTTGAGTTTCCTCTCCATCACTAAATCAGCCCACGAAAGTCTTTCTCTCTTTCTGTTTTGTTTCTATGTTCAGTGGTTTTCTCCTCATGCTCCTCAGTCCAGAATTCCTGCTCTCAGTAAATCATGTGTTGTGTTTTTACTACAGCCTGTCTGAGTATAAATGAAATACCGTGGTATTTACCTGACTGTTTCTCATTGTGCTGTAAATGTGTCTCAGGTGAGGAGAATCTCTTACCGTGTGCTGGAGTTTCGGGCTCTTCTGGTGGTTCTCTTCGCTTCTCTTCTGCGATGTCTCACTTCAGCTTGTGTCCAGTGTCTCTGCCGGCAGCTTTTATAGCGCTCGACTAATCTTCTGATCCTCAAACGCCTCCCACAGAAACAGATAGAGGGATCAGGAGATTGACACATGGGGTATTTTAAGCACTTCAGGCTCTTCCAGCTGAGGACACACGTGTGGTAACAATCATCGTTTATATAGAACATCTGCAGTTTGTCTGACAGACACATACATGAACACGCCATGAAATATGATGAATGTGTGTTCAAACACCTTTACGGGCTGTTTTTTGGGGGGTAATGAGTTGATTAATACATAAGACTTTCTCTATCCTCAGGCTAACAAAAATATATTTGAAGAATGTTGTGCTAACATTCCCATTAAGTTATGAAAACATTTTCTGAATGTTCTCTGAAAGTTTAAATGCTTTACAAACATTAAAGGAACATTCCTTTTGATAATTTTGCGAACATTATAGAAATGTTACTTTTGAATTTTCTGTATACAACTTAGACGAAGAAAAACGTTCCATGAATGATATACAAATAAAGTTGTGCTGTTTTGGGAACATTATTAAAGACCAGAGAACTTTGAACACATTCTATTAATGTTATGAGAATGTTTGTTCATAACTTTGAGAGAACGTTCCCTTAATTTCCATATTAAATACTTCACCAAATCAAATTAATTGTAATCAAATTTAGTCTAAATCTAAACATAAATCAGCATGACGCTGTGCCTGTTCAACTTTATTTTAAAATTATTAAATAGCATCAAATGCTTTTTTTCAACAAACTCAAACTTTTGTGTTTGTGTTGATTTCATGTATCTGATTTCAGGTCAGGTTCTTTAAGTCTCTTCTGTAATCTGATCCTAAACATACGGTTATAGCTGAACTTTACTAATTAAAGATTAAGCAGCTCTAATCCACAATCCCGATTGACTGTCCTTATATAATCTGCTCATTAACATATACTGTAATGTTCTCAAGTGTGTTTGTTAATTCGGTGCTGTTTTCAAACACAAAACTGATGAGCTCGTGCTCTTCGGATGGGATTTATATCAGCTAATGAGACTTTGTCTGCAGTTGGATGAATCATAACTGAATCATCAGCCAATATTTTCAATATAAAATGGCAGATCTTTCAAAAACATTTTTTATCGCTGGATATTACTATTGGTCGTTTAAAGAGGTCCTATTATGCTTTTACACTTTTTAACAACTTAAGTTTAATGTGTAATGTGGCTGTTTCAGCTTAAAAAGATCTGCAAGTTTACAAATCTCAAAGTCCACTCCAAAGTTAATTTAACAGAATCCACTTGTTGTTTCAAACCCTTAAGACGTTTGTTCCTCTTCAGAACACAAATTAAGATATGTTTTAAGAAATCTGAGAGCTCTCAGACCTCTCCATAAACAGCAATTTAATTAACACTTCCAAGACCCAGAAAAATTGTTAAAAAAAATGTAAAATAGTCCATGTGACTCCAGTGATTCAACCTTGATTTTATGGAGAGGTCAGAGAGCTCTTGGATTTCATCAAAAATATCTTAATTTGTGTTCTGAAGATGAACGAAGGTCTTACGGGTTTGGAATGACATGAGGGTCAGTAATAAGAAAGGATAGGTTTTATTTGGCTTAGAATCAGTGGATTGATTCTTTGGTGCTGGTTTGGTAAGAATTTAACTATGTTGTGCTTGGACTGACATGTTTGAGTGGCCACACGTGATGTACAGGTTTTACATGGCATTTTTGATTTGCATGGCATTTTTGATTTTGAGTCCCTTCATAGTGTTTAAAAGGGTCACCTCCTTCTGAACTACTATAACTGCTTTAGTTTGAGAGTCACCTCTGGATCAACAACATCGGCATTTCATAGGCTGGAGAAAGGAATAATCCCAGGTTGATTTTGTTCACCTTAGCCATGAATATGCTAGTTAAGTCAGCAGAGGTGGAATGCAGAGATCCACTCACCCGGTCAGGTGTGCGACAGCCTCCCATCAGAGCATTCATGGACAATCTGACGGTGACACAAATATCCGTACCAGGCTGCAGATGGATCCTCCAAGGCCTTGAATGCCTCATCAGCTGGACCCGAATGGACTTTAAACCAGCCAAGTCCCGATCCCTTTAGGTGATGAAGGGAAATGTAACCGACAAGTTCCGTTTCTCCATGGGACGAGTCCAAATTTCATCAATCACGAGAAGTAGATTAAGAGCCTGGGAAAAGTCTTCAACAGCACACTTAGGGACACAGCCATGACTCCTCTGGCGACTGCTGGATTACGATGTCCCCCTAACTACCATTGAGGGCTTTGAGAGGAAATTCAGCCACTCTCTGCATAGGTGGTTGGGTCTCCCTCGCAGCATCAGCAGCATAGCCTTGTACAGGAGTAAGAACAAGCTACAACTTCCCTTCAGCAGCCTGTCGGAGGAGTTCATTGTTTTCCGAGCAAGAGAGGTGCTGCTGTCCAGAGAGTCCACTGACCAAAGTCTCCTCGGCTGGCATAGAGGTGAGGACGGGTAGGAAGTGCAGTAGGGGACAGTGGTGTCAGGACATTGCTGTATCCAGAGACCTCGATATGACAAGGCCAGAGGAAAGGACAGGTGTCAACTCGTTCAAGAAGAAATCCGAGCAGGAAAGACGCATCAGCTGGATGAAGGGGGCGTGGACTTGATGGGAACAGGTGATGGACCGAAAGATCTCGTGGTCTGAGTTGTGGAAAGCAGAAACACACCGGATCAAGTTCCTTTTCCAATCAGTCTACGATGTCCTACCCAATCCATCCAACCTCTTCTCCTGGGGCCTGATAGACACCCCTGCATGCCCTCTATGCCAAGGATCCTTGGAGCACGTATTAAGCTGCTGCCCTAAAGCCCTGGGAGAGGGACATTATCGGTGGCACCATGACCAGGTGCTAAGGGTCATCGCAGAAGCCATCAGCACAGAGATCTCTCTTAGCAGGCACCAGCAGCCAGCACAGCGCTCAATCACATTTGTCAAGGCTGGAGAGAAACCACCACGAAGTAGGAACCCTGCAGGGGGACTGGCAGCTAAAGGTCGACCTGGGAAGGCAGCTCAAATTCACAGAAACCATTGTTACAACCACGCTTAGGCCTGACATGGTCCTCTTTTCAGAATCATCAAGGCAGGAGGTCCTACTGGAATTGACTGTGCCCTGGGAAGACCGAAAGGCAGTACGAGGAGGTGGTATGTGAATGCCGTAGCAGGGGATGTAAGACTCACTGCCTCCCCATCGAGTTTGGCTGCAGAGGGTTTGCCGGCCAGTCGCTCTGCAGGGCCCTCAAGCTCCTGGGAATCAGAGGACTGCCCTAGAAAAAAGCCATCAGGAACATCACAGATGCCGCTGAGAAGGCACCAATATGGCTGTGGATCACGCAAGCTACCCAGACACAAGTCAGAGACTGTTCATCCCTGGCTGGGTCTCCTGGATGAGGGTGTATGATGTTGAAATACCCGACACTCCTTATGACCCCAGGTTACATCACTGATAATGTGTCTAGGTTGCACCTGAAAGGTGTGTGCTAAAATCAAAATCAAAATACTCCCATTAAATTGAGGTGCTGCCATGTTTTGACACTGGATCTTCTTCTGCTGCTTCATTGTTTTCTCCATCAAGGAATCATTTTTGACAAGCTAACACATGTTTGGGGTCTTTCACACAGGGTTCTTTCATCTGTCTTCACTATTTATTATAAACAAGCATTAGACAGGCGTCTTTGACTGTTGTGATCCTTGCTGTTTTTTTCACTCTTGCACATGCGATATTGTTTAATTAGCTTTATCTGGGAACCACAAAAATCTGGTGTCTTTATATATTAATAAATAAACTTATTTATAATTATGTTTATTCTAATCAATGTCCTCATATGACAGGAGTGTTCGCGCGCGCACGCACGCACGCGCACACGCACACACACACACGTGGTTAATGTTGTTTTGTTCTCTCTTCTTGTCTTCAGATTCTAGTAATCTCAGACTGGATCCAAACACAGCAGACACTCGTCTCATTCAGAAATATGACACATGTGTTTGAGGATCAGCCATATCCTGATCATCGAGAGAGATTTGTTGAGTGTCGTCAGGTTCTGTGTAGAGAGAGTCTGACTGGACGCTGTTACTGAGAGGTTGAGTGGAGTCAGTGAATGAATATCATTGACATATAAAAGAATCAGCAGGAAAAGTAGGAGACACTGTAAATTTGGATTTACCAAAATATCCTGGAGTCTGACCTGTTCTGATTACAGATTCACTGGCCGTCACAATAATCTGGGAACCATCATATCTGCCCCTTCATCCCCCTCTAACAGAGTAGGAGTGTTTCTGGACTGACTGGACGGTACTTTGTTCTTCTACAGCATCTCTGACACTCACACACATTCAACACAATGAGTTTATATGTTTGTGTTTTCCTCACTGATTGTCATACAGTCATGATTATAAAGGGTTAGTTCACCCAAAAATGAAAATTCTGTCATTAATTCCTCACCCTCGTGTCGTTCGACACCCGTAAGACCTCCGTTCATCTTCGGAACACAAATGAAGATATTTTAGTTGAAATCCGATGGCTCAGAAAGGCCTCCATTGGCAAAATGCACTTTACACTCTCAAGACCCATAAAAGGTACTAAAGACCAGTGATGCCAGTAACATTACTTAGTAACGCGGTACTCTAATCTGACTACTTTTTCCAGTAACGAGTAATCTAACGCGTTACTATTTCCAAACCAGTAATCAGATTAAAGTAATTTATCCAAGTCACTGTGAGTTACAATTTTTGTCATTTTCCTTTGTAAAAATATATATTTTTGCTTTCTTGTTTAGTCTCAGCAGGGGTTTTCCTGCATAGAGAATTACGAGGCGGCCGCCTTCGTCTGTCGACAAAACTCAAGACAGGCAGTCACTTACTTTAGTCGCTACTCAGATTAGGCATGTCGTGATAATTAAATAATCATCAAAAATATTTATTGTCACATTATCCATCAGCAATCATTATTAGTATATTATGATTTGCAAGTACAAGGTCATCTAAAGCCATGCCATAGCTGAATGTCTTACTCCTATTTGGATTTTATAACTCTGACATGAATCTTAAAGACTTTTATTTTTTGATTAATCTATTTATTTTTCTAGCTTAGTTTTTTATACACAAGTGCAAATTTTTGTCTGTTAAATCTTTTTTTTTTTTTTTTTTACTATTTTTTGTAAAGATCTGAAATGTTATTTAGATACCATCTCTTCTTCCAGCAATGTCAAAGCTTTGAAGTGCTCTATGCTATGTACAAAATATAATATTTATGCCTTCTTATAAATAAAAAAAAATACCTAATTTATTTTAAATTGTATGTCACCCCTGGCTCAATATCTGTTTTGTGTTTTTTTTTTTTTTGTTACATTTTACAACCTCTGTCTAATGTTTATAATTTTTTGTTATTGTTGTTAAATTCTTTTTTGAATTGTGACTATTTGCTCTTATGTCTGTTCAATAAAAAAAAAAAAAAAAAAAATGTCTTACATCCGCTGTAGCTGTCATTCTCCGTTCAGCATTCAAACTGCGCGTCGCGTTCGGTTCCAGTCAGCCGCAGCACGGTAAAGCTCACTCAAATAGTATATATTCCCGTTAAAATACTTGATATGTTGATAAAATAATTGATCTTCCTGGAGTTTATCTAGCGGTTTCTGAAAGATGTTGTGCTCGCTACACAGGTGACAACACAATGACTATTAGCATCACACGCACAATAACGGAATTTAAAACTGTGAAGAAACAAATAATCAGTGAATGTTTGGACCGATATCCATAGTAGACTAGGATTTGTGCGCTCAACGTCTCTTCTCTTTATGCCGTGAACTTTTCAATGTGCACTCGCGCTGCACTGCGCCCTCTGATTCCATGTTGCTTTAAGAGCATCATTCTGCACCCGGGATGCGCGTTGCCGCTCTGTTTAGAAGCGTTTCAAATATTTTCATAGTTTTGTGCACTTAAAGATTATTAAAAAATATATAGTTCTCACGTATCTATCATATATTTGTTGTCCCATTACAGAGCACATTACGTTTACAATAAACTATAAATCTTGTAATTTTATATCATTTGTGTAGGCCCATATAATTATTTACATTCATATATAAATATAAATTAAAAATTAAATATAAATTGTTTTTCATAAATGTATTTAATAAGAACACAAAGTAATTTGTACCTTTTCATTAACATGTTTAGATTTTATAAAATTAGTCCAAAGATTTTTTTGGAGATACAATTTCAGGAGATACATTGTTGACGTTACTGTTAAAAATGCACTTCCAATAAAGTGTTGGCAAAAACGGTTGTCATTTTTATGTTGAGGCTGCAGAGATGTTGTCACCAACTGATGAATGTAACTAATAAAGTAACTTGTAATCTAACTTAGTTACTTTTACAATCAAGTAATCTGTAAAGTAACTTAGTTACTTTTAAAATCAAGTAATCTGTAAAGTAACTTAGTTACTTTTTCACAGTAACTGTGGCAACACTGCTAAAGACGTCGTTACAAAGTCCATCTCACTACAGTGGTTCTACAATAACTTTATAAAGCGACGAGAATAGTCTTTGTGCACAAAAAAAACCTAAATAACGACTTATATAGTGATGACCGATTTCAAAACAATGCATCATGAAGCTTCGAAGCGTTATGAATCAGCGAGTCGAATTATGATTTGGATCGCGTGTCAAACCGCCAAACTGCTGAAATCACGTGACTTTGGCGATCCAAACCGCTGAATCGACTCACTGATTCATAACGCTTCGAAGCTTCATGATGCATTGTTTATTTGAAGTGTAATTTAATTGTTTAGTTCGTCCCGCGTCCATTCTAATACATGGAGGGGCGGGGGTTAGGAGCTATACTTTGACCGGCCACCGGGGGGGTTGATCGAGGCGCAGAGGCTTCAGTTTCTGAGAGGAGTGTTGCAGGCTTGGTTTAACTCTAGAGGAGCTGGGAAAGGTGCCTATTTTCAAAAAAAAAATTGAGTGTTCCTTTAAAGCTACACTGTGTGATATTTTCCCCCATCTAGCGGTGAAAAGGTATATGACCATCCAGTGAATATTAGTTTCTGTTCCTCTCAATTCCGATTTCGTTTTAACTCCTATCGTGGCCGATTTAGTCCAAGATTAACATGGCTTCCAGTTCGACCTCGTCCACATTCGACACGTGCCATCGAGTGTTAAAACGCGAAGCTTGAATTTACAGGTATGTCCCTCTTTGGCTAATGTACTTTCAAGATGAGATTCAACATGGCGACCCGCATTCGAACCCCTCACCCGTATGTATTTTCAATGGCATATTATAAACTTTTGAGAATACTTTATTACTTGAAAGTAGTAAAGATACATTAATGAGCACATATATTTTTGAAAGAACTACGTGTTTTTAGCTAAGAATAAACTAAAAAAGTTACAGTGTAGCTTTAAGGCTATTTTATTGGTTAGGATATTGATATGGGAACTGTTGTTGTCAATAAAGTTTCATTTATGATGTTCTCCCTTTAAACATATAAAATGTCATACCAGTACCAAGTCCCACGTCCCTCATACCAAGTTTACCCAGTATTTAAGGGGATAGAATACAGTTTGTAAAGTATAAAAGTCATTACGCCGATGGAGAGTCCCCACAAAGATACTGAAACCAAGTGTGTGTATTTTTGGACAGTTGGCAAAGAGCACTCCCTTTATAATCAATAAAAATCATTTTATCACAACCTCATAAAGTTAAGTTATATGCAGGATTTAGATGCTGACAGTGGAAAGGGTCCATACCGTAATGCTCGTGGTTTATTCTAAGCGATTCTACATTAGCCTATACAAGCTAATGGTTTATAACCTTCAATATCTATAATTTAACATCCTCTAGCCGTCGATTTTATATGTGTGTGTGTGTGTGTGTGTGTGTGTGTGTCCCTTCTTCTATCGTGTGTTTGTGAAGTGCAGTGTTTTCGTCAGTCTCCTTGTAGAAAGAAGGCTGGAAAACAGGAATATTCGAAGAAAAAAAAAATTTCTTCTTTGACTTACCAGCAGTTAAACCCAACGTCATAACGCTTATCGATTCTTTTCATTGAAATATGCCGTGAACGTGAAGTAAAAGTGCCTCGCCTCAGAAAATCGCACCGGTTTCTCTCAGCGCGCTTTATCGGTTTATCAATAATTGACTTTTGGTAAGCAAAAAAAAATAAAAACAGATAAAACACTGCACCTCATATACAATTTTAGAAACTGTTCATATAGGAGCTTCAGCAAAAAGTGTACAAAAAGTAGGCCTATGCTGGTTTGGTATAATAAAAAAAATAGTAGCTTTTATAAAGCCCTTCTAAAAGGTATTTATCTGAATTAATATCTTGGTATTTCTCAGACTGTATTTTGTTAGTGCCAATGCCTAATATGACCAATGGGTATAAAACCAAGATTTTACACACTGAAACTTTCATTTGTTAGAGGTTTATATTTGAACAAATTGAAATGAATGAACTTGTTTCATAATGGACCCAGTTTAGAGATTTTCTATCAGTTCTGAAAGAGAAAAGACCCATCACACAAATTTATGGGAAAATAAATGTTTTATTGTGTTCTACTGCCAAATCGATGGTTTAAATTAACCATGATGATTTGATATGACAGACACAATCACATTTACAGTTAAAAAAAATAAAGTTGATTTGTACTGCATGATTTTGCGGCTCTGAGATCGATTCCTCCTGCTAAGAGCTCCACTGATGTAGTGGAAGAAGAGCAGCAGAGAGTCCCTGTCATTTGTCCTAAAAAATATTATTAATCATGTCGCATCCTCTCTGTGTGTTGGGCTGAAAGCATCTGCCGCTGGTTCAGTCTCATTGTGAGTGGACAATTCTATTACATTACATGATCATTTGATCAAAGGATGAAGGTTGGGTGGATGCGCTACACAATTCCATATTTCGCCAGATCACCGAGCTCCATGTCTCCAAAAGCTTCCCATGGGCAAATCACAGTGATGTCTGTGTAAAAACCAGAGAAAGAACGTGGTCAGATTCATCGCTGTATGTCATTCAAAACACAGAAACAATATGGACGTCATGAAGGAAACTGAAATGACGAGCTTTACCTGTGCCGAGCCCCTCCATTCCAGGGATTTCATCTCCGAAGCCTTTCTGGCCAGGTTTAGGAGCCTTGCTCTTGAAGGTGCGAGTGGTCCTCTGCTTGAACTTTGGTGGCCCTCTCTTCTCAACGGGTGCTGGGTCGTCCATTTCTGTCACTTACTGAAATATAAACAGAAAATATTTCCTTTAAAATGGGACTATATTGTCCGGTGTCCTCAACAGGTTAGCTGTTAGTCTTCTCATTTTGGGATTTTGTTCATCCTAATCTGCTGGTTGCACAATGAGTAGGTTTATTTACCAACATCTGTTTGCCTTGTGATATATACAGACAGTGTGAATGATAAGATCTTACATAATCTTGCTAATCTCGTAGAGGAGATGCCCAGCGCTCTAATTCCAGGCATTAGCATCACATTTAGCCTTGCCTACTTCTGGGATCCTGGGAGAAATGTCTCAGAGCTTCTGTTTTTAGTCTATTTTTGCCTAAATTGGCTCTTGCTGTAGAATGTCTACTGTACATTTCAGCTTCACCTGGAAACATAATGTAAGTTTGAGTTTGTAATTATGGAAGTTTGTTTTCGTGTTGTTTCTGACTTTTTTTTCCTCGGAATTCCAACTTTATATTCTGTGGCCGAAAGAAGAATCCGTGGTAATCTCTGCACAACACCTGTAGTTTAATGATCAACTGAATTAACTGAAATGTGCTTTTCCTTTTTTTGAGTTTCCTCTCCATCAATAAATCAGCCCACGAAAGTCTTTCTCTCTTTCTGTTTTGTTTCTATGTTCAGTGGTTTTCTCCTCATGCTCCTCAGTCCAGAATTCCTGCTCTCAGTAAATCATGTGTTGTGTTTTTACTACAGCCTGTCTGAGTATAAATGAAATACCGTGGTATTTACCTGACTGTTTCTCATTGTGCTGTAAATGTGTCTCAGGTGAGGAGAATCTCTTACCGTGTGCTGGAGTTTCGGGCTCTTCTGGTGGTTCTCTTCGCTTCTCTTCTGCGATGTCTCACTTCAGCTTGTGTCCAGTGTCTCTGCCGGCAGCTTTTATAGCGCTCGACTAATCTTCTGATCCTCAAACGCCTCCCACAGAAACAGATAGAGGGATCAGGAGATTGACACATGGGGTATTTTAAGCACTTCAGGCTCTTCCAGCTGAGGACACACGTGTGGTAACAGTCATCGTTTATTTAGAACATCTGCAGTTTGTCTGACAGACACAGGCATGAACACGCCATGAAATATGATGAATGTGTGTTCAAACGGTCTTTTTGGGTAATGAGTTGATTAATACATAAGACTTTATCCTCAGTTTTCATCTCATTTTCACATTATCAACACATCCCAATTTAAACCCCATTCAAAGAACATTGTGCTAACGTTCCCATTAAGTTATGAAAACGTTTTCTGAATGTTCTCTGAAAATTGTAATGTTTTACAAACATTAAAGGAACACTCCAATTGATAATTTGGCAAACATTATGGAAATGTTACTTTTGAATTTTCTATAAACAACTTAGACGAAGAAAAACGTTCCATGAATGATGAACAAATAATGCTGTTTTGAGAACATTATTAAAGACCAGGGCCCGTGTTCATAAAGACTCTAAGAGTCCTCTCAGAAAACTCCTAATTTAGCTTAAAAACTTTTACGTAGGAGTCTTAGCTTAAGAGCTATTCAAGACCGATCTGAGAGCAACTCTGAGCAAGGAAAATACAAAAACTTTTATCTTAGTGAAGAGGCGGGGCTGACCCGTTGCTACGTATGACACAGTCTTTTGAAGACTCTGATTGGTTGGTTGTCCAAAAAGGGGAAAAAGGAGTGCTTTTAAGTATAGGGTCACTTTGAATTTACAAGCGCAAATTGTCCTATTTTACCGTTCTCACACACACACACACACACACACACACACACACACACACACACACACACACACACACACACACACACACACACACACACACACACACACACACACACACACACACACACACACACACACACACACACACACACACACACACACACACACACACACACACACACTATATATGTACACTGAAAAATTAAATTAAGCATCATTAATTTGTGCTCGTTTAAATAATTTAAATTTGGTTTTTTATTTTAATTTTAAAAAATTAATTGGTTTTATGGGAATTGCATGTGTTTTTGTTTAAATCGAGATCAAATAAATTGATTGCGACCACTTACGATACATTTTTTTAGTAAATTCAACAAATCCTTTTTTTCAGTGTATATAAATCCTTTTATTATTTACCTTGCTGTTCATTTCCTATAAGGTATTTGATTGGCTTAGAATTATAAACATTGTTCCACTCTTTCCAATTACACTGATTGCTGGCACGTCTCTTTTATTGGTGGTTTGAAAGTTGGATTTAATGCAACAAACATGATCCCTGCACGATCTAATCTATAGCGTCTTAAGTCACTGTCATCCATTGTCTGCAACACATTTCTTCTCCCTCTTCGTCTTTCTGACATTTTCTCCGCTGCTAAAGAAACTCGTAAGCCTCTTAAAAGTCCTCGTCCGTGCTCCTAAAAAATTGGACCTTAAGACCTTTTTTAAGGGTTAAGATGCTTTCTGAATTACTTTTTTCTTTACTAGGATTTTTTAGTTAATTTTAAGAGTGAACGCCCACATTTCTAAGAATTTTCTTAGAATTTTGTCACTAGGAGCTACTCTTTGCATTAAGATTCTTAATGAATACGGGCCCTGAGAACTTTGAACACACATTATATTAATGTTACTAAGAATGTTTGTTTATAACTTTGAGAGAACGTTCTGAGAACGTTCCCTGAATGCTGCATCATTCATTTTCCATATTAAATACTTCACCAAATAACCAATTGTAAGCAAATTAATCTAAATCTAAAATAAATCAGCATGATGCTGTGCATGTTTAATATGTTTAAATGATAAAATAGCATCAAATGATTCTTGTCAACAAACTCAGACTTGTTGTGAGGTCGTGTTTATTTGCTGTTTCTGATCTCAGGTCAGGCTATTTGAGTGTCTTCTCTAACCAGCGACTGCTGAGATTTAAAGACGATTTCACCGCTCACATCAGTTTTTAGCTTCGAACAGCTAAAAAAAACCGGCAGCAGATATTCTGAGAAACACATGCCTGATTTACCCTGATCCTAAACATACGGTTATAGCTGAACTTTAGTATTTAAAGATTAAGCAGCTCTAATCCACAATCCCGATTGACTGTCCTGACAGTCATTTAGGTTATTATATAATCTGCTCATTAACATATACTGTAATGTTCTGTGTTTGTTAATTCGGTGCTGTATTCAAACACATCTATATAAGATGAGCTCGTGCTCTTCGGATGGGATTTATATCAGCTAATGAGACTTTGTCTGCAATTGGAAATTTCCCACTTCCAAGTCGGAATCATGATTTTTTTGCACTCAAGTGATTTGTTTTCAGCAAAAAATATGAATCATGGAGGACATGTTCATTCTTGCCTATTTTTGGGGGAAATTTTAATAGATTCAATATCGAGCAAATTTTGAATAAAAAGTAGCGTCGCATTCATTGACATCCATATATAAACATTCAAGGGTTAGTTCACCCAAAAATGAAAATTCTGTCATTAATTACTCACCCTCATGTCGTTGGACACCCGTAAGACCTCAGTTCATATTCGGAACACAAATGAAGATATTTTAGTTGAAAGCTGATGCTGAGAAAGGCTTCACACAGGCCTCCATTGGCATTCAGTACATTTTCACTCCCAAGATCCATGAAAGACTTTGTAACGACGTTTTAAGTGCCTATCTCACCACAGTGGCTCTACAATAATCATACAATGCGACGACAATAGTTTTTGTGCGCAAAAAAAAATCAAAATAACACCTTTATCCAACTTGTTCTCGACTTCCGTATGTGCCTCCACGACGCATGCGCGAGAATATGACGTAGCGCCGGTGTTCGGGAATCCATGAAATACACACTTAAGCCCCATTTTGAGCACTACGCCGAGACCTAAAGCACGATCAATGTAGAATCCAACAGCTTAGACACGCGCGTCTTCCTCTGCTCGTAAACAAATCGCTTCTGGGTCATCTGTCCGAACGCCGGATCTGCGTCATATTCTCGCGCATGCGTCGTGGAGGCATACACGGAAGTTGAGAACAAGTTGGATAAAGGTGTTATTTAGATTTTTTTTTGCGCACAAAAACTATTGTCGTCGCATCGTAAGATTATTGTAGAGCCACGGTGGTGAGATGGACTTTGTAACGACGTTTTAAGTGCCTTTCATGGATCTTGGAAGTGTCAATGTACTGAATGCCAATGGAGGCCTATCTGAAGCCTTTCTCAGCATCAGCTTTCAACTAAAATATCTCCATTTGTGTTCCGAATATGAACGGAGGACTTACGGGTGTCCAACGACATGAGGGTGAGTAATTAATGACAGAATTTTCATTTTTGGGTGAACTAACCCTTTCACTGTTATCTGATTCTGGAGTTTTAGTCAAATAAATGCGTGTGTAAAATACAATAGCCTATTATTGGTTATTTTTGGTTATGTAAATCCTCAGGTATCAAAATGATCTTTGAGCTTTCAGTCATGAATGGCTCGAAAGGCTGTTCATGTCCAATGTTCATGTACATGAAGGCAACATTAGACTTTCATGAGCGTCTGATCAGGTCTGAGCTTTGTGGCAAATCTATGGACATCGCTGTCATAACACTCTAAAAAAATCTGTAAAAATAGGGCACAATGTACTGTATTAATTTGACGAAATTTTCCATATTTATTTTTTCCAGGTGTTTAACCTTCATTGCGTTCTATAGGGTTAACAGAAATGTCCGTAAAACTACTGATAATGTCCAGGCTGCCAGTACTTTTTCCTTTATTTTAAGGATGTATTATTTTTTACAGTGCATAAACCCACACAGATCAGCACATGTGCTTTTCTATTTGATTTCACATCTCTCCAGAAACTGCACTGACCTCTGACCTTACCTCTAGGTCAAATGTTGCGTAACTGTTGCATGTCTGTATGAAAACAGCTCCTTTTTAACTCTGAGCTGAGCATTAGCTCTATTTTAAATCCTGACTCTTTAGATCCTGTAGTGAGAAGAGACTGCAGCTCTTAATCTATCCTGATGTGAACCTGTTTAACTAGATCAGGGAGTGTTGTAACACATCAGTTTAACCAATTACAAATGAGCACACACACAACCACCGCCTGAGGTGACTGCAGAAGCTGTGTGCTAACGTTCCTATTAAGTTATAAAAATGTTATATTTTGAATGTTCTCTGAACATTTAACACTCTTTATTCTTGGTTATGCGAATGCTAAGGGAACATGCCATTTAGTAATTTTTCAAACATTATGGTAACGTTACTTTTGAAGTAGTAACATTTTAAAAAGCGTTAGATGAACTTCCAACTAAAACGTTTCAGAAAAAAATGAGCAATGTGTAAGTAACTTTTGTTGTACTAACATTTTGTAAACATTACCACACTGTAAAAAAAAAAAATCCAAATTTTACATAAAAAATAACTCTAAATTGTTTACAGTATTTTCCTGTAATTTTGAATTATGTTTAAAACTATGTAAAATTGCAAACAATATCTGTAAATAAACAACTTGACTGTTATTTTAAGGATTATATCATAAATGACAAATCACAGTCATTCTCATTTTTTATACAGGGAAATTACTGTATTATTTATACAGTATTTTTCTGTTTTCTTAAATTACATACAAATGTATGTAAAATTACAGAACTAATCTGTAATAAAATATTTAGCTCATTATATTAAAGGTTTATGTCCATACTAACAATTTAACATTATTCTTTGTAATTTTAAAGTAAATCTTATTAGTTTCACTGTAAAAATAAAATCGTAAACAAATGGTAAATGACTGGCAGCTACGGCTGCCAAACAAAAACCATAAAATTAAAGTAAAATATCTTAATTTAAAGGGGCTATATGCAACTTTTTCCCCAAAATAAACGTAACAATAGCCTTTTTATTTTACCATTTATGACTCAAACATCTCCTGATGAGCATACTGACACCTTGTCCGCTCACAGTGGGTGCACCTATAAGCCTGTATCCTATTTTTCCTATTTTCTGGCGGGTCGTTTTTTCCTGCGCTGTCGAGAGCGAGCAGAGCAGTTCTATTTTTTGGCCACAGGTGTCAGTCGCGAGTTTAAATTTCAGAAAAACGCATATAGCCCCTTTAAACAAGGAAAAACATCTGTAAAATAACAGTGTTTTTCACTAAAACTTTTAATGTAAATTTCTGTAAAATTATTGTTTTTGCACTTTATTTGAATTAAGATATTTTACCTTCATTTTATGGTTTTTGTTTGGCAGCCGTAGCTGCCAGTCATGTACCTTCTTTTTACGATTTTTTTTTTTTACAGTGAAAAAACGTTATATAATGTTAGTGGAAGAACGTTTGTTCATAACTTTGAGAGAACAGAATGTTAGCTGGGAATATAATAAGTATAGCCAATAATTTCACATCTTGATCGTGTTAATGAATGTTAAATGACAGAAGTGAATAGAAATATCAGCCGACGACAGGATAAAACAATGATTGCTGCTGCTGGACCTGCAAAGATTGAACAAAACACACACTCCCTGTTGTGTTTTTACTGGTGATATTCTGTTTTATATACACTTTATGTTATTGTGAAATAAGATCTTAAACTTTTTTTAAATAAAATGTTTGAAATTAAATGAAAGCTTGACAGCATAATAATTATTTTGAGCACATTTGCACTTTCTATTTCCACTAGTTTTATGCACAACATTCACAACACTGTCCGTGGTGCAAGGGCGGGGCAACCTGTCACTCACATGAGATCCACCAATAGCAAACCACAACCGTTCAATCAATTCCCCACAGACAAAATCAAGCCCCGCCCTACATTTGTTATTGTTCCAGAAGCGTTTCACTCAGATATACGACACAATAGTGCAATTTCTGTTTCATGCTGACTTTAGTTGATGACTTTAGAAATCAGATTTCCCAATACAAGGAGTCTGTGGAGAAGGTGTCTGTGGTGTATTTTATGATAATCCATACAAAAGAAGCACTTCGTAATCTGAGTAAAAATAGGCCTAATTTTCTTTCGCTGCATATATAAAATGGATAAGTTTAAACAGAAATTGATTTTTTTTTTGTTTTGCTTATATTGGTCCCAGGATTTCACAAATGATTTTGCAAAACCTTGGTAGGTCAACCTGAACCTAGAATCAATGCAAGTAGGCTCTATTTCATTTTATTTATTTATTTTCCTTTTTATTTACTTATATTTTTATTATATTTTCGTTGTATTATTTATTAATAAAAGTTTAGGCCTATATTTATACATTTTTGTGTTATTTTGTTTTTTGATTTATTTGTGGATCACTTGTGATTACTGGTCTGAAAACTGTTATTTTGTTTTTTTGTTAAAATATAGAATTAAAAAAATATATTTCTTAAAATCCTTATGGACCCTTATATCATTTCTTAATATATATGACAAATGTGAAGCAGAGATCTTCTGATGTCCAGCTTTCTGTTATTTGCCCTGCTTTGGCCCATGAGTTTCAATGTAAATCTCTTACTCCTTACCACTGATTGCATTTTACAATATTGTGTTTAAGCACTGAGGCTTATTTTCATTCAGGAAGAAAAGCAACATGTGTGTCTTCAGTGACACGTAATCCAAAGCGTCTGACCAGACCGTGAGCTGCACACCTGTCTGATTCACACAGCTCCACCAATCAGCATCAGCCCACAGACAGTCATGTGACCAGCGGACGGACCCCCACATACAAGAGCATAACGGGTGGGCTTCTTCTCTCTTTCTTTCTTCTCACAGTTTGTCCATATTTAGTGCAGTCATGATGTTTCTCGTTGTTTTTTCTTTATTGACTGTGTGTGTGACTGCAGAAGATCAAGGTAAGCTGTCAGAAGACTTTAAACATCATTAAACTGTCAATATTATTCTCTGTTGTCTGCTATGCTTTTCATAAACTCAAACTAGAATAATGTTTTTGACCGTTAGATGCCTAAAGGTTAAAGGTTATGAACAAACATTCTTCCAATAACGTTTATAGAACGTTCATTAAAAGTTATATAGTGTGTAATAATGCTCTCAAAAAAACATCCATCGTTCGTGGAGCGCTTTAATTCATCTAACATTTTTTAAATGTTACACTCTAAAAAATGCTGGGTTAAAAAGAACTCAAGTTTAAAATGGACTAACCCAGCAATTGGGTTGTTTTAACCCAGCGATTGGGTTGTTTTAACCCAGCGGTTGGGTTAAATTTTTGCTTAAATGTTGTTTTAAGCAAACATTTAACCCAACCGCTGGGTTAAAACAACCCAATTGCTGGTTAAAACAAACCAATTGCTGGGTTAGTCCACTTTCAACCCAACTTGGGTTATTTTTAACCCAGCATTTTTTAGAGTTTACTACTTGTTTCAGAACATTCAAAAGTAACAGTCCCATAATGTTTGAATAAAATGAAATGTTCGCCTTAAAGTTTGCATAACCAAGAAAAGGTGTTTTCAAAACTGGACGTTTTGAACATCCAGAAATAAGGTTTTTATAACCTGAATCACTGCAAAATTAAACCATACACTCTAAAAAATGCTGGGTTAAAAATAACCCAAGTTGGATTGAAAATGGACTAACCCAGCAATTGGGCTGTTTTAACCCATTTAACCCAACCGCTGGGTTAAAACAACCCATTCACTGGGTTAAAACAACCCAATTGCTGGGTCTGTCCATTTTCAACCCAACTTGGGTAATTTTTAACCCAGCATTTTTTAGAGTTTACTACTTGTTTCAGAACATTCAAAAGTAACATTCCCATAATGTTTGAATAAAATGAAATGTTTGCCTTAAAGTTAAATTTGCATAACCAAAAAAAGGTGTTTTCAAAACTGGACGTTTTGAACATTCAGAAATAACGATTTTATAACCTGAATCATTGCAAAATGAAACCATACACTCTAAAAAATGCTGGGTAAAAAACAACCCAAGTTGGGTTGAAAATGGACAAACCCAGCAATTGGGTTGTTTTAACCCATTTAACCCAATAGCTGAGTTAAACAACCCATTCACTGGGTTAAAACAAGCCAATTGCTTGTTTTTAACCCAGCAGTTTTTTGAGTGTATTATCGCACAGCTCTAATCTGCTAAATGTGACTATAAGGCATGAATTTATTAAGATATTATAATAAACATTAACATGATTTTCTAAAACAATCTCTAAAACTTGATTAATGCAGTTGTGTTGATCTGCAGAGAGCGCCATCCTCAGACTGAAGGATGTTCCTGCGGCCGAGGCCTTCGTCGACTCGGCTGAAGTGGCTGTCATCGGGTTCTTTGAGGCGAGTGTGTGTGTGTGTGTGTGTGTGTGTTCAGTCTATATGGCTGGACAAAACGAGGAGGTGAATTTCCCCAAAGAGTCTCTACTGGTCTCAGGAAATGACTGCCATTGTGGAATCCAGAATGCCGAGTCCTCTGGCCCAACTCTACGAGCGGAGGAGGAACAGGGCCGGAATTGTGGAGCGTCTCTGTACTTGTGGGATTGGCACCTTCAGCGCTCCATAAACAGACGCGGGTGCAGCTCAACGAGAGCCCACAGATCCGGCAATATATGAGCTGTATTTCTCAGAATGAAGTCACAGTCGTTTGCAGCTGCAGAGCTCATGTATGATCAGTGTTCTGTGTGTTAGATTCTCTCTGTCTCTCCAACAGACTGAAGCTGCTCACGGATATAAAGAGTATTTGGCTGCCGCTAAACAGATGGAGGCACTTCCTGTTGCTCTGTGCAGTGAAAAGGAAGTTTGGGCCAAATATGGTATTGCCTCTGACTCCATCTCCATCTTCAGGAAGGTAAACACACAGCTAACAGAGAACATTCTCAGAACGTTGCTCTTAAAGGGATAGTTCACCCAAAAATGAAAATTAGCCCATGATTTACTCACCCTCAAGCCATGTGTATATGACATTCTTCTTTCAGACAATACAATCGGAGTTATATTAAATAATGTCCCGGCTCTTCCAAGCATTATAATGGCAGTGAATGGTAGCCCAAAATTTTAAGCCCATAAAAGTGAATCCATCCATAATAAAAGTGCTCCACACGGCTATGGGGGGTTAATAAAGGCCTTCTGAAGCAAATCGTTGGGTTTGTGTAAGACAAATATCCATATTTAAAACTTTATAAAGTAAAATATCTAGCTTCTGGTGGACCGCCTTCTGTAGAAAGTGTAACGCCTCTCGCAGTTTGTTTTTTTTACGCAGTTTGGCAGAAGCTAGATATTTGTTACGTGTTAAATATAGATAACGATAGATTTAGATAACGTGTTAAATATGGACATGGGCGTCGGAAGCAGAAAAATGTGGATGGGTCCTCTCAGAAAAATTTTACTGGAGTAGATGCCATTTATATTAAGTAAAAATAAACCGCCTTGTTTGCTAAACGTCTGGTTGGGCAAGACAAAATTACAGAAATCACTGTATCATTGAGAGTGGCAATAGTGTAAGGGTAAGACGCATGGCAGAATGTTTTGACGCAAATCGACCCACGGTTCGAATCCGCCTTTTGCAGAACTCACTCTACTCCCTTTTCCCATCACATATCAGACCGGAAAGGCATTTATTTTCAACAAAAATGAAGAAAATATTAGAAAAGTGAAAATAAAGCATCTAACGTGTTTAATAAAAAGTGTTTATCGGTTAGGGGTAGGTAAACAGACATGTGCTGAATTAGAGACGATAAAAGTGAGTGGGTCCAATATCATTGATCGTAAAAAGTGGGTGGGTCTTTTCTCACCCACATACAATGGTTCTGACGCCCATGAATATGGATATTTTTCTTACACAAATGCATGGCTTCGCTTCAGAAGGCCTTTATTAACCCCCGGAGCCGTATGGATTACTATGATGGATGGATGCACTTTTTTGGGCTTTAAATTCTGGGCTGAAACATTAACACTTAATTTGAACATTTACTCTCCCTCTTGAGTGTCATGGCAAAGCATGCTGGGAAATAGAAATCCAAGCCCAGTTTCAGTTAAATTTAAGTTCGTCTAAATTAAAAGAAACAAGTTCATAAAACTCAAAACAATGAAACAATTCAGGTTACTTAAAACGTGTCAGTTTTGTGAACTCAAAAGAAAAAGTAAATATCTAAATACTCATAAAAGTTAATTTGTTTGAACTAATTTGTTTAATTTGAGTCGACTATTCAAACCAATTAATTATTTTGAGTGTTTGGGTTTACAGTGCACGTTATTTTTTACATCGTTCATGAAACGTTTTCTGTTCAGCTAACATTCATGTCTTGATGTGTGTGTGTGTGTGTGTGTGTGTGTGTGTGTGTGTGTGTGTGTGTGTGTGTGTGTGTGTGTGTGTGTGTGTGTGTGTGTGTGTGTGTGTGTGTGTGTGTGTGTGTGTGTTACAGGTTGATCTTCATCAGGAGCACCTGAATCTGTCAGAGGTCAAAAAAGTTGATGCTGACGGACTCATACGCTTCATGACCATGCATAACATTGGTTACCTCACAGAGTATAATCAAGCGGTACTGAACATACAAACACCGACCTCAACTTCTTCCCGCCTCCCTTCTAGTAGCTTTGTAATGTTAATCTGATTATATAATTATGTTATGTTATTAAAACTATTGTGCAATAACTAGTGCAATGAAGATTAGGGTTGGGCGATATACTGTAAGTAATATCTCAATACAGTAAAAATAAAATACAATACAAATATTTTGAATTAATCAAGGCACTGTTTTTGATTAAATGAACACAGTGAAGAATGTTACAAACAGGGGCAGCTTTAAATGATGTTGTGGCAGAGTGCATATTCATCATTTATAGTCTAGTTTTGTTTTTCATTTATCCAATTGTATTAATAATTTCATATTTATTAGTTTATCATGTGATAACGTTATTTCTGCTATTGCAATGTCTGTGTAAATGCATGACCTCTGTGCTGTGAGTTTGTGATGTTTGTGTCTCCTCAGATGCTGTATCTGATCCGCCTTTTAGTGTAAAAATAGCTGCAAGGAAACTATTCTAATGGCGCTTTTTGGGATATTTTATGATATTTCATGTCGCTGGAGAAATCGTCGTGAATATAAGTCATTATTCAGTGTTTCACAGGAAGAAGAATCACTATGATTTCGTGTGTGTGTGTGTGTGTCAGTCTGCGGTGGGTCTGTTTGAGTCTAAGGTGAAGACGCACGTGCTGCTGTTGGCCGACAGAGGGCGCGCGGAATCCGACCCGCTGCAGGAGCGCTTCAGAGATCTCGCTCAAAAATACACTGGAAAGGTATTTAAACGAGCGACGACGCGACGGGGGTCAATTTCCTCCCATTGAACCGACGGAGAAAGTGTTAATTAAAGGGATGAAGGGGTGAAGTCTCACTGTTTTACTCTCTAATGGGATTAAGAGCTTCTGAACTGATTACACAAGTGCTCCTGCTCCGCCCACTTGACCCTAATATTCTCCTAATATTCATGCCAGATCATTCCAGGCCTTTCAGAACTTTCAGAAATATTGGAAAGTGTCTGCGACTGATTTGTGGGAAATCTTTTCATTTATTTGGCACAAAAACCAACTGAGGATCTTGGTCTGGAATACCCATGGAAAAGATAAATGTAGCCTACACAAAATTCATAAAACTAGAAACATGCAAATGAATAGGCCTGAGTAGAAAACAGCAGTATTTAACAGAGGTGGACAGTAGTGTGTGAAGTATTTTAGTAAGTACATTTTTCAAGTAGCCTAAATATTTTATCTGTTTTTTTTGTTGTTGTTGTGAAAACTTTTACTTCACTACATTCCAAAGCATAATTTATAATGTCATACTTTTTACTTCACTACATTTACCTTTAATGCTTAATTACATTACAAATATAGTACTTTCTTACTTGTACTGAAGTAAAATTTTAATTACTTTTACTTGAGTAAAAGTTTACAATACTACATTTTTAATGTAATTAAATATTAAATGATATTCTATATGAAACATAGTACAGTAAAAAGTACAATATTATGTTTTGGAAGGTTGTGAAGTAAATGGTTTCCAAAGAAAAATAATGATAAAGTACATATACTTCAAAAATAAAATTACTTGGAAAGTAAAAATACTTCACTACTGTCCGCCTCTGGTATTTAAACATTTTGCTAAAAATAGGTGAACCTCTTATTTTATATAAAACAGGTTCAAGACTTCCCAAAACTACATGAGCTAGAGCAGGGGTTTTCAAACTGGGGTCACAATAGAGTGACAGGGGGTTCGTGGAAAAGTTTAGAAAAAAAACTGTAAAAATGTTTTTATACGAGTACATTTAAAGAGTAAAGCAGTAAATTAAATCTAAAAAATAAATAAATTGTGATTAAAATAAAAAATATTAGTTATTAATCTATTAAATAAATTAAATTAGATTAAAATATATCACATAAAAAATGATTAATATAAATAAAAAATTAGAGTATAATTAAATAAATAAACAAGAAATAAATCATCCAACAATACATTACTACATCGAGTATATAAAATAATGTAACTGAAACGAATTTTAGATTTATAATATCATTTGTTTTGAGTATGAATTGAGTGTTTATAAAAGCATTATACATTTTAGAATGGTGGTCCCTCACGTGATCATATTTGGGGGTCTGTGGGGTCCAGGCCGAGCTAGAGGACGTGATTTGTGATTTTAGTGCAGATTGCTGATTGTCTTTTGTGAAATGCAGATGTTGTTTGTGCTGGTCAACGGAGGAGATAAATCAAACGCCCGCGTGCTGGAGTACTTCGGCCTGAAGTCACGTGACCTTCCGCGGATCGGCATTTATGATGGCACCTTGGACAAGAAATGGCTGATGCCGTCGGGTGAAATCACTACTGAGCATGTGCAGAACTTCTGTGACTCTTTCCTGGATGGAGAGCTGCAGGTGAGGTTCCCATATTCAGAAGATCCACTGATGTTATTACAGTTTTTTCAATACTTTTAACAATTTTCCTAAACTCTTAACACACCAACACACAATTGGCAAAACGGTTCATTTCATGCTCAAAATCACACAGTAAACTAAACTCCAATATACTAACACAATACACAATGTCTACCAAAACCCTAACACGTTCTCTTCCAACAGGAACATTTAGTCAATCATAGAACAATGTCATAAAAACACTAACACTAGATGGATTTACAGAAACTGCATTATTTTATGTGTCAGGTCTGCCCTTATACAATAGACAGTATATTTTATTGATCATAGATTGTGTGTCTTTTGAAGCCTCTCCACATTTTATTTTTGTAGTAAATGCATGCATTTTGTTTCTTTTGCTGCAGAAATTCAATACAAAAAATGAATGACCCATCTCAGAGTAGCTTTATAGAATGTCCTTCAGTTTTATCAGCCATGTTGACAATAGCAAGTTCCTGTTCTTCATTTAGGAGCTTTCCTCTGCCCCTGAGGGGAGGTATAGATGTTGAATCCTTAGATAGACAAAATACAGTTACATATTAGAGACCAGAGGCATACAGTCACTGAAATTCATGGTAAAAGTATTTACACTTTGCAGTAGGAGAAGCCCTTATACAATATCCTACCTAAAATTCTGGATAATGGATGCCACTGTGTCCCGGCTGAGATTTGGCTGTACTCATTCACCAGCCTCTCTGTATGATGGCCTGTGGTTTATGATATGATAGTATGATAGTAGCTCTTATTTCATCAGTTACCCTAATTCTGGCCCTTCTTTGAGCACCGCCATGCATTCTAACTCCTCAATCTCTACCTCGTCCTTGTCCCACTCCTCTCCCTTATCCTGGAACTCATCTTCCTCTCCCTCGTGCTGGCTTACTTCCTTTGTGTTGAACTATTGTTCCTTTTTCACACAAGATAAGCCCAAAGATGTCCTCTTTTACTGTATGGCAATGTGATTGAAAGAACATCAACACCGGAACAATTCCTAGATGGGAATCAGCTGTGATTTATATATTTGCATAACTTCAAAACTTCAATCAGCTGTTTCTCAGTAACAATGGAATAAAATACATGGGATATATTTGTGTTTCAATCACAATATGAACAGCTGTTCACTTTGACTTTAGCCTATAAGGTTAGTGTTTAGAGCATGATGTTATCTGTTCTGACATACAGTTTTAAAGCGTTGGTTAAATTTGGCAGAAAAAATCCATTGTTTTGGTCTCGGTTGAGCTTGTGTGTAAAAGAAGTTCAAGCATTTTGTTAACTGTATGCATTTTGTGTAAAAGCCACAATAATTGTGTGAATTGTATAGCATACACAGACAGATGTTGTGCGCTTTAACTGCAGAAATTTGTTGAAAGTATTGAAAAAATTGTCATAGCGATTGTAAAAAATTGTAGAGACCAGAGGCATACAGTCACTGTAATACATGGTAAAAGTATTTACACTTTTGTAAAAAACTGTAACACTGTACTGAGTGTCTGAGTGTCTTCTTTCTAACAGAAGCAGAAAGAGGCTGAAACAACTGAAGACAAGACTGAACTATAATAGGATCCTTCATTTCCTTCATTAAAGATATTAAATGAAATACAGTGGATCCTGTTTGGAGTTCATTCTAAACCCTTTTTATCAGTGATTATCAAACTGTGATAAACAACATTGACTATTAATATATCTAGACATGTAGTATTTTTTTCCATGTCCGTTTCAAATTTCGGATCTGTGCACATTTTTAATGGAGCTTTGTGAGTACCCAATTAAAGCTGCACTATGTAACTTTTCCGTCCACTAGATCAAAAAGTTTGATGTAGTTTGATGACGCCAAGTTTGAGCGCAGAATCTTGGGACATGTGGTCTTCACCTCAGAAGCCAGTGGAAAAGAACCGGGATAGGACTCGGGCAGAAATTATGTTTATGGATGTGATTATTAACGTTAGTATGAAGCAGAGCAGGACCGAGTGTTGTGGAGCTGAGGAACCGCTAGAGCGATAGCTAATAATAAGATGAAGGCAACACATGCCTCGCAAGCAGTAGGACTTTTATTATGACACAGTCGCCGGCGCCACTTCCGCCATGAGGTAACGCAGCTCTGTTTATCATATTAGACACATCTGAGTGTGTTAATGATGTGATGACGTTACTCTGTGCGTTCTCTCGGCGGCTGCTATGACACTTGTTCACACTGCAGTGGGAGTAAAGCGTTTCTGCAAAATAAAACAGGAAACCGAGGCTAACGCAGATATGACGCAATCGGCAGGCCACGCCCTCACACGTCCCGTTTCCTTGGTTAAAATAGCAATTTCTCACGATTTACAAATAGTTGAAAACATTTGGGATATTGTAAGAACAAAATATATAACACTAGCCTAATGGTTTTTGGATATTTTATTGCATTTTTTTTTACATAGTGCACCTTTAACAAAAAAATTTTTGTATTAACATTTGATTAAAATATGTCTTACAAAACATTTTTAATGTTCCCATTAAGTTATGAAAGCTTTATTTCTAAATGTTCTCTGAATGTTCAAAACGTTCCGTTTTTTTATTCGAACGTTAAGCGAACATTCCATTTTATCATTCTTCAAACATTACAGGAACGTTACTTTTGAATGTTCTTTGAACGTTCTGAAGCAAGTAGTAACATTTTAAAAAATTTGAACTACAATGCTTTTGTGCTAACGTTTTGAGAACATTATTAAAGACCAGAAAACAATGAATGAACGTTCTATTAACGTTATCTATAACTTGGCAGAACGTTCTAGAGAATGTACTGCGTCATCAGGTTCTGCGTTCCTTTTTGATTTGCCGTTTGTCGAAGGAGAAGTCACACTACTGGACTGTCAAATCTTCTGACACTATCAGAATTTCATCAGAGGACACATCTGATCGCAACGGTCATTAATCGGCTGCCGGAGAACGTCAAACTAGCCTTCAAAGACTTCAGATTTTGGCCCAAGATGAGAGGAATCTTTTAGGATTCTCAAAATTTGTCTCAGACGTCCAAATCGTGGACAAAATCGTGACCAAATACTCAAATGCACAAAGACCTAAACAGCAGTGAAGGACAGAACATGAATTAAAAGAGATCCAGAGTTGCATTTCACACACAAAACGAGAAGCACTGAGACTGGCTGTGACATATATAGTGTGTACACGCCACATTGTGAGGCTGTAAAATGCAATGATTGAGAATAAAGAGACGGAGCTCTAAATGTGCTGAAAGCTGTCTGGATTCTTGAACCGGGCCGAATGAGGATAATGAGCGGTTTTCGTCGACTGAGCGGAAACGGGAGTTACAATCTCCTGAGTTTGTGTTTATTTGTGTGAACTGCTGCAGTGAGATTCGTTGAATACTCTGGACGAGACGCAGTGTGTCCTCAGAGCGAGGTTATGAGGCAGACACAGACAGAGGATGTGAGACAGAGCTTTCTAAACAGCTGATAATAGGGCTTATTTTTACTGTGATCTCACATTCAGGACTCATGCTGACCTGCGTGAGTGACGGAGCAGAAGTCCATCAGCAGTCAGTTCATAGATCACTGCGGCACAAACCCAAAGACTGAAGCATCAGCTGCATGTGTGTGTGAGACTGACGCATCAGCTGCATGTGTGTGTGAGACTGAAGCATCAGCTGCATGTGTGTGTGAGACTGAAGCATCAGCTGCATGTGTGTGTGTGTGTGTGTGTGTGTGTGTGTGTGTGTGTGTGTGTGTGTGTGTGTGTGTGTGTGTGTGTGTGTGTGTGTGTGTGAGAGAGAGATACCGTACAACATATATTTGAGAGAACCTTGTCAGAACATTCCTTGTTAGCTTCTCTGAACATTTAACAAGGTTCTCTCAAAGCTATGAACACACATTATAATCCAGAGTTATCTGGTCTTTAATTGGTAGCAGATGTTATTTAAACATTGTTATTTATGTTTTTCTGAAACATTTTAGTGTCATGATTGTCTAATGTTTTTTAAATATTAGGGGAGACCGGGTATGGTTGGAACACTTTCTTTCTTCAGCACCTAAAACTGCCTCTTTTTTTTAAGCTACATGTCTGAAACTTTTAGGCAAAGTAGTACCCACATTTGTCAACTACAAATGGCAACAATTTAAATTTCTTCAACTATATCACAGATTTTGTGAGATGATGACAAATTCAAGGTGGTCCTTTGTTACAACCTACCCCACTACTGGGGTAGCCTGGCCCTACATTTCATCTGTACAGAGAGTCTGGCCTCTCTCCATTGACAAGCGTTTACTTCCTTAAGTTTAAAACTATTGGATCTGCCCAGAGACATTCTGGATCTGCCATAACCAATCACTAACGTTTAGTCGTGACGTAAATCATGCACCGTTCACCTGTGTTTCTCACATGGAAGTCTGATAAAAATAAATGTGCAGCCACCTCAGTGATAAAACCTTGTTCATTCGGATCGTGATTTATTCACGGTGGAGGGGAGAGTTTTGTGATCGGGAACGCGATGCTCACGTGGTCCGTAACATGATTGTATGCTGTAAATAAAATATCATATGCTTGGTATGATAAGAATAAATGCTGTCGTAATTAATGGCCCAATTCAAATGTTACTTTTCTTCTTTTTATTTTTTGAGCGTGATGAAATATACTGCTCTTGAAAATACTTTAAAGAAATACAAGTCTAGAAATGCATCCAAATTACAGTGAAGCGCAACCGTACGGTGCTCTGCAGTGGTCAAAAAGGATATAAACAGTGAATTTTGAAGTGATATATTCTTGAAAACTCAGAGATGTGGATTCGGACAGCAATTAAATGACCACACGACTTTTGTGTTTGTCTAAAACAGTCGGTAAATCAGCCGGGGATTTTCACGCGGGTGGTGGGAGACGGACGGCAAAAAAATCAATGACTAGCCCCTATAAATGATGACAATACCTTCCGACCGCACGAGAAACAATTACCGGGGCTTCAGCCAACTCCTTCACCACTAATGGAGCGAGCTGGAAAATCTAACTTTTCCCGGGACACAACATCATGGCCACCAAAAAAACTCTTGCTCCGGCTTTAACTTCTGGATATTCGGCAGCGGTGCCACAATGGATGAATGGCTTCGCTCGCATCTTTCTTCGCCGCCATTACTGAACTACAACTCAAACTAGCGCACGGCATCAACGTCATCATTCTCAGCCACTCCCTCTGTTCGCTGATTGGACCGGTAAAAATTTGTTCGGAGAAAACCTAAGCCTATACCGCAGTCCCAGACGGAGGACTGAAGGAAAATGAAAATTGAGCGGAAGTACGTAGGAGGGCGGAGCCAGGCTACTACTGGGGTAAGTTGTAACAGGTAGACAAAATGCACAAAAGCTAAGGGTACTCCAATAGCGCTTTTCCACTGCTTGGTAACGCTTGGTACGGCTCAGCTTAGTTCACTTCGCTTTTTCACTGCGTGGTACGATTTGGCACGGCACGGCTCGGCTCGCTTTGGTTTTCCACTGCATTTAGCACCACTTTAAAGTGGGTGGGATAATAGAATGATCGTTGTAATTGTGCCGCCTCTACTTCTCGGCCTGTGGATGTTTTTACCTACAAGATGAATAAGTTTGTTTCAAAGGAGGCTGATAGCAGCAAGTCCCGCTAAAAACAAGAGAGTAGGCACTCGTACAAAGTGCAGACAACGACATCACTTGATTTGCTCGAAGGCACACAAGGGTAAACTAATCTTGTTTTTAGCAATGTGTTTAGAGTCTCAACCGCTATATCACTGTCACAAAAGCATATAATGGAAGTGACGATTCTCTCTGACCAATCAGTGATCTGCAGTGTTTACACGTGTCGTTTTAGTATCGGTACGGCACGCTTGGAACCTCAAATGAGGTGGTACTATTTAAGTGGAACGTACCGAACCGCACCATGCAGTGGAAAAGCACCAAAAAGTGAGCCATAGCACCATATGTTATATGCTACAACATCAGTTTTATTTTAAATGAATGGCTGCAACAATAAAATATGTGTTAATATGGAAAGTGTATGCATATCGTATGTGTTTGTGCATGCACACGTGTGCGTTTATGTGTGTATGTCTGTACGTGCACATTCATATGGTTAAAATCATATCACAAAAATGTTCTTAGTTGTATGTAAGGGGGTGGTTGTAACACTTTCAAAACACATGTAACAACCTACCCCGCCACTGTCACCCATTGTTTAGCTAGCTGTATTAGCATGGTGCTTTGAAATTAGCAGGAGGTTGATACACCATTCTTTACTACAGTTTGACCTGATATAACTCATACAACATTATCTACAACGGTAGAAGTACTAAACAAAATATTATCTAATTTTTTTTTTACTTTCTTACCTCTGAATTAGATTTTCTGCTAGCTTCAGGAGAGATAGTAACACAGACTGGAAAACCTCCATGTGGGATTGTAAAGGAAGCCTGATGAAACTGAAACTGTCACATGACTCCTATCTTATCCCTGATTCGTGGAATTAGTAGTGTTACAACTCTCCCCATGTTGTTAAATGGCATGGTCCCTTAACATTTACATATCAACAAAAAAAAAGTTTGAACATTGAGGGAACATTCAGAAATAGCATAATTGTAACATTAGCAAAATATTCTGTGTTGAAATGTGTTGTTATCTGGGTACACACTGATCTTATTCGTTGTATTTCCACTAACACAGATTAGTTCTTGAAAGATCTAAAACGCACTAAAAGCAACTCGCACTGATATATCTTAAAATATGTAAATGCCATCGTTTGTCTCAAGATGCACACCTGTAATGTTTCTGTCTAAGGCATGTTTATAAAAACTAAATGTCCTAATTGAACCCCAATCTTGGCTTAAACCCACAATCCTGACAGCTGTGTGGAGTCAAAGCATTTTCACATAATTTATCATTACTAACCTTTTCTCTTTCTCTTACATTCAACATTTGGTCAGTGTAAAAACAGAGTAGCAAAAATATCTTTGGACCACATCACATTAGGCTATTCACTATGATGTTTCATGTCAAAGTGTAAACATAATGAAGTACTGATGAATAGAGTCTGACGTCTGTTTGAATATGATTGTAAAGACTTTTATGATGTCACATCAGGAAGGTAAAATTATTATTGTTCAAGAGGACTATCACAGCACAATGAGGTTGAATAGAATGTGCAGGACAAAGATAAACTGCATTTTCTCAATGCATTTAACCCTCTGGTGCTCTTCAGTCCTTTTTTATAGAAAAAATTGTATGTTTTGTATTTTTTGGGGGGAATTTTTTACTTCATCGGAATGGTGGTAAAGGTTTTGGCACTTGCTGTGTGAAGAACACACACACACACACACACACACACACACACACACATACATACACACACACACACACACAAATCATGGACATAATTCAAAAAGGTTAAATGGTCCTGAAAATGGTCCTTGTGTCAAAAATGAGCGCATTGGAAATGAATGGGAGACGAATTTCTGCACGCAAACAAAATCACACTGAAAGATCATTTTTGAAATATCAACCTCAAATGTAGAACACAACTTGTTTAAATGTGTGGCTTTGATTTTTTTTTTTTTTTTTTTGCTGTTTTAGAGTAAAACGTGTTTTTGAAAATGTAATATAGTATTTTTGTGCATTTTTCATAACAATAAACATACTTTTTTTAACATTCTTTTCTTTTTAAAACTTTTTCACTTCAGCAATAATCTGCCAAGTGTCTTTGAAAAGAGATCAAACTTCAGTCTGTGCTCTAAAGCATTAAAGATTTACAACAGTTTTAGTTGGACATTTCATTTTCAGGTCCATGCTCAAAAAGTGAAGAAATTATTATAACTGCAGCATAAATATAACTTAGTAAAATCCCCTAAAAGTACAAAATATTAATTAAAAAACATTATCAAACTAAAATATAGTGCATTCATTTCCAACCGATACGCAAAGAGCACCAGATGTTTAAAAAAAACTACATAGTGAAATGTAAATAAAACTGATTTTGCATTCGCTAAACAAAGGGAAATCTATGAAATAATGTTGATATCGGAGGAATCCGGTTTGGTTCACAGCACAGACTCAGAGAGTCAGAGTCAAGATTTAATTCTGCTAAAAACATTACAAGCTAAAAACAGACAAACTCTCACTGTAATTATCGGAAGTTTGCAGACATACGGCTCAGAAATATTCAAAACTATCTATACGGCTGCTTTTATATAACACACACACACACACACACACACACACATTCTGTGGTTTTGTTTGTGGTGTCTGCTGTGATGGTGGATACCAGAGTTTAAGCCACATCAGACCACTGCACTACATGAACTCTCTCACTCTGTCTGTCTCTCTCCCTGTCTCCCTGTCTGTCTGTCTGTCTGTCTTTCTTTCTCTCTCCCTGTCTGTCTTTCTCTCTCCCTGTCTGTCTGTCTCTCTCCCTATCTGTCTCTCCCCTTTCTGTCTGTCTGTCTGTCTGTCTCCCTGTCTGTCTGTCTCTCTCCCTGTCTGTCTCTCTCCCTATCTGTCTCTCTCCCTGTCTGTCTGTCTCTCTCCCTGTCTCCCTGTCTCTCTCCCTGTCTCCCTGTCTGTCCCTCTCTCTCCCTGTCTGTCTATCTGTCTCCCAGTCTGTCTGTCTCTCTCCCTGCCTATCTGTCTGTCTCTCTCCCTGCCTGTAGGTCTCTTTCCCTGTCTGTCTGTCTCCCTGTCTGTCTGTCTCTCTCCCTGCCTGCCTGTCTCTCTCTCCCTATCTGTCTCTCTCCCTGCCTGTATGTCTCTTTCCCTGTCTGTCTGTCTCCCTGTCTGTCTGTCTCTCTCCCTGCCTGTCTGTCTCTCTCTCCCTGTCTGTCTGTCTCTCTCTCCCTGTCTGTCTGTCTCTCTCCCTGTCTGTCCGTCTCCCTGCCTGTCTGTCTGTCTCTCTCTCCCTGTCTGTCTGTCTCTCTCCCTGTCTGTCTGTCTCCCTGCCTGTCTCTCTGTCTGTCTCTATGTCTGTCTGCCTGTCTCTCTGTCTGTCTGTCTGTCTCTCTGTCGATCTCCCTGTCTGTCTCTCTGTCTGCCTGTCTCTCTGTCTGTCTCCCTGTCTGTCTGTCTCTCTCCCTGTCTGTCTGTCTCTCTGTCTGTCTGCCTGTCTCCCTGTCTGTCTGTCTCTCTCCCTGTCTGTCTCAGTGTCTGTCTGTCTCTCTGTCTGTCTCCCTGTCTGTCTCTCTGTCTGTCTGTCTTTCTCCCTATCTGCCTGTCTCTCTGTCCCTCTCCCTGTCTGTCTCTCTCCCTGCCTGTCTGTCTGTCTCCCTGTCTGTCTGTCTCTCTCCCTGCCTATCCCTCTCCCTGTCTGTCTCTCTCCCTGCCTGTCTGTCTCCCTGTCTCTCTCCCTGTCTGTCCGTCTCCCTGCCTGCCTGTCTGTCTCCCTCCCTGTCTGTCTCCCTGTCTGTCTCTCTGTCTGTCTCTCTCCCTGCCTGTCTCAGTGTCTGTCTGTCTCTCTGTCTCTCTCTCTCTCTCTCTCTCTCTCTCTCTCTCTCTCTGTCTGCCTGTCTGTCTGTCTCTCTGTCTGTCTCCCTGTCTGTCTGTCTCTCTGCCTGTCTCTCTCTCTCTGTCTGTCTCCCTGTCTGTCTCTATCTGTCTGTCTCTATCTGTCTGTCTGTCTGTCTGTCTGTCTGTCTCTCGACTCTGAGGACTGTTTGTATGGATCTCTCTGGGATGTTGCTAAAGAGATGAGAGTCACACCAAACCTCTAAATGCAGCAGGAGCTCAACAGCATCAGCCGATCCTTCATCCGGCTGTATATTATCAGACATACAGATCATGAATTCCCTTCATTTGCTTCTGGATGAACTTGTTCTGCAGCTTTTACACTGGAGAAACGTTCAAACATAGAAAACATCCATCCACACAACACCAAAAATTATAAGGTGGATGGACAGTATTGAACACAACACACAGCGCTAGCATATTTCTGTGAAGGACTTTCCACGGAGACACGTCCTCTAAACAAACCCAACGGACTAAACAGAACCTAGACATGGAAATTACACAGCAGACCGGCCAAAACTCGTTTCACTCTGTATTACACACACACACACACAGAGGTTAAGACAGGACAGGTCATATCTTTGCCTGTGTGTTTAGGTCATATATATGTCAGTGAGAAATGGTTCATATACTGTATGTGGCAATAAATATTGAGTGTGTTGTCCATCATCAACAGTTCGTTCCGGTCCTTAAATATGATTGGTCAAACTGGATTGATATAACAGTCGAACAGCACTGGCAGTGTTGGGGAAAGTTACTTTGAAAAGTAATGCATTACAATATTGCGTTACTCCCTTAAAAAGTAACTAATTGAGTTACTTAGTTACTTTTTAAGAAAAGTAATGCGTTACGTTACTTTTGCTTTACTTTTTCTCACCTGGGCTGGGCTTGTTTTTGTTTATAACAAAAAAAGTTATATTTTTGTGCAACGGTAAAGACCTCTTCATACCAAAATTAAAATAAGCCCCAGGCTGAGGTAAAAATGCTAATTCACGCATGAACAGTAGAGGGTGCCATTCTGGATAATGGTAGAATAGGATGCAGGAGAAAAAAGTTTTACCAATAAAAACAAAAAATCTAGTAATTTTCATCATCAAAGGTCAGCAGCAAGACATTGGTAAATTAAATATAAAGGTAGACTAAATGCATAAAAATAGTTGTTTTATTTAACATTTAATTATTGGAGGTTTGCATAGTACTCTGATTTTGCATTTGACTGATTTTATTCATTTTGAGGAGTACAGAATCTTTATTGTGCAAGTGAGATCAATAAATGCTCACATTTAGTCTAGAACTACAATAACCATCATGTTCACACACACGCCTCTGCACTTATTTTTCCCAACATGGGGGGCAGGAGAGCTGTCAGTCAAATTAATGTGAAAAAGTAACTCAGATATTTTGTTGTAAATTTGAAAAGTAATGCATTACTTTACTAGTTACTTGGAAAAAGTAATATTATTACGTAACTCAAGTTACTTGTAATGCGTTACACCCAACACGGAGCACTGGGACTGTTCAGTGTTTGTATCACTCATCTTGTGTTTGGTGTGATTTATGGCTTTCTGCAAGTTGCATTGTTACACATCTAGGTGGCGGCACATGACAGTCTCTATGAGAGAATTATCTGAATAATTAATTCAATCGATTTGTTCAAAGACACTGAATCATTTAGGAACAAAACAAGTGACTGAGAGAGTCATTGAATCATTCACTTAACAGATTTGTTTAAAAACATTGGCTGTATTCGAAAGCCGGAAAATGCTGCCTTCGGAGGACACATATCAAGGTGGGAAGGCATCAAGGCACGTCCGAATCCAATGTTAGCTTCACTTCCTGCCTCCTGAGAGACCTTCATCTGATGGACTTTGAAGGCAGCATAGATGTATCCTTCGCTGCCTTTCATATCCCACAATCCTGTGTGTTCCATTCTTTGACTTCTGATGTCATTTCTAGCGAGAAATTACTACTGTAGTAATGATATATTCGCTTAGTTACCACCAAAGCTTGCGCCGAAATTATTTTCATGGGGTGCCTTTGTGCGCAAACACTGCCTTACAAGTCATTGCCTGATAAGTCAGCAGCCTAGGTTTCCGGATGCAGCCTACGAATCATTTAAGAACAAAACCAGTGAGTCATTGATTGATTCATTCAACCGATTCGTTAGAAAACACATGCTGAATTTGGAACTGCATATACTACTCGTACTACTTTTACCATATCTTTCTATGGCAGAAATAGTAAGAGTCAAATGCTAGTATGTGGTTAAGAATTCAACAATAATTTAGGAATGACACAAGTGACTGATTCTTAGGGTGCTTTCACATCTCTAGTTCGGTTCATTTGGTCCGAACCAAGGGCAAACAATTATACATTGTAGCATTTTTCAGCTTTTTTGGTTCCTTTTCACACCACACTGATTGCTTTGGTCCGAACCAGTTGAAACGAACCACAATGCAGTCACATGACAACATCCACATCACTCATTGGCCATGGCGTGTTTCCTAAACTGCTTTTCGATTGGTCAGAATTTACATGCGGGAAAATTCCAACAGAAGAGGAAAAGCCAGCAAACAACACAGAGACAGCACAACTACGTAGAGACGACCCTGGCCATAGGGTGGACATGGTTTTGTCCCTGGCCATAATCGATTACATTGTTTGTATACGCCACAATATGCAAACAATACATTTCTATAATGAAGCGCGGATGCGGCTTGAAAACAACGTTCTAATGCACTTGTAATGGAGGCCAGCTAGTAGTTGCTGTGCGAGTAAACCTCACTCCTCTGATCTCAAGAGACGCTCTAGCAACTGACGCTAGAAGTTTCAGCCTTTAGCCTCCTTGTTAGAATGTCGGACTCTCAGGCCGGTGGACCCAGGTTCGAGTCCCGCTTAGAGCGGTGCGGTTCGAAACAGGAGGGGTTACACACTGCACTTCAAGCAGAGGCGGATTCATTCTTCACTACGCCAAGTTTGTCCACGAGCTGCCATGCTAAAGTGCAAACTGTCAACAAACACTTCCTCATCCCATAATGCACAGCGCAGCTGGTTTAGTCCAAAAATGATCAGTACTTTTTGCAGTTGGGTCTGTTCCAGGTCGGATCACGTTCTCACCAAAAACGAACCGCTCCAGAGTTCGTTTGAAAGCGTACCGTACACTTGTTTGGTCCACTTTTGGTGCGCACACGAGTGCGATTGCTGCTTTCACACCTGACCAAACGAACCGCACCAAAGGGGAAAACCAACTCTAGTACGATTCAACCGAACAAAATGAGGCAGGTGTGAAAGCACCCTTAAACTGATTCACTGAATCATTCATTCAACCAATTCACTGATTCAGAAACAGAACTTGCTTTTTCTATGGCTTTGTTTGGAACATACATCACCTTGTTTGGTGTTGAGGAACTTGACTGGCCTCAACCCGATCGAACACCTTTGGGATGAATTCGAGCGGAGACTGAGAGCCAGGCCTTCTCGTCCAACATCAGTGTCTGACCTCACAAATGCGCTTCTAGGAGAATGGTCAAAAATTCCCATAAACACACTCCTAAACCTTGCAGAAAGCCTTCCCAGAAGAGTTGAAGCTGTTAGAGCTGCAAAGGGTGGGCCGACTCCATATTAAACCCTACGGATTAAGAATGGGATGTCATTAAAGTTCATGTGCTTGTAAAGGCAGACGTCCCAAAACTTTTGGCAGTATAGTGTAGCTATGTGTATACAGTGTTGTGTTGTCTTTTTTGCTGAACATTCTTCACTGTATGCGTCAAATAAATCAATAGCAGCACAAGCACATCAGAAATAGAGCGGGCATAAGCAATGTAGCAACTCATTAATGTGAGTCACATCTGCAAAGTACACAGTAAATTCAAACAAGGCCTCTCATGGCTTATTGCTCCATCTGTCTATTTTCAGGCCTTTTTGCCTTTATTGACAGGACAGTAGAGCAGACAGGACAGCAGGATTGGCAGAGATTATGACATGATGCAGGTGGGACTCAAACCTGGATCCCTATATGGCATTCTATATGAAATTTCATACATTTGTACGCCATTTAAGGTAAAATGTAATTGCCTCTAAAAGCACACCTGGCCCCGAAATGGCCCCTTAAAGTCAAAACTGTAACTGGTTTGTGGTTTGGGGACAAATTTATTGATAAACGTCCCCAGATGTTAGCTAAATATGGCTCGTTTTGGGCACAAGCACAAAAAGAAAAGTTGCTAGAAAACTCTTTTAAAGTTTAGGTTAGTCATTATAATGAACTTTAAATAAAATAATACAACTTTATGGTATGTTCTCCAGCACACGAACATCTGTATATATACCATATATATCAGGCCCACAACTGAAGCGGAGCATTATGGGGATCCCTGTAAAGCCTAATGACATGTTTCATGTGATATGACCCACATTATGTTTACTAAGTTGGTGTATATATATTTAGATAGAACGGAAGCAAATTGGTTTATGGCATCTAATGCAGAATCTACTCTTACATAACAGACACGACAGGTTTTTTCCCGTGAGATTTTCCTCATACAGTAGTTGTTTCTTGAATCCCAGAGTGTCCATCTGACCTGATCCAGGAACATTTGGACCCTGGAATGACCGTTGCTTGTTTGGAGGGAAAAATATACGTTTTACATTTAGAAGCATCGCCTACATTTCCCACAGATATGGCGGGCGTTTCATTAAACTCAGCCAGCGACGGGTCACTCTGTGACGGGCCGTTCATGGCATGTTTGTTAGTGGTTTGGCTCAGTTTCCCACGTTTAGGTGCATGTGTGTCCGTTTGCCAGCCTGCGGTTGCTGGAGCACATGTGTGTGTGTTGTTTTTGGAGTGCAAGAAGGGGCAAGGACGTTGCTCGATTCTCAAACCAATCACAAACTCTAGCAACAGTGTGTGTGGGTGACAGTGAGAGTATAAACACACTGGCGAACAGACGGATGACAGACACAGAAGAAACGAACAACTCCATCGACTGAGAGAAGAACCCAACACCTGAAGAAACATGAAGACTCTGAGACTCCTGGCCGTCTGCGCTCTGCTGTCTGTCTGCACGTCTATGGGAGGTGAGACTGTCTCATTATAACATCTCGAAGCTCATGGTGTAGTTGAGCCCTTAACTCAAAGTGTGTTCTACGTTTGTCTAGTGTACACAGAGCCTGAACCTGCGGCCGAAGTGGTGGTTCCTCCCTCCGGAGCTCCCACTGAAACTGCCTCTTCATCAGCATCCTCATCTGCCTCAGACTCCGATTCCGCTTCCTCTTCCTCTGAGTCCGATTCTGCATCCGACTCCGCATCCGACTCAGCGTCTGATTCAGCCTCAGATTCATCCTCATCCTCATCCTCTTCCTCGTCTGAATCAAACTCTGTCAGTGCTGAAGGTGAGAAACAAGCCATCTTGTTTCTTATTGGCTCAACTTATTATTTGGTGAATTAAAAGTGTTTTTTGTCTGTTTTCAGGCACGCCTGCCCCTCACGTTCTGCTGAAGAGGTCCGTGGCGGCATCACTGCTGCGGCACCGGAGAGCAGGAGCACCGGCGGCCGATCTGAGTCTTCAACAGCTGGAGAGGTGAATCAATCACACACACACACACATTGTTTGTTTCAGAAAGTCAGTCTGTGTATTAGTGCCGTGATTTATGACTCTTTCTGCAAGTTACATAGTTACACATCTGGGTGGCGATACGTTACTGTCTCTATGATAGAATTATTTTAATTATTTATTCAAACCATTTGTTCAAAGACACTGATTCATTAAGTGAACAAAACAAGTCTGTGATGATGAACCTGGACAATTACATAATCACGAATGTGCCAGCCTATAGTGCTAGGGTAAATTTATTGTGTGTTTGAATTGTTTGTACAAAAAGATTACACTCTAAAAAATGCTGGGTTAAAAATAACCCAAGTTGGGTTGAAAATGGACTAACCCAGCGATTGGGTTGTTTTAAGCAAACATTTAACCCAAACGCTAGGGTTGGGTACCGAATTCTGTACTTTTAAAGGGCACCGACCGAATTACGTCGGTACTACCGAGTACCGTTTCACATTAAATCAATCGGTACCAAATTTCGGTAGCCTACCTGAGAACGCATATTGTGATATAGACCAGTGTATGTGAATATTAAACCGCAAAAAGACCATTTAAATATGAACCTGGACAATTACATCATCACGAGTGCGCCAGCCTATAGTGCTAGGGTAACTTTATTGTGTGTTTGAATTGTTTGTACAAAAAGATTACACTCTAAAAAATGCTGGGTTAAAAATAACCCAAGTTGGGTTGAAAATGGACTAACCCAGCAATTGGGTTGTTTTAACCCAGCTATTGGGTTGTTCTAAGCAAACATTTAACCAGGGGCGCCGCTAGCAATTTTGGGCCCTATGAAAAAATTTGATGTTGGGCCCCCTACCTAGCTATCCAAAATCTTTGTCTGCAATTTAGTAACACTGACCAATTAAGCTCTGCTCTCTCAACCCAGAATGCCCCAATTGGCTGATGAAACACTGATTAAAACTAAGATACAATTTATACAAAACAAAACTGAATGTCTCCTGGCATTGCACATGTTTTGATGTGTCCTTTCTAACTCATGCTGTTCACTTTTCATAATCAACATAGATTGACACATTGACAACATAGACAAAAAAATAACACAATATTTAAACATAAATAAAAATATAAAATTAAATACCTTTTCTTAATGGCTACAACAAGTAGCCTCCAGTACAGAGAAATTTCATGTCGGAGTGGGATTTGAGCAAATGTCGTTTTACCCGTGAGCGTGAGCGGTTCATGAGTGGAGCGTTTTGCTGGATTTTGCCGGAAATGCAGGAATAAGCCATAATTTTGTTATATTTGTAACTCTTTGGTAGATGATACATTTATAATTTCTATTACATTACTACTAGTATGGTTACTTACTACTAATAAAACCAATCTCTGGGGGCCCCAAACGTGTGTGGGCCCTTAGAATCGTACTAACCCCCCCCCCCCTCCCCCCCTAGCGGTGCCCCTGCATTTAACCCAACCGCTGGGTTAAAACAACCCAATTGCAGGGTTAGTCCATTTTCATCCCAACTTGTGTAATATTTAACCCAGCACATTTTTTAGAGTGTATGCTGTGTTGTACATGGATGTATGGGTGATGATGGGGTAATACTGACATTTATGGTTTAATTTGTTAATGTTGGGTAAGGATAACAGCAAGCCAGTGTATATTTTAAACTATGTGTTTGTGTCGTTATAATTTGCATAATATAGCACATGTTAGATATGATCTTTCAGGGCCTGTATTTAGAAGCGGGATCTGGTAGCTCGCATAACCAGTCTGATCGCTCATACCATTTTTCCAAAGCCTGGAAATCTTAAATCATTCATTAAACAGATGTGTTTAATCAGTGGCATTGAATCATTTAGGAACAAAACCAGTGAATCACTGATTGATTCATTCAATCAATCATTAAATTGATTTCTTCATAAACATATGCTGAATTTGCAACTGCATACTACTACTACTACTACTTTTACACATCTGTCTATGGCAGAAATAAGAGTAGAATGCTATGTGATTAAGAATTCAGCAATTATTTAGAAGCAACACAAGTAAGTGAAAAGATTTGGTCATTGAATCACTCATTCAACATATTTGCTGATTCATTCAGAAACGGAACACAACTTGCAGCAGTTTTTCTGTGGCTTTAAACGTTCAGAGAACATTCAAACAATGTTTTAATAACTTAAAGGGAACGAAAGCAAAACTCATCACTGACTAATCACATTATTTGATTGTTCATAACTGAAGAAAAGTTAATGCTGTGATTCTCATGGTGATTTTGTTGTCTTTCCGTCCTTCAGTTTGCGAGAGGTGTGTGAAGCCAATCTGGCCTGCGAGCACATGGCCGAAACGGCTGGGATCATAGCGGCCTATACAGCATATTATGGACCAATCCCATACTAAACCCACACAATCTCTCCAATGACTTCTGATGTTTTCATACTGATATGTTTTATCCCTTTTTTTGTCAAAACATGTAGTGTGTTTTTTACTTAATGTAGGTGATTTCAGGTTTTTCTGTCCTGAGAGAAATCCAGGAAATGTCACAATTCATGTTTTAGTGATTGAGACACTATTAGTGCAATTAGACTCAAGTTCCCTTGTGTTAGTGAAGCGTGTTTAACTCCTTTATGCCTGTGTATAGAATAAAAGTATATGATATAGCTTATTTAGACACATAAGTAGCCGAGTAAATCATGTTTGTGTTGTGAATCAAAGGTGCTATTTCACACTGACCGAAGGCAGAATTATTTGTCATGTTCTGTATATAAAACACGAGATGTTCATTGACATTTTTGTCAATAATACTTTATTTTTTTGTGCACATAATACTTGTAAAGAGCGTATACTGTAATAAAAATTATAACAATAATAATAGTTTATGATTGCTTCGTGTTATGAATTGAACACGTTTAAAAAAATTATGGCATTTCATTATTCACGCGATTTAAAAAAAAAATTGTATTGAACCTTTAACATAGAATACAAGAACTCGTAGAGGTAACAGTATAATGTAAACTCAAATACAATAATAGTCAGGGGATCTGCAATAAAATTAAGAAAGAAAAATAATAATAATAATAAAAAAAATAATAATAAAATAAATTAAAAAAATTAAAAAATAAATAAATAAAAAATACATTTCAATCACAAGAAACTTGAACATGTCCGATGATATTTTCAGAGCACGACAGTTCTTCAGTAACCTCAATGAGGAGTAAAATAATTTGAATTCACACATAAAATGTTCAAAGGATGGATGAGTATTTCTCCACTTACAACAATGAATATGGTATTTAGCAAGTAGGAAAACAATATTCACAATGTCCGATGTTGGATTATTTAAACCATCAACATAAAACAAAATATGGTAAATGCTGAATACAGGGATGTTTGACATTTTTAGAGTTAGCCAGTCTCTAACATCATTCCAGAACTGGCTTCAAATGGAACAGGTAAAAAATAAATGTTCTAGAGATTCATCAGAAAAATCACAAAAAGCAAACCCCGCCTTGTCAAATTTAAATCGCTTATGAAGAAAATTGGAAACTGGATAAATTTTGTGACAAATTTTAAAATGTGTTTCTTTGACCTTAGGAGGAATTGGACATTTAACATATTTAGAAAATGCCTTTCCCAACAGTTCAGAAAGGTCAACAGACACACAGTTTTTATTATAATCATGGAACAATTTAGATTTAAAAGCATCCGTAGCAGCTTTATTATTACATTTTTATCAAGTAACTTAAAACGACCCATTAATAAATTCGGCAATACAGGAGTGACATTAGAGTAAGTCAAGGTATTCTGAATTAGGTATTCACGCGATATTTGACTTTAGCTCTGATATCGATCGATCGCACTTCCTTCACGTGAGCGCGCGTTCATGGTTCAGTCTGACGTGAGCGCGCCGCGTCACTCATACATTTTATCTCACAGATGGAGTTTCTAATCGGCAGCGCGTTTTCCTCTCCGGTCGGACAGCGGATCCGTGAGTGTTTTACAGAAATAACAGTTCGTGTGTTTATGCAGGAGTCGCTTAATAAGTTTTAAGGCGCGCCAGAGTGATCAGTCGCGTCTCACGCGCAGAGAAACTCCCAACCGAGTGATGCGTGAAAACTAGCGCGTAATATATCAATATAGAGGAGTGACGTGATTCTGTCCGTTAATAAGAAAGTATGTCAGATATGTCAGATGGGTCTGTAGTTTCAGGTGTAATCATGGTGATGCCTGGATAAAACGGGCAAAGTTCATTGTGCTGCGGAAATGTGTCACATAACTTCGTTACTTTTTAACAAATAATGACACTTCCTCTTTTCCCTTTTTCAAAGTATTTTTTGTGTTCTTCACATTAATGTAACAAAAGCACCTCCAAAGTATGTGGTTAAAAGCAGCTGACAGTCACATGAAAGAGAGAGAGAGAGTGAGTGTGTGTGTGTGTGTGTGAGGGCTCAGGGTGAAGCTCATGTTTGCTTCAATCACGTGGTTTGGATCAACTGTGAGGCAGAGAAATGGAGTATACAAACTGAAAAGAATTCATAATTTTTTTGCATTATGACATTTTCATAACATGAGAACAATCTTCAAGGTTACTTGTTAAACCTCATTCCTCTCTGTCTAAATGTAGCCTACTGTTCATTTACTTTGTTTTCCTTATTTTGCAGTATGCAAAATGTTTTTTGTATTAGTAAAGATTTTCCTTTTTATATGAGATAATAAAACACACACACACACACACACACACACGTATGTATATGTGTGTTTTAATATATCAGTGGTTCTGAAATGAGGAGGCAAAGTCCTCACAGTTTTTTTAAATGTTTAGTTTTTCCTATAAATCAAATGTAAATGTATGTCCCAGTAACACTAAATGCTGTCATCAACTGTGACATGATTTAAACAATATATTTAATTTGTGAATTGATGTTCAGCTGTTCTTTTTAATAGTCAACTTATTTTCGTCAAGCTCAGTAAACGCTAATCACAGACACGAAGTACCTTTAATTTCACCAATCGATTTGACTAAAAACTAGAGCTGCACGATTCTGGATAAATTGAGAATCTCACATTTTTATTATAATTTTTTTGGTTTACAGTTTTTCTCAGTCGCTTTGGTACATTTCTCGAATCATCCTCGACTAGGGCTGCACAATTTATCGAAATATCGCAAATGTACTTATCGCGATATGCATATCGCAACGGCACGCAATATCTGAATGGTTTTAATAGGCTACTTCAACATTGTGAAAAGTGTACGTTTTAGGTCGATGCATATATCAGAGAATAGACTGGGCACACGACTGTTACTTATATGACTTGCTTGACGTTAAAAAGAGTTTTTAAACACAATAACTTACGAAAAACAACTCCTTGCAGTCTCGCGCTGTCTGACACACACACACACACCGAAACGTGCGCAAAAGCCGCCTCTCTGAAAGTGTGTGATCCCTTCAGTTCTGTTTCGTGTCTTGTTACACACTCGAACTGTCAAATACACACACGGTTACGTCAAAATGGCTGTCTTGATGAGTATTCTTGTAAACACAGTCAGTTATGCTTTAAGTGAACAATATCAACAATATGAACAAGGATAAATTAAAATAACAAAAATAATTGTCCACCTCTAGATCAGTTGTCTTTGTTTACCTGGATGTTCTTGATGTTAAGTTTTAGGTTGATATAACTATATTTTACCAAGTCAAGCAAAGAGTTTTTGGTATTTAAATATTGGCATTACATTTTTTGTTTATTTACATTGATGTTAAAATTATATTGTCAGATTTGTGACATTAATGTTTGCTAAAACACTGCTGGTCACTTTCAGAAGTTGTAGCGATGCTTTCTTTTCCCAGAAACAATTTGAAACACATAAATGGTATCATTCTCAGTTTTTAATTTTTAAAAAATATATAATTTAAATAGATTTTACACACTTAAAGCAATATCGTATGGCATATCGAATATCGCATTATTTAACAAGGATATCGCATATCGCATTTTTCTTCAATATCGCACAGCCCTATCCTCGACATTTGCAAAACAGTAAGTGCATTTCTCAAAACAATTCGTACAAATAGCAAAACACCGTGGATTACCTGCAAAAGCCAGGCTCAAAATCCTTAGTTCATCTCTCAAAAGTAAATATCTGTGTCAATGAACATGTCAGTGCCATCAGAATGACAAGTCCTTGTGTCGTTGTGTACGGATAACACAGTCAAATTGCTTAGTCATGTTATCAATATAACTGTACTCTGGAGAGATGTTCTGATGTAAACTATGGCTAAAGTTTTGATGACAATTATTGTAAATTGTAGGTTACACCTCAGTGTATGTGGGAGTTTGAATGCAAAAGACTGGACAAGATTCACATTTACGCTTTTACTGTTTGTACTGTAATTTGTTGACAGTCCATGGCATTGCGATACAGAAAGGAAAACGTATCACTGCATGTGAACATAGGACAATCTCCTAAGGGAAAACTGTACATGCAGTGCTGTCTTTCTACACCTCCTGACGTTCCTGTCTGTTAGGCCACAAATTCTCATCCACATCACAACAAATATCTTTAGAAAAAATGATATTTAGACATTTCTAATGGAAATTTATAGAAATATGCTTGACAACTTGTTCAACCATTTTGCATGTAAAGACTAAAAGATGCTATGAACTAATGCCTAAATGTTGTGGGAGGTGAGACTATTCAACAGAGACCCAATAGAATACATTTTGATCAACATGACATAAACAGTTGATGTAGGAAACAGCAGAGAATTGTACATAATCATTTGCATGGATTTACCAAAGCATTTGCAACTTGTTCAACGACATGAGAATGAAACTGCTTTTTTGATGTGCACAAGTGACACAATGATGGGAAGATTCAACAGGTCGTTTTGAGAATTTCAATTCTGATCTGAGAAATGTACTAAAGCAACTGAGAAAAACTGTACAAAAGAAATCACGAATCTGACCAGACAACTAAACAAAATAATGTTATTTTGCTGCAGTCTATTTAAAAAAGAAAATAATAATAGTTTTGAGTTAATACATTTTTGAATTAAAGGGTTAGTTCACCCAAAAATTAAAATTAGCCCATGATTTACCCACCCTCAAGTCATGACATTCTTCTTTCAGACGAATAAAATCTAAATCTAAATATATATTTATATAAAGAGTTATATTTCAAAAGTCCAGGCTAATCCAAGCATTATTATAGCAGTAATAGTTGCTTTGTTTTTGAAGTCCATAAAAACTGCACGTGTCCATCAAATAACTGCTCCACACGGCTCTGGGTGTTAATAAAGGCCTTCTGAAGCGAATCGATGCGTTTGTGTAAGAAAAATATCCATATTTAAAGCTTTATAAAGTAAAGTTTCTGCCGATCGCCTTCCGTGTTCAATTTATGGAAAAAGTGTTGAAAGTGCCTCTGCCGATCGAAAGACTAACACGACCAGGTCCGCTCATCATGACGTCACGTGCGCATCTTGAGTTTCACTTTCAACTTTCAACACGTTTTCACATAAGGCGATCGACTGGAACTTTCCTTGATAAAGTAAAAAAGTTTTAAATATGGATATTTTTCTTACACAAACGCATTGATTCGCTTCAGAAGGCCTTTATTAACACCCCAGAGCCGCGTGGAGCAGTTATTTGATGGACAGATGCATTTTTTTTATGGACTTCAGAAACAGAGCAACTATTACTGCTATTATAATGCTTGGATTAGCCTGGACTCTTTTAATATTACTCAGATTATATTCTTCTGAAAGAAGAATGTCATATACACCTCGGATGACTTGAGGGTGAGTAAATCATAGGCTAATTTTCATTTTTGGGTGAACTATCCCTTTAATGATTCAATGACAAATACATTTAACAGTCACTTCTCGCCACCTACTGGTGTAATGATGGGTTTAAACTCAATTTGAAGCGTCAAGTTACTTTCAAAAGGTGATTTTTATTTTATTCCAGACAGTACTTCTGTAATAATTTGAATTACTGTAACTCAGAAATAATGATGCAGTGTGGTTGAAAAGATAAAGCTGTTTCATATCTAACATCTGCTCTCTCTGGGTCTGAATGCAGATCTGAATGTTCGATGTGATGGTACTTGTTAAAGGTTTAATAGACAGAGCTGGATAGTTGTCATTTAGGAATAAGATTGTGTAGGTGTTTGAATCGAGATCACAATCTTTTAATTAATTGTGGTTGTCTTCTAAAACCCCCCAAAGTCACCATGTTTTCAGGCCATGTCTAGTTTGACTTTGATGTGACCTAAAAGTGGTGATATTTAAGTGGTTGAGTTTTTAATTAGTCGGCATAATGTTATTCATTCAGACTAATTTGCGAACGTGCACGAAAACAAGAGGCGGGATTTATGGCATGAGCCAATCATAGTGCGATGGAGGCATTGCCATTCACCCCCCTCACAATTGTCATGAAGGGCAGAACTAGCCGTATAGACCAAAACAATTTGTTTTAGACTGTAAACATGTTTTTTTTTTATGCTGTAAAGTTGGGCATTTTAACATGGGGCTCAATGAGATTCTGCTGGGTAGGTTGCCGCTTGGTTAACTCCATGGGTTCAGGGGAGGCAAAAAAGATGCGGACTCCCGCTGTAACTTTACCTGTAGTTGTCGCTGTTTGTTTAGTGTTACTTTAGAAAAACAAGTGATTTATACACTTTTTAATGTCACATTTTGTATTTGCAGTGTTTTATTTTTGTAATATGGATTATTTTCACATCCATTTTTGGGGCGGGGAGGCACTGCCTTCCTTGCCTCCTCGGAAAAAACGTCCCTAAAACATTTATAATAATCAGAAATATTTCTTGAGCATATAAATCATCTTATTAGAATGATTTCTGAAGGATCATGTGACACTGGAGTAATAATGCTGAAAATTCAGCTTTGATCACAGGAATAAATTACATTGTACAATATATTCACATAGAAAACAGCTATTGTATATTGTAATAATGTTTCAGTTTTTACTGTAATTTTGATTAAATAAATGCAGCCTTCAGAACAGACTTCTTTCAAAACATTAAAAAAAATCTTAATTATGCCAAACTTTTCACCACCAGTGCATAAAAATCAGCTATTTTGTGTGAACGTTATTATTAGGTAAATAACTCGAAGGTCAACAAAGTGAGACGACAGACAGAAAGACAGTTTCACTCCTTAATAGATCAATAAAAATGTCATAACATTGGTTGTTCTGTAATATGTAGGATCATTAATGCATTTTTCTGGTGATTTTTAATTAGCTTACTTTGCCTTACTGTCATTGGTTGCATTTCATATGAATTAAATCTTATTTTTATTGGTTGTTTGTGTGTCAGAGAAAGCCACCAGTGCTGCCCTGCAGACGGAGGACTGGAGCCTCAACCTGGAGATCTGTGACATCATCAATGAGACCGACGACGGGTGCGACTCCATCACTTCCTGTTATTATAATGACACAGAGGTGTTAAAGAGAAAACCATACTTGAGTAAAAGTACAGATTCCTTACAGCGGAAATGACGTTACAAGTCACCAATTCCAATACAACTTGAGTAAAAGTCTTAGAGTATCTGATTTTAACAGTACTTAAGTATTTTACTCATACTTTATATAGGCGCAAAGATGCACTAGTCCTCGACACCTGAGAGACATACCAGTGAAAATAAGAAACAATTGATTTGTAAGATGAGAAATCATGTTTATTTTCTAAAATCTAAATAAAACTGAACACCTCAATATTGCAATAAATCAAGGTCGACACAACAGCCTCTTAAACGACTACAAACTCTCAAGCCTCAGTTAAGCTCAAGTGCACAAAAAGACCATAAGTAAACCAATATCCTTCAAAAAGGTTTTGTCAGTATAGCGGATGAATAAAATAATGTTAAGTAAAATTAAATAGTCAAAGCCTTCTTGCACTGGATTTGCTGGTTTCAGCCTCATCACCGGCTGTAGTCATGACCTCATCTCATAAATCAAGCACATGCGATTCAGCAACTCCCTGCTATTGCACTCGCATTCATGTAAAGTAGCCTTGTTTGGGCGAGTAAAGGCAAAACACACAAGATATAGTACCTTCAATGCCCTTAGATGGCGATAGCGCTTCTTTATAGCAGAAACAAACTGCTCCAGAAAACATTAGGTGCCATGCAAAATGTAATGTGTAATTGCATTACTCAACACAAATGTATTGGAGTAAAAAGTACATTTACTTGTTCAAAAATGTAGTCAAGTAGAGAGTAAAAGTTGCTAATATATTTGATACTCAGTACAACTACAAAGTAGCCAAAAAGATACATAAAGGGTCATGAAACCCTAAACCACATTTTCTGAGATTTTATGAGTTATGATGTGTTTATGAGTGTTGAGCATCATAGAAGTCAATGTTACCATCCATTCGTTTTGATTGTTGGAGAAAACTAGTGAATTTTAAAAATGTTTGCACTATATAGACCCTTTTCACAGATTGTGATGACGCGTTTTAATCAATATCGTAAATCCTGCAACGTTTTTTGTATTTCCAATTAAAAATTTTTTTTTACATATATAACACTAATACTTTGTATTTTATTACTTTTGCATCAAATTACAATGAAAAAGTTAGCGCTGCTGTGAGGGTGTTTAGTAATAGCGTCTATGGGAGTGATGGTAAAAATTTACATATTTCTCTCTTTTCACTGCCGTTATCAATCTCACTCTATTTTTTCCCTCTTTTTGAAAGTTGTGAAATCACTACTGTGGTGTTTTTCTTTGGCTATGTGAGCAAATGGGCACACCAAAATAAATATTTAATGTATTCTCTCATTCACAGCTATAATATTTAACCCAACAATGACGACTTCCACTCTGAGAAACCTGGAAATGTGAAAAGGGTCTATTCAACTTCCGGGTTTAAATTCATCTTTGTATCTCTACGTCACAGAATGTGACGTTTTCTCTTAATATAGTACGGCGATGACTCCTCAGTGTCTGATAATTACTAATGAGTCTGCATGTCCTTATCCTATGAGAAGAGGCCTCGCTTAATTATTCAGGAGTCTGCGTGTCCTTATCCTATGAGAAGAGGCCTCGCTTAATTATTCATGAGACTGCGTGTCCTTATCCTATGAGAAGAGGCCTTGCTTAATTATTCATGAGACTTTGTGTCCTCATCCTATGATAAGATGCCTCGCTTAATTGATAATGAGAAAGCGTGTCCTTACCCTATGAGAAGACGACTCGCTTAATTATTCATGAGTCTGCGTGTCCTTATCCTAGAAGAGGCCTTGCTTAATTATTCATGAGCCACCGTGTCCTTATCCTATGAGAAGAGGCCTTGCTTAATTATTCATGAGACTGTGTGTCCCTATTTTATAAGACGACTCGCTTAATTATTCATGAGATGTTGTGTCCTTATCCTATAAGAGGCCTTGCTTAATTATTCATGAGATTTTGTGTCCTTATCCTATGAGAAGAGGCCTCGCTTAATTATTCATGAGATTTTGTGTCCTTATCCTATGAGAAGAGGCCTCGCTTAATTATTCATGAGACTGCGTGTCCTTATCCGACGAGAAGATGCCTCACTTAACACAGCAGTACACGTTGATTGAAAGGCACTTCAAAGAGTGAGATCGCATTCAGTAAGTGAGAGATTAATTAATTAATGGATGAAAAATGAATGTTTGTTTTTGCTTTAAGTGTTTCTGCATCGCATAAGTTCTCTTCAGTAGATCCTGAGTCTTCGAAACAAACGCGATTCATCCACACTGTGAATGTAACCGCTCTTTACAGCCCATTAACCAATCAAACGGCTCATAAAACTGTTGTCAGTCCGTCTCCCCTCATCCCCCTCCACTCCGCAGCTTAACCACGCCCACTTTTATAGCAGTTTTCATAACTGTGGTGAGAACCGACGGCTGCTGAAACGGGGTTTCATGACCCTTTAAGTACAGTAACTAGTTACATTTACTAATATACTTTACACCACTGTAATGACGTCTGTTTCTCTCTCTGTCGTCTGCATGTTTGTGTTGTTTTTCAGACCTAAAGATGCAGCGAAAGCTTTAAAGAAGAGGATTGTGGGTAATAAGAACTTCAGGGAGGTGATGCTGGCTCTGACTGTGAGTGTCTTCCTCTACATGAGTGCGTGTGTGTGTGTCTTCTCCATCATAAGACGGCTGCTGTTCTGTGTTTCAGGTTCTTGAGACGTGTGTGAAGAACTGTGGCCAGCGTTTCCATGTGTACGTCTGCGCTAGAGAGTTTGTGGAGGGCGTTCTGGTCAGAGCGATACTGCCCAAAAACAACCCACCCATGATCCTTCACGACCGAGTCCTGAGCCTCATCCAGGTGAGGCGAGTCTCACTGCAGGTGTTGTTAATACAGTGGCTCCAGTGAGCATTAACGCTCTTCTGTGCTTCAGGCGTGGGCCGATGCCTTCCGGAACAATCCGTCTCTGTCTGGAGTGGTGAGCGTATATGAGGATTTGAGGCAGAGAGGCCTGGAGTTTCCCATGACGGATCTAGACTCCCTCGCTCCCATCCACACACCCAACCGGGTAAATCTCACATCCACAGTCGTCCAGTGTTAGCTAGTGACTAGTGTGGCGTGAAACATTGCTCTTTTTATTCTGATCAGGGACTTTTACAACAATGCCCTCCAGTTATAGAAATTAAAGTGCCGGTATTATGCTATTTTTAAAGGTTCCTAATTCCCACAATAGGTTTACATTAGGGGTGTAACGGTACACGTATTCGTACCGAACCGTTTCGGTACAGGCCTTTCGGTTCGTTGCGCGTGTGTACCGAACGGTTACGAATGCAATCTTTAACAGTTAACAGTCGGCTTGTTTAAAGCGTGGAACATACTTCAATCCTAGTTCCCACACGAACATATTAAGTATTCAGTCAATTTTATCATGAAATTCAAACGATAAATGCCGTTTTGACGCTCTTTAATGTGACGACTGATCACTGTATTATATAGGCGCGTCAATTCAAGCGGCCGCGGCACGCGAGTGAACACGATCATCTCTTCCAGAAGAATAAACATGAATTAATATCTTAAGTTGAGGATAACACTTACTGAAACGTATCATATGTCGTGTAATCGCTCAATCAGTGTTTCAATCGCGGAAAGACGTCAAACAGCTTGTAAACAATGTCACACAGCATCATTTACCTCAGAGTAGACATGTGCCGGTAAACAGTAATACGATATACCGCAATAATGAACATGCACAATATTGTTATCGTGGGCACTTCAAAATACCGTGAATAATTATTTATTACGAATTATTCAGATTTTTAGAATGAATTTTAAGAATACTTTACTCATCAACCGTTTAAAATGAAAAACACGTCAAAGAGGAACGCGCACTGATGTAAATAGACCGTTCATGAGCTGAGCACATGGCGGAATGAGGAGACGCTGAAGTGCACATTCACTCTTCGACAGCAGAGGGCGCTGACGCAACAGCAGAAATGCAGCCGCTTCCCCAGTAATCACATAACCTAATACATAATACTTAAAGCTATTCATTTTCAAACTTGCATTTTATATTTTAATCTGGACTAAATTACATGCCCTAGATATTGTTTGAATATGTTCTGACTGTTGTTCAATCACACACTTTACAAGGCTCCAGTATTTAACATTAGTTCCTTCATTAACAAACTGACAATGAAAAATAATTCTAAAGCATGTATTAATCTTAGTTAAATGTACATTTCAGCATACCTATTGTTCTTTATAATTCTTTTGCACTTTAATCTGTTTTAAATATTTGTTTACTTTATACATTTTTGTGTATTGCTTTATTGTATTTAAATGTTTGGTTCTTTTGTTATAAGAAAGTGATTTAACCTGTTATAGTATGACAACACTTTTTTTGCAACTTATTTCAATACCGTGATAATACCGTATACCGTGATAAAAGCTTCAGCAATTAATCGCAACATGAAATTTTGATACCGGCACATGCCTACCTCAGAGTGAGAAGTCATTCAGTGTCCACAGCTGTTAATTCACTAGAGAAATCAACTCTTTCACTAAATATATGCACTATATTAGCCTATATTAATTCTACTTAACCTGTTAGTGAGTGATGTCTTGATTATTTAATGCTATGTTTAGATAAATCTGTCATGAAAATGACAGTCACTAAGATTATATTTCAACAACGAATTGGAGAAAAAACATAATTTTATAATTAGATTTAGGAGTTAATGCAAAAACTGCTTTATGTGAAGTTTACATGTTAGCACACAATGTGTTATTTGAGTGTTGATTATCCTATAACTAAACATGAATATCAGCTGAATGGCTCATAGTTTGGGCTCTGTTGTTAACCTTTAATATTATAGTAATAATGTGCAAGTAAGGGCTCCCTATATAGTTTACAGCATTATCTTTAAGAAATGTTTAGTTATAGTTTAATTAATTTAAGGACAGACACAATTTTTACAGTAAACAACTGTTTAATAAAAAATAAATAAAAAGCCATTTTTTAAAACTGCTGTACCGAACCGTGACTTCAAAACCAAGGTACGTATCAAACCGTCAGTTTTGTGTACCGTTACACCCCTAGTTTACATGCATCAAAGGTCAAAAACACTTTAATTTTCTCACAAAACCCATTGCAGCATCAGCTCTTTTCTCACAGTGTCTGAAACGGTTTGATCAATAATTCAGTCTGTCTAAACCCCGCCTTTCTGCTCTGATTGGTCAGATGGCCCAGTCTGTTGTGATTGGTCTAAAACCAAACACTCATTATCATATCTGAATCTCAGCTCCTGATACACAGTGATACGAACAGTAACAATGGTGTCGGTTTTACTGTATTTTACTGTAGCTCATCAAAATGGATTTGCTTTGGCAGCAGAAAACAGTGTCTTCTTGACATGAACAACACGAACCAAACTCTTCCAGTCTCAGCTACAACTACAGTGTTTGAAGAGCATAGGCTGGAATTATGCAAATGAGTTATAAACCTACGTAGGTTGAGCAGGAAGTGAGACTGGAATTACTGACGACTTGTTTCAGGCAGTTCAGAATCGCTTCTTTCTGGGAAAACAATAACTCCATTTATCTGCACTTTGATCTTTGAAACCGCAGAGCTTTTACATTTACTAACAGCCTTATTACACACTACATAAATGGGAATATTCGAATGGGGAAATTTTAATAAAATTTTCTCTAGTGAAAATATAGAAGAGCAGTGTGAATATTATGCTAAACGTCTTCTTTTATGTTTCACGAAACAAATAATGTTGGACCGACATGAGACGGAGTAAATGATGACAGAATGATCATTATATATTGTAATATTTCCTGTGGTGGTAGAACAACTGTGTGAATCACTCCTGTGTTTCTCTTTACTCTTCATCATCTCTCTCAGAGTATTCCAGAAAACGAGATGTCTCCCACATCTGTGTCCCCGTCTGCTTCTAGGACATGCACTAACTCGTCACCAGCGGCACACACTCCTCCGTGTGTCCAATCGAATGGACAACTGACCCCTGTTTCACCTGAGGAGGTACAAACACACAAGCTCAGCAAGGAGTGATTTGTTAAAGTCGGCATGAAACTGAACTTCCTCTAGTCTTTTCTTCCCTATTGTGCCGTATAGCTGAGTGAAACACTTCTAGAACAAGAACAAATGTAGGGCGGGGCTTTTTTGTTATTGGATGGTTGTGGTTTGCTATTGGTGGATCTCATGTGAGTGAAAGTTTGCCCCACACTCGTCATCAGAGAAGAGATGTTGCTGCAAGAGGGAGGGGAAGTTATTCTGAATCAAGACCCACATCAAGATGTTGGGTCTGAGAACTCACCAGGGCTCAATTGTTGTCTTTCAAATTCCCTCTACATGAAATAGGATAGCGCTACAACCAACCAGAGCAACGAAGAAGGTAAAGCGGAGCTAGTTGATAGGTTAAACTTTCGCCGTCGGCAAAACTCAGAATACATCATCCTTTCTTAAAGGGTAATAACTTTAGTGATTTAGCATTAGGCTTTGTATCAGTAGAAACTTGGTAGTATATTCAAATTATGGTACTTTCCCCCCTCATATCCCCCTGAGACGAGAGAATTAAGCATTTTATTTCTGAAAAAAATCCTCAGATGACGCAAATATCGTCATTTTGCTTCATCCGAGGATTTTTTGGCCAGAGGCTAAAGACTACAGCCACTAGATGGAGCTGTTCCGCATGTTATCAACCCACCCATAGGGGAGAGATCTCACGCACAGAATGCAAGACACAGACCGCCGCATTGATATTCATAATGGAGCGGTGCAGAGTAAAGTGAGTGTTTCAACTTTTCAATGAATTCCTGTGATAGTTTAGCTTCCATATGCAATCTGAAAACGTGCCAGACTGGCGCTTAACGTTACCTCAGCTCTTCTTGATGAATTGAATCTGACTCCTGCTCCGTCTGTGCCGTGACTTTCAATCGGCTCACTCACACTTTATTGAAAAGACACGTTCAGTATTTAATTGTAGTGTTTATTCTATAACTGAACGAAATGACTGTATTACTATGAAGATCAAAACGACGGTGTACAGAGTGGCCTTGTAGGAAAGCGAAGCAAGTGCATTCTGGGAGTTGTTGTCTTTCATCCACATGAGACAAAAATACATTTTCTGTCTTTTCTCAGTCTAGAAGGCACCAAATTCAAAAATAATTTCATATTTCTACAGCATAAATGACCCAGTTTAAATACAAAGCTTAATGCTAAATCGCTGAAGTAACCCTTTAAGAATGACTTCGGTGCCGTTCTTTTCTAAAAGAAAAGCTTAACTCCAAGTCTTCCAGAGTCACGGCCAAATCCGATTCAAAAGACCGTTGTTCGCCAGCTTCTTTGTTTACAAGTAGCACGTGGAACCGCCACAACTCTGCCGTCATTGTGTTAAGCCCGCCCACCGACTCTATACACGATGTGATTGGCCTGACCAGAGTTTGGTTTTTCCAGCTCGCAAGCCAACGGAGAGTTGCTAGACTACCCTGGCTACAAATGAGATTTGCTGCCGCTAGGGTGCGTCTAGATTTCTAGGCTAGATTACACATGCATCTATCCCGACAAATCTGTTATTTCCATTCCCTCTTAGGCCAGAATAAGTCACAGTGTCACATATTTTACAGGCTGCTTGCAACGCTGAACATAAAATCTATAACGCTAGTTAAATTAAAAATTAAAGAGGTGAGAGTGCGTTGCTCTGACTAAAGATAATCTCATCTCAAGGATGGCAATAGCTAGTAAAACTGTTGACCTGGCATTTATAAACATTAGATTAGACCTAATATTATAACATAATATTAATCCAATCACTCGCGTTCCACTCTGAAGAATATGTAACGTGTTTTAATACGACGGTAGGAAACATCACCATCTACTGTCAGAAATGAGAAATGCATCCTGTTTGAAAAAAAGGAAATATGAAAGCAGTGGCAGGAAAAAGACACATTTGCACACTGATGCTCATGGGTTAAAGGTCATGAGTGTGGGGTGTGTGGTTTGAGGTGCTCAGTATTTGTGTGTTTGTCCTGACTGATTGTCCTCCAGAAGCAGAAGCTGAGATCTGACCTGGATCTGGTCAAAGGAAATCTGACCGTCATGACTGAGATGTTGAATCATGTCAAACCTGGAGAAACTTCAGCATCGGATACAGAGCTGCTGCAGGTGTGTCTGTTAGCCTGTGTTTTAGTAGCCATGTTGACTAACTGACTAACTTGGTCACTGTGTGCGTGTGTGTGTGTGTGTGCGAGCAGCAGCTGTATTCAGTGTGTAAGCAGATGCAGCAGAGGGTTGTAGAGTTGATTCCTAATCTATCAGAGGACGACATGATCGGAGAACTTCTGCTCATCAATGATGATCTCAACAACGCGTTCATCCGCTATGAGAGGTGCAGTGATGCTTCAGTGCAGCGAGAGTCTAATCCAGTGTCCAGTTCTACAGTAACACTCACACAATCTCTCTCCCTCTCTCTCTGGTTGAAGGTTTGACCGGTTGAACAAGCAGAAATCAAACACAGAAGAACAACAGGAGTTACAGGTAAACCTTCATCTGTTCTGTCCATGCCTAATCTTGCTCAATACGGACTACCGGCACATCCGGGAACTTAACTGTCAATTTTGTCACTGCCCCTTTTTAGGGGAAAATAAACTAGACTTGTTACTTCAATACAAAATAGCGGCACAAAACAACATCCGTACACAGCCAGCAGGCGTGAATAACTTAAGAAATCACTAAGATTAAAAATGTCAAGTAATTATATATGCCCGTCCTGCCTGCCATAGAGTGTGAAAGATACATCCACACACTTAATTTGGTCAATTTAAAGGGTTAGTTCACCCAAAAATGAAAATTCTGTCATTAATTACTCACCCTCATGTCGTTCGACACCCGTAAGACCTCCGTTCATATTCGGAACACAAATGAAGATATTTTAGTTGAAAGCTGATGGCTGAGAAAGGCTTCAGATAGGCCTCCATTGGCATTCAGTACATTGACACTCCCAAGACGCATAAAAGGCACTTAAAACGTCGTTACAAAGTCCATCTCACCACAGTGACTCTACAATAATTTTACGATGCAACGACAATAGTTTTTGTGCGCAAAAAAAAATCAAAATAACACCTTTATCCAACTTGTGCTTGTCTTCCGTGTGTGCCTCCACGACGCATGCGCGAGAATATGACGCAGATCCGGCGTTCGGGAATCAATGAAATGCACACTTAAGCCCCATTTTGAGAACTACGCTGAGGCACACACGGAAGACAAGAACAAGTTGGATAAAGGTGTTATTTTGATTTTTTTTTTGCGCACAAAAACTATTGTCGTTGCATCGTAAAATTATTGTTGAGCCACTGTGGTGAGATGGACTTTGTAACGACGTTTTAAGTGCCTTTTATGCGTCTTGGGAGTGTAAATGTACTGAATGCCAATGGAGGCCTATCTGAAGCCTTTCTCAGCCATCAGCTTTCAACAAAAATATCTTCATTTGTGTTCCGAAAATGAACGGAGGTCTTACGGGTGTCCAACGACATGAGGGTGAGAAATTAATGACAGAATTTTCATTTTTGGGTGAACTAACCCTTTAAAAAACATGTCCCTTCATTCTCACACTGTCAAATTGGTGTAACAACCCCACCCAGTGGCCAGAGCTGTCTTACCCGGACATTTTCTCATACCTCATCGAGTCACCAGGTAAGCCAGTGAATGATTTTACTTTGTTTTTGAATCATGAAGTACGGATGATGCTATCGGAAGCTAAGTCAGGCTAGTTGTATGGCTGGGCAGAAAAGTGCACTCAGTACTCTAAATATAAAGACATAATATATACATTTAATATGTTTACTTTCAAAAACGAAGTAAAATCATTCACTTGTTGCACCAATTTGACGCTGGGAGAATGAAAGGACATGTTTTTAAACTGACCAAATTAAGTGTGTGGATATATCTTTCACGCTCTTGGCAGGCTGGACATATAATTACTTGACATGTTTAATCTGAGTGATTTCTTAAGTTATTTACTTACGGACGTTGTTTTGTGCTGCTATTTTGTATTGAAGTCTATGGGAAGTGTAGTTTATTTTATGACATGATGGACAAATATTGTTGATTTATATGCGTAGAAACAATATATTTTAAGTTATATATATATATATATCTCCCTCATTTCACGAAAAATTTTACTTTTTTTTTAACTTTTTTATTTACTTCATCGGAATGGTACGAAACTTGCCAAAGGTTTTGGCACTTGCTATGTGAACACACAAAAATCATGGACATGAGTTGAAAAGGTTAAATGGTTCTGAAAAAAATTCACACTTGTATTGCTTTGATTTTGGCAAATATACATTTCATATAAGAATTGAACATGGTATTTCTGTGCCTTTTTCATAATAATAAATGTAAAATTTTAGAACTTTTTTTAGTTTACTTTTTTTCATCTTTAAAAAGAGACCAAACATAAATCATGATCCAAAGCATTCAAGATTTATGACAGTTTAAGTTGGAAATTTCATTTTCAGGTCCATGCTCAAAATGTGAATAAATGATTATAGCTACTGCATAAATATAATTAAGTGCCATAGAATCCCCTAAAAAAAAAAAAAAGAACAAAAATGATCAAACTAAAATATAGTACAATAATTCATTTTTTTCTTATAATAATTTAGTCATTTTCTTTTTGCATGATGTTTGTCATGAGATTATTTAAAAAATATGTTGACATAATGCAAACATATGGCATCAACAAAAGCATAAACTATCGATTAACAACCTTGAAGACAGTTGTGCTGTCTTTAAAGGATAAAATACATTTCATCTGGAGAAAATGAGTGGAATTTTAACTTCCGAATGCTGTGCTCTATGTACATGTGCATTGTGATTTGGACCAATGAGAATTGGTGGAGCTACTCCGCTCAACTGCACAAAAATTGTGCCAAGCAACTGATGAAATGTTGTCGAATCACACCTGATAAACATACGGAGTAAATATCTTGCTAATGCAACTTTATAATAACATCCAAAATGATCGTTTGTAATTGTATGGTAGTATATTGATATTTCTCCACATATCTCCGCAATTATTTTATGATTTATGTGACCAGACTGAGCAAGGAAACCTTATTGACCTCAGCCCTGAGTCTCCATCAGCCAATCAGAACACTCTCCCAGCTGTCAATCAACATGTGTCCCGCTCTCCACCCGACCTCACAAACATCTCAGGTGAGAGAGAGCCAGTTCTGCAGTTTCATTCAGTGTAAGAGTCCTGGACGTAACCTGTGTGTGTGTGTGTGTGTGTGTGTGTGTCTCAGTGCCTGAAGACGAAGAGTTTGACATGTTTGCTCAGACAAGGAGCAGCTCTCTGGCCGAACAGAGGAAGAGGTTTGTGTGTAACCCAGTACATCTGAAGGTCTTTATAGGGCATGTGAAGTGAGGTGTGTGTGATGATGCTGTGATGTGTGTGTGTGTGTGTAGTGTGCGGTACGAGGACCCCGGAGCAGTGGAGGGTCTGGCTGAAGCTCTGGACACACGGCTGCAGGTGACGGCAGGGGTCAGTACACACACACACTCCACTACCTCACATGACTGTGATTGCGCGTGTACGTTTACTGTGTCTGACATGCTGGAGTGTGTTTGTGTGAAGGGCGGCGAGAGTGACTGGGTCCGTCAGTCTCAGTGGATTTACAGCGACGGTCTGGTGGGTTTCACAGGAGTCGCCGCTGCACGCTTTGATTCATTCAACTCAAATGAGACACAAACTCCAGCAAATATCAGCACTAAAACACCCGAACACATCAGAAAAGCCACAGAACAGCTTTTGGAGATGCAGAAGAAACTAGAATAATGCTTTGCACATCTTTGCAGTCGGTGTGAAACGAGGCCTGTCACGATCATGAATTTTGTGCTGACGATTAATAATAAAATAATACTTAAAGTGTCACTTAGAGTGTAAGCCTAATACATGAATCATATATGATAATAAAAAGTGTTATGAAATAGGCCTTAAATGATTTAGTTTAATGCTGTGGAAATTAATATTTAAAAAATAATTATAATAATATTATAATATAATATATAATGCAGTCTGATTTATGGAAGCTTATTTCCGCCACAGAATAAAAAATAAAAAAGGTAATTGTGACGTTTTATCTCACAATTCTGACTTTTTTGGCAAATTGCCTGATATAAACTCGCAATTCGGACTTAATAACACGCAATTGCATCTTTATATCTTGCAATTCTGACTTTATAACACAATAGCGAGTTTATATCTCGTAATTCTGAGAAAAAAAGTCAGAATTGTGAGATGAAAAAGTTGCAATTATTTTTTAATTGTTTTATTCTGTGGCGGAAACAAGCTTCCATGCTGATTAAACTCACAGAAAAGTATCTTATTGCGCACTAATACAGTGCTTTTTTTATATTTATTTCTATACTGGAAAAGGAGACACAATATCATGCATTTGATTAAATTTCCCTTATTTGGATGGTAAAATTGATTGAAATATAAACTGCTCAATTATTGTGGTTATCTCAAATAATTGTGATTTAGATCATATAATGATGATTAATCGATAATCAATAATCGCAACCTATTTGTGGGGTGGCTTTGCATTGTCAGGTGATGGTCGGTCGTTGTCTGTCTGATCTGTATGATTTGCATGTGCTGACAGATGAGGGTGAACTTTTTATAATCGGCATCACACAGAAATGATCAATATATAACAAACATGAGATCTTGTGAGGAACATTTGTGGTGTTTTGTGTCCCGTCAGACTCCGGCTCCACGCAGCTCCGCCATGGATGACATCGAGAGGTGGTTGTCTGCAGAGATGGTAAAGAGAGATCCTTTTTACACTTCACACTCTGATCAAAACATGTGAGTGTAATGTTGAGCAGCAGCGCCACCTGCTGGAGTCACAGCGCACACTGATGCCACACTGAGGACCTATTGTGCTTTTTTACACTTTCCTTAGTGTGTGTAAGACCGCTAAAATCTCATTCCAAGGATGGTAACGAGCTGCGACTGAAGGCCATTTCGCGTTCGTGTTTCCGCTGGGCAAAATGGATTTAATTATAATATTCTTTATCTGACTCCATTTATCATATTGTCGAATTTAGGATAGAATGCCAATTGGTTGTTTGGTCATTTATATTTGATAGTTAGTCACACATTTAATAATTTCGTTTGAACCTTTTGTTGCAATTATATCGTTCCGTTCTGGAGATAATAATTACAGAGTAATTCAGAAAGGATCAAAATGTAACAATTTTATTAGCAGTCAGGTAAATGTATAATGCCAATTACATGATCATTTCAAAGATAATTCGTATAGAACATCAAATAGCCTACTCTGTAGCAAAGAATAAGATATCGATACCTGACTGAATATTAGTGTCGAACTCATTGCTGCATCGCTTTTTAGTAACTCAGACCAGACCGAAACCTCTTTCAAATGGAAATACATGATAACAAAGGGAATTTAAATTTGATCAAGTTCCCATTTGCCTTGATTGGAAGAGAGACCAAATGGCTCGAAAAGCCACACCCATTGTCATGAGTAAAATATCTCTAAGCTCTAAAAACTCTTATTAACTTCTTCTATATTTCTGTGGTTATGAGATGTTTATACCACTCGCACTGAGACATTTCAAACGATATCAAACACATATAATACTTTATAGTGAGAATTGACATTAAATCCAATAGATTTTGGGTGAATACTAAGTGATCTCTCAACATGAAGTGGAGTAAGATGGGGGATATTCGGGCAAGGTAAATACATGCAAATGAAGGCCATTCTCAGTTGATTCACTCAGTGGGACGTCGGAATCAAAAAGTGTCCTCTCAGTGAGTTATTGTCTTTCGTGACAATATGGAGTTATGCAAGTTTTCACAGTCTTTCAGTGTGTAAGGTTGCTGTTTGAGGATGAAAAAGCTCTGCAAAAGTCCCTCCAGTGGGAGTTCTTTTCTATATCAGTATCACTGAACTTCCTGAAATGCCTCCTCTGTAGTAGGAAAACGCAAGAACATGTCACAATATTCCCTATTTAAATAATTCACAGCCACGGCATATGCAGAATAAAAGGTCGGGGCAGGGCCTGGTTGAGTTGGTTAGTAGTGTGTTGAAACTGGAGGTTATGGTAAGGGGCGGGACATTTTCCAAACACGCTTGAAGCGCTTGACCAATCACAACACACTGATCCAGCTGACCAATCAGAGCACATTGTGCTTTTCAGAAGGAGGGGCTTCATAAAGACAGGAACTAAACAGCGTTACCAAGGGGGTGATCCAGCACCCGGAAAGCGTACCTTCCATAGGGGCAGCTATTGCTAACCAAGCCATCACCTGCTGTTAGCATCCCATTGACTCACATTCATTTTGGCGTCACTTTGACAGCAAATAACTTTACATCTGAGGCGTTTAAAGACTTCATTTGTCCATTGTTTATTTCTAAAGAAACCAATAATGTATAAAAGGCTCCATTAGCTTGTATTTTACACTATCGCCCCGTAGAAGCCGTTTTTGTAAAAAATAGCCTATCGATTGCGTCATACACCTTGCGACTCTCTGTCGCACAGTAGAGGAATTAGCGTATAGACAGAAGGAGAAGCTCCAGGCAATCTTTTACTGTCTTTGAGGCAATCGGGGGGACGTGGAAGCATAAAGTACTATGACACAATAATTAATCAGAATACATACCAAAAAGTAAGTACTTACACCCCCCCCCCCCCAATTCTCACTATTAACTAGTAGCTTATTAGCATGCATATTAGGGTATCGGCTGTTTATTATTGCAGATATTAACGCCTTATTCTGCCTGACCACATTATACATTCCTTATCATACCCAGGAATGTAGGCAGGTTTATAATCATTGAGATCCCAAATGTGAGGTAGTTTGGGGGGTTCGGGGGCTTGCTCCCCCGATCATTTTTTCATTTCTGTGATCTACATATGTGCATTTTAAGATGTTCTGAAGACCCAAACATTTGATAACAATAGCTTGAAAACCATGTCAGTGGGCAGACATGTTAATTTTCATCAGTGAAGAAAGTAGTAAACATATGTTTAACTGATATTTATATATTTTATTAATCATTTTCGACACGTTAATTTACTGAAGGCTACCAGGTAACTAAGTTTATTAAATTCACAAAATGCTCACATTCATTACTAATCTTAAGCCCAATACAGGCTGGAAAAAACTGAGATTTTGTATTTACTGAATGCTAAAAAGGAATTATATTAATTTACAATGTACACATAATTTTGCCTAATCTGGATTTGTTGGTATTTGTTAGTTTGTTAATCTTTCTTTGTTTGTTTATTACATTAGGAATCACATTACATAGGCCTATTTTCAATTAAAAATGGCGAAATTAGACAAAAGTTAAATTAATTTGCCTGAATATTTTTGTAATTTGTTCAACATTTCTGACTTGAATAATGAGATCAAATATGAAATGTGTCAAGACGCGCTGCTAAAATTTGCGCCTCATCAGCTTCCGTGTGAACATGAAGCCCGCCTACTCTGATTCGATTGGTTTTCTCAAATATTTTGACATTGACGAGTGGTGACAGACCAATGAGGCTCAGATGAACACACACACCTCTGCTTCTGGGAGAGACCCAGAGGTGAACTGTTCCCCGCGCCCCCTTCTCACACACACAACCAAAGTGCACGGCACCTTCTCAGCAAGCAGAGGCGCCTGCAGCTGCAGACTGTGCAGAGGGCGTCCATTTACCAATTTCACACTCAGTGAAATGATAGATAGAAAACCGCTTCGCGGCGCAGAGGATTTTTTTTTTTTTTTTTTTTTTTACTGCTCGTGCCGCCCCCCCATGTATCATGAAAAAATGCCGCCCCGGGTGACTGCCCCGTTCGGCCGTGCACAAAACCGCTACTGGCTGTACGCTCCGCCATCAGGAAGTGAGTGCTTCTAATTGACTTCACTTTTGTCCGTTGAAGTCTATGGGGTCCCTGTGGCCATTTTTTTACTGTCTATGAGAGTTACTGACAGACTGGGAAGAGAGGGGATGCAACAAAAGAGAAAAATATATAACATTCAAGCATGAAAACCTATTCTAGCAAAGGCCAAAAACATCATCAAGACTTTGTTAAAGGGCATAATATCAAGGGCTCAGATTACAGCAGAACTTACCGCACTGAATATTGCATCCCACAATGCAGTGCACTTGACCTTACAGAGTGATGAATGAGCATCAGCCGTGATTTATTTATCTCTCCTGACACAATATTTGCTATACACAATAATCATGATAAATGGACACTTCACACACACCCACGTTTATCGTGAAATAATGCCTTTTGTTTCCATTTCATGTTTTAGTCATAGTAGTTGTAAACTGCTAGTATTCCATTATAAACATATATTCTGGATGCTGATATTTTTCAGCCTGACGTTGACGACAGTGAGGGTGTGACCAGTGAAGGTGAGAGTCTGTGCTGATGTGTATTACTCGTATCTGATTCACACACACGCTGTAAATCGTTCATCATGTTTTCTGCTCTCTTTATTCTCGCTGACAGAGTTTGATAAGTTCTTAGCAGGCAGAGCTACAGCTGCAGATCATCTTCCTGTGATGAAAAACAGCTCGCCTGCTGGCGTCAGTCTCTCAAGCCCTCGACAAGCGACACAGGAGCAAAACCACGAGCAGCTCTTCACACTCTGAGCCACATCACACAGGATGTCCCGCCTCTGTAACAACTCAATTCCTGTGCTCATCTCCTCATGACTCCCACAGCAGATCCTCATCTTCATTTCACATTAGTTTTGTTTCTAATACGGAATTTGGCCTTTTTTTGTGTGTGTGTGTGTGTTTGTGTGTGTGTGTGTGTGTGAACCTTTTGACCACTTATAAAAAAAAAACAATAAGCTGTTTGTTGCCTTTTGTAAGTTAATTTGTATTAACATGTGTAAAAAGCATTAATTTATGTTGTAAATTAACCATGATGATAAGGACTTCTGTCTTCTGACTGATCAATAGACACTATAATGTTCATGTTTGTTTCAGATTGTGTTCTTTACTGGGTTGTGGTTTGTTTGTTTGATGGTTGTTTAGCTGTATCTGTAAGTGTGTTCATGTTTGATCATCTCAACTTATAAAGCAGCCAAACTGTAGTCCACCTCGTTTGTGTTTTAATAAGACCTCATTTAATGGCGTCATTTACATTCCAAAGCCAACATGGGTGAATATGAGATGGAGATTTAAAGTATCTGATTCAGACTCGGTTGCAAATCTCTGTGAGCAGACTCGCCCCAAGTCTGCGCAAGATGTCAGCGCCATATTCTGACGTTGGCAGCTTCACTTTTCTTCATTGGAAGGTAGTGAAGACACGTCGTCCATATTTTTTTTACGGTCTATGAGTAGCTTGGAGTCCGAGGCTGAATCCAAAATTGCCCTCTATACCCTCAAATAGGGCATTATTTGAGGGAACAGCCATTTGTAGTGGTGTCTAAAACCATTGTGGACGCTATCGAGTGCACTCATTCAATCCCATAATTCACTGCAATAACGAGTGTACAGCCGATGTTCAGACAACGGCTCTCTGAAAACACTCGCTCGTTTTCATTCACTCCTTCAAGTGAACTACACTCACCTGAAGGATCATTAGGAACACCATACTAATACTGTGTTTGACCCCCTTTCGCCTTCAGAACTGCCTTAATTCTACATGGCATTGATTCAACAAGGTGCTGAAAGCATTCTTTAGAAATGTTGGCCCATATTGATAGGATAGCATCTTGCAGTTGATGGAGATTTGTGGGATGCACATCCAGGGCACGAAGCTCCCGTTCCACCACATCCCAAAGATGCTCTATTGGGTTGAGATCTGGTGACTGTGGGGGCCATTTTAGTACAGTGAACTCATTGTCATGTTCAAGAAACCAATTTGAAATGATTGGAGCTTTGTGACATGGTGCATTATCCTGCTGGAAGTAGCCATCAGAGGATGGGTACATGGTGGTCATAAAGGGATGGACATGGTCAGAAACAATGCTCAGGTAGGCCGTGGCATTTAAACAATGCCCAATTGGCACTAAGGGGCCTAAAGTGTGCCAAGAAAACATCCCCCACACCATTACACCACCACCACCAGCCTGCACAGTGGTAACAAGGCATGATGGATCCATGTTCTCATTCTGTTTATGCCAAATTCTGACTCTACCATCTGAATGTCTCAACAGAAATCGAGACTCACCAGACCAGGCAACATTTTTCCAGTCTTCAACTGTCCAATTTTGGTGAGCTTGTGCAAATTGTAGCCTCTTTTTCCTATTTGTAGTGGAGATGAGTGGTACCCGGTGGGGTCTTCTGCTGTTGTAGCCCATCCGCCTCAAGGTTGTGCGGCTTCACAAATGCTTTGCTGCATACCTCGGTTGTAACGAGTGGTTATTTCAGTCAAAGTTGCTCTTCTATCAGCTTGAATCAGTCGCCCCATTCTCCTCTGACCTCTAGCATCAACAAGGCATTTTCGCCCACAGGACTGCCGCATACTGGATGTTTTTCCCTTTTCACACTATTCTTTGTAAACCCTAGAAATGGTTGTGCATGAAAATCCCAGTAACTGAGCAGATTGTGAAATACTCAGACCGGCCCGTCTGGCACCAACAACCATGCCACGATCAAAATTGCTTAAATCACCTTTCTTTCCCATTCTGACATTCAGTTTGGAGTTCAGGATATTGTCTTGACCAGGACCACACCCCTAAATGCATTGAAGCAACTGCCATGTGATTGGTTGATTAGATAATTGCATTAATGAGAAATTGAGCAGGTGTTCCTAATAATCCTTTAGGTGAGTGTATATTAGTGGACTAACAGGGAATAGTGAATGAGGGTTTAGGGGGTGATTTCGGATTTAGCCAGAGTCTGCGCCGTAGCAAGCGTTAAGTGGAGCTGTGATATCAAGGTCCCGCCCACACTCCAGCCTAATCAACAAATTTTTTTGTAAAATAAACAGTTATGGAAATGTAGAAATTAAAGTTAAAGCTCCAATCTCCTCCCGAAGTTCCTGAAAATGTCCGTTAGTGCATCAGTTACTACTTGGCTCAGAAAAGCTGTCAATCGTAACGTCACACCCCCGTTTTTATAATATCAAATAACTAACTAAACTATAACTAAAACGTATTTAAGGAACAAACACTTGAACTAACATCAGCGTGATAAAAACCTAAAATGACAGAAACAGTTTGTCGCACATCCATTACATTTCATGGAAAGCAGGGTTCATGACCTATCCTGCATCCAGCCACCTGGGGGCGATCTAGACGCTTTGGCTTCACTTTTCAGGACTCATGTGGCACACTTGATGCGTTAACACCATAATAATAACCATAGATATACATAATAAAGGCTAGATGTCTCGTCCGCGCTGCTGGCCAATGGAGGTCGACGTTCGCACCTGGCGGCCATCTTGTCACAGTCAGCTCGCTCACTCATAACATTGTGTTTTAATGGTGCATGCACTTTTTTAAATAACCATAACTTGCTAAATTTTCTACCGATTTTTAAACTGTTTGGTTTGTTATAAACGTCAGAGATGTAGTTATGACACTGCATACTTAAGAAAAATTATTCATAATTTGTTCAAGCATCCATAATTATAGCCACGTTAATAACGTTTGTAAGAAACCAAAGCATTTGTAAATCCGTCAAGATTTCAGCGAGATAAGAGTATTTGTGTTCAGATCACTCGCCTTACATCAGGTACCACAGAGCCTGCCAGAAAGCTTGCCTGTGACGAGATGGCCGCCAGTGATGACGTTAGCGACTCCGCCGGAAGACATGTAGCCTTTATTATGTATATCTATGATAATAACCACAATTTAGAGATGGCAATCCATTGAAGTTCTACTCGGAGCTGTTCACATCCCCAGACTTAAAAATGTTGAAATCTCGATCAACACCGAAATGAATCTGTAGCCATCAAGTGGTACAACAAGAGCTCTGTGGTTTATGTTTATAATCATTGTAGTGTTAAGGCTGATTTATTCTTCTTTATAATTTTCCTTTATACTTCTGCGTCGCTGTCCGTTGACGTTGTCATGGCAAAATTTCAACTATCGCCGCATTACTGAATAAGAGACAAAACCTTGCCCAATTGTCTTCATAAAGATTTATTTTCTTGCAAGAAAAGAGTCAGTCATATAGTCATCCTCAAATGTCTGCAGAGTGCACTAACTAGATATAACAGCACTCAGCTTTTATCAGTTCCCAAACAAAGTCACTCCTAAATTTCCACACATGACAAGAATCAGCAGCACTTACTCAAATCCCAGAGTGTGCTGTTCATTTTTAGGCCATCCTGACCCCTAAAGGTCAAATCACAGTCTTCGTGTCTCCTGTACAAAACATGTTTTCCATGTGTACGTGTAGAACTTGTTCTCTATATTCTGTATATGACCTTTTACCTAGTAAGCTGGTTCTGTAGGAAAATATGCAAATCAATAAACATTTCATGCACAATGTTTAATGTATAGCTATGATTATATTTTACAGCATGATAACCCCCGAGGGAGAGGTTCTGGCAGTCAAATCATTTTTGGAGAGACGCACATCAGGCTATACCATAGGCTACAAGTGCTACGCACAGCCTACAACGTAGTTACAGCATACACTCGACAGAAGTATAAATTGGGCTTTACGTGCTTTGAGACATGAGGTAATTTAACCTTATGTCTCTGACACGTTGCGGAATCTGCTCTGGCTGTGTGTGTGACCTGCGCGTTCATATGTGGCTTTGGAAAGTGAGGGATCTCATGTTTTCAAAGCTAACTTGCTATTGCTAGCCTCTCCGAAATTGACTACCCTACCTTAAACAGTGCACATATACGGAATTAAGGCCTGTTCACACCACAAACAATAACGCTTGAGCTCTTTAAAGTTGGATGGATTCTGAATAGCTGTCAATGTTTTTATCGTTCATCAGCTGGAAAAAAAATATTTTTAAAGTATTGTTATAGTTAGGTGTGAACGTGCCTTTGTGTAGCGACAGGTGTTATAACGTGTCAGAACACTATCCTATCATAAACAGATCTCCCCAACCTAATCCTAAACTTTCTATAGTGAATATATGCGCCATTATCCAGTAATCACAAGCAAATTAATGTGTTTTAGACAAAAAGTGCGCCATCCCTGGCTGGTACTGCAGTGATTTTCATTTGAGACGGAAATCATGCAACGTTCAGGAACAAGGAGTGAGATTTTATTATAAAAATATAGTATTAATAATACAAATACATATATACATGGTTACAGAAGGATTCTGACAAAATTAAATTTCCCAAGGGTGTCATTTGAATAACTATGAACATACAATCACGTGTTAATTATTGATGATATGATTAAATTACACATTTATCGTCTCCAAAATGTGACGTCATGTTTCAAAGTGCTAGTTTAAAAGACGTAGACCATCCCGACGACCAGAACCACTAACACACCGAGCAGCGTCCGCAGGAACCGTGGCATCAGAGACGAGGAGCTCTGCAGCGATTCATGCACTTCCTCACCTGAGCAGAACAAGACAAAATGCTTAAAACACTGCAGACCGTGGATTGAATGTCACAAAATGTCCATTAAAAAGTACGAAATGTGCATTTTACCTGCTGTCGTTGTTGTGTTCTGCTTGTGTTGTGTGTGTCTCTGTCTCATTTCATTCTCTGTCTCTGACACGCAGCTCACAGAGTCCTGCAGCTCGGTGAAGACCTGAGGAACAGAAAACAAAGGGATCAGCTCATGCACAGCAGCTTGAGTCGCTCGTGAGCAGAAGTAGCTCCAGCGTCCGCTCACCTGGATGTTGAGCTCGAATGCGGTGACGGCCTCCTGCAGAACGCCGTGCCGCTGCGCCTCCGTCAGCTCGATGCTGTTCATGCGGCTCCTGTACAGCTGCTTGAAGAGGTTGGCGCTGCTCACGCCGGGAAACGAGAAGAACGACAAGCCCTCTCCGTTCTTCAGCCCTAATGACTTCTGTGTGATGCGGCCCAGCACCTGCCCGCCCGACAGGTCGCCCAGGTAGCGCGTGTACGCGTGAGCGACCAGATATTCAGGGTGATCTTTGCCCACCTGAGACACAACACAATCGATTCAGAGCAAAGTCACGATACTATTGAAGAAGTGTAAATGACCAACGACATCGTAAAAAAAGAGTGTCTGGTAACCAGGGCTTGACATTAACACCCGCCAACCTGCCAAATGCGCTGGATTTCAGCAGTTGCGTGTAACACAACCACATTGGCAGGTTTAATTTTATATATAATATAGGCTATACATTTTTCAATTGTAATCTTTTAAAAAGGTATCTGAAATAATACATTAATGCAATTTAGTGTTGACAAAAATATTGAGTTTTCAATACCAAAATATCTGAAACGCTTCCAATACTCATTTTCCTCAGAATAGATACCAGCTGCACGTTCTCGCTCTCTCATCTCTCCGACAACGAGTTACACACAAACCCGCCTCCCCTCATACACTCGTTTTATTTGCCAATATTGTTGGTGTTACAGGGCTTGAATTTTGCCGTGGTATTGCGCATAATTTTACTTACACCCAAAGGGCGCGCACATAAAGCCGCCTAAATTGGGTTCTTTTTCGCTGCTTATTGTGCTAACAGCCAAATACGTGTACGTATTTGTATGTATTTGGCTGAAAATAATGTAAAAATGCCAATCTTGGCGAGTATTCACGTAAACAAAGTCAATTCTGTTTTAAGTGAACAAACAGTTGAGAAAGAAAATGCATGTGTAACAGTATAATGGATCCGTGCGTCAGCTCTTAAAGTGACAGGAGCCTAATATACCTGCTGCCAAATTATGGGATAATATTAAAAATATCTATATGGCAGTTTTTCCCATGGTATTGAAGTCAAAATTGTGGTCAGTGAAAATGCTGAGTGGCTAGTAACTTTGGAAAACCACTAACCACAGTGGCTGGTAAGCAAAAACATTAATGTCAAGCCTTGTGGGGAACACTTTGAAGAAGTGTCTAAATGGAGAAGGTTCCATTTGTTAACATTAGTTGACTAGAACAGATGTGTTTTTTGCCACGCTGTGTTCACCTCTCTCAGTCTCTGGGCGTATCTCAGCGTTGCGGCCGGCACCGTGATCTTCTCCTTCCAGTTCTGGCCGTAGAAATGCTCCAGGTCTTTCCCGATGGACTCCAGTCGGCCCAGTTCCTGTGGGAAGTATATGGGAGCCACGGCATCATGGGAGGCGTTCCTGTCCAGCACTTCCTCCAGTGCCTCGTATATCTTATACAGCGAACACAAGAGCATCTGAAATACAGACCAGAAGATTCCAGGTTAGATTCTACAGGGAATCATTATGACTAAAGACTAAATCTGACAGCTGTCAGTCAAGCTGTTATTAATTGGGCTGCACTGTAAACCCAAATAAGTTGGTAAAACTCAAACAAATTGAGGCAATCGGTTAAATCTAATTTATTAAGTTAAGAAATGTAAAGTTTAAGTAAGCATAATTGCCGTTATCTTCAAACATTTAAGTAAGCAAATTCATACATTAAACTATTTTTAGTAGTGGAAATTTGGCTAGCTTTAACTTGCTAATTCAATAAAAGCTACCTTGCTAATTGGTAACACAATGATTTGATAGCATATAGCACTTGCTGAATGAACATTTAACATACTGTAAATCTGTTCTCAAACTAACTTCATGCTCCACTCGTTACCATGATGGTAACACCCCCCCCCCCAAAAAAAAATAACAACTTAACAGAAACTCTTAGCAAAAAAATAGCAAAACATTAAATACTACTAAATCTCCACCTTAACATTGATCTTGCAAAAAAAACATTAGCATTTACTCTCCCTTTTGTGTGCCATGGCAAAGCATGCTTGGAAATAAAAATCCCAGCCCAGTTTGTCAAAATTAAATGAAACCAGTTCATAAAAATCAAAACAATAAAACAATTCAGATTACTAAAAATGTGTCAGTTTTATGAACTCAAAAGAAAAATAAAGTTCTAAATACTCAAAGTTAATTTGATTATTTTGAGTTGGCTCTACTCAAACCAGTTCATTATTTTGAGCGTTGCCGCTTGTGCAGCACATGTCGAAAGTGTGGAAGCATTAAAGGACAACTACTGTGAAAAATGAACCTAGGGGTAATTAACACATGGTTACCGAGTAGATCGTTCTCTGGGATGCGTTTTCATGAAAATCGAATGTAAAGAGTTTTATCTCTAAAAAGAGATTCGCTTATAACGCTAGTATATGGGGAATACGTAAAATTAAATCGCTAGTTAATACCCCTAACAAGGCTGAAAATAGCCTCACACAAATAATATACTGTCAAATGCTCCAGTGCATATTTGTGTCTGTAGAACGTCAAATATATCCGTTTACAACGTGACATATTGTTGATCTCTTGTACGCAATGGCCAATATGTTTTAAGTTAGTCAGACTCCACTCACTGCTCAAACCGCCAGAGTTTTTATTCAGTGCTGAGTTATACAGGCTTGCTTGCAAAACCTCTCATGAACAAACAAACAAAATTTGATTATGATTTGATTATGATACCTGTAGGCGTAATAGGCCAAAGATAAGATGGCCAAATTAAAATTTTAAAAAATTATTTTATTTTTTAAGTTATATTGTGCTTTGTTTGTATAATGTCTGCTGGAATGCTAAAAAGGTTCAGTGTTGAATAAATATTTTTAAATTGTAGTTTTGTAAAAAACTATTTTTTTTTGTATTTATTTTAAAAGCAAGACAAAATAGTAAAAAAGCTAATTTATGCAATGGTGAAAAAATTGGCAAAATAAATGGTTTCGGTATTCAGCTTCGGCCGTCGGCCAAGTGTTTTATTATTATTCGGCTTCGGCCAAGAATTTTCATTTTGGTGTCAAAAACCTCATTCAGTCGATCATGACTCTTGAGCCGGTGTGATTATAGTGAATATAGTCACTCGTGTCGGTGTTCACTGTATAACGCAGCCCATCGTATTAAATACGTTGCGGTTTGAATTACCTTGTACTGTTGGAGGGACACGTTTCCTCTCTGGTAGCTCAGCATCAGCTCTGTGTTCTCCGCTCGCACGTGACTGTCTTTAGTCACAGCTTTGATCTGCTCTGATAGTTCACTGTGAGGAAACAGTCAAAGTCAGCGAACACGTAACACACAATCATAATAAAGTCTGCGTGTGAAACATCTGCTGTTATACCCAGCAAACAACAGCCATCATTTCATCATCTCGGTTAACTATTGACCCGATGTAGTCAGATGATGAGTAACATAACAATAACCTTGAATCTGGTTACATGTTGTTTTAGCCAAAATAACTTAAGCGAGATGTATTATATTCCATCATGTAAGCATTTCTTTGACATGTCCATGTTCTAGATCAGGGGAAGTACCTTTCAAATATAATGTTACATTTTACTCTTAGTAATTTCAATCATTTAAAAATTAAAATGTTCAGTTTAGAAGTATCGTATCGGTATCGATAATACTGGCCTTGAAAGTATCGTATCGTATCGAAAACAAAATAAGTGGTATCGGCCATCCCTACATGTAATTAATTGCTTGTCATCAACTTACGAACCCCCTGCAATTTCCTTGCGAACCCGAATGGGTTCCCGAACCCCCATTATTGGGTTAGTCCATTATTGGTTTATGGTTAGACGTCTATTCAATTTTCACTGATAGCCCAAATTTTGCCTGGTTTTAGCCTAAACATCAGGGCTGTGTTTGGACAGCTATTACACGTCTTTTAAATGCAAAATAGCTTGCTGGGTACCGTCAGTAACACTAACCACAGAAATCTCCTCAAACACACTACAACAAATCACACACCTTCAACAGCCATGAGACTGTCTGTCTGGACAGAAAGATCGGCAGACAGACAGATACATAGACAGACAGACATAAAGATATGAGAGTATCACCTGTCTGTGATCGCCGTCTGGGTTTTCTCAATCGTCTCCATTTCTCTGAAAAACAAAATCAACACTGTATGACACTTTGCACTGGTGAATAAAAGCATCCTGATGCTGCTCGTGGGAATATGATGAAGCCAACAGTCAATTCAAAAATCTCTTAAAGGGACAGTTCACGCCAAAAAATTTAATTGTCATTACTTACTAACCCTGTATGAGTTTCTTTCTTCTTTTGAACACAAAATATAATATTTTAAAGAATGTCAGAAACCAGATAGTTGACGGCTCCCATAGTAGGAAAAATAATACTTTGGAAGTGTGTCAACTGTCTGGTTACTGAAACATTATCTTTTGTGAAAATCATACAGGTTCGGAACAACTTGAGGGTGAGTAAGTAATGATAAAATAAAATAAAATGTGGGTGAACTATCCCTTTAAAAATCAATGCATACTCCAGGTTTACTCACAGTTTCTATGTGTCGGTCCTCAGTGGATTTCTTGAATGTGAGCGGCTCAAGATCTCTCAGTTTTCTGAAGTCAAGAGTGCGGCTCTCTCTTCTTTTATACTCTCTGAGTGAGTGAAACAGGAAGTCAACAGCAGTCCAGATCAGCACAACTCAAACAAAGGCAGAGAGAGAGGGAGGAGCAGAGCTAAACATGACAGGACACATTCATCCGCTCAGGAGGAGGAGGAGGAGAGATGTTGAAAACATGACTGAGGAAGATTTTCAATCACATGATCACCTGAGCTACAGATGTCCACATGAGATATGGGATTGTCTGTTCTCTGAGTGTGATCAGTAATAGTCAGTGGTCATGATCAGCTCTAAAACACCCTGAAGAGTGAAAGAACATTATAACATGAGCTCAAGAGTCTTTCTGTATCACACAGAATAATGCGAGTATGTTATGAAGATCATCTTACATAAGAGCTACAGGTTAATAAAGCCTCGTGATTTTTTGGCTGTGATTCGTTGAGCAGAGATAAGACACGCAGCAGTAAATCTGGAGCATGACTAGGATGTTGAAACCGTGAGTCAGCGCGAACGCGCTAAACATGAGCGAGCACTGAGCAGAGAGGGGGAGGGAGAGCGCGCTAAACATGAGCGAGCAGAGAGAGGGAGGGAGAGAGAGAGAGAGCGCGCGCGCTAAACATGAGCGAGCAGAGAGGGAGGGAGCGAGAGCGCGCTAAACATGAGCGAGCAGAACGGTTAACGTGACTCGGCACAATCCAGAAGTTACTCTGGACCCGAGACGAGCTGTTTCACCACGTATGTCTGATTCATTGTGTAAAACACACACACACACACACACACACACACACACACACACACACACACACGTTTGTTTTTGTGAAATGTGAGGACATTCCATAGGCGTAATGGTTTTTATACCGTACAAACCGTATTTTCTATCCCCTTACACTGCCCCTGCCCCTAAACCTAGCCCTCACAGGAGACTGTGCAGTTCACTTTCTGTGAAAAAAAACTTGTTCTGTGTGATTTATAAGCATTTTGAAAAGTGAGGACATGGGTAACGTCCTCATATTTCACCCTCTTTTTGTAATACCTATGTCATACCCATGTCATTATACACATTTGTGTCCTGATATTTCACAAAAACATGCCCCCCCACACACACACACACACACACATATAGGTCACAGGAATATTTGGATAAACAGAAACTGATCTGATTAAGTTTGTGTGTGTGATCAAATAACGAGAATACATTATTCTCCAGGGGGCGTATTACAGAAACTTTATATCTTAGGTCTTAACTTAAGATATGATACGTTAATTTAGGATTTTTCACAATTTTATTATAGAAGCAAATCTTAACTTGATTCAGGATTCTTATCTTATCTTACAAAATCTCATTTTATTTGTAGTTAGGAAATCTTAAACCGCTCCATCGAGTAACCAACTGTCAGGTCTGTTACCAAGCAACCAACACAACGCGCAAACTGCTTCTGAGGTAAACCCAACCTAAAATCAAAATGGAGAAACAACGGCGTGCTTTTAATTCTAGTTCGGCAGAAAAGTTAGAGATTTTTGCACAAATAAATAAATAAGGCGTTAGTCACTTCAAGAATGAACTGGCATAAGTTTGACGATATTAATTAGACATTCGATATGCGCAAATTAAGGGACCGTCTCTAAAGTTACATACGACATTGGTATACACATTTCTAACTTCAATAGCATTTGAACGGAATGACTTACAGTATCTACAGTATTTACCAACTGTAAAGTGTTCATCTAGGTCCGCTATGATTCACACATTTTACATATTCCGTTCAAATGCTAGTGAAGTTAGAATTGTGTAGGTACCAATGTCGTATGTAACTTTAGAGTCAGTCCTTAATCCTCTGGGGTTCTTCGGTCATTTCTGACCCGAATTTTTTTTTCTTTTAAATGTAAAAAATCGTAACTTAGCTTCATCGGAATGGTCCGAAACTTGGTGACTTTATTGGTACTTGGTATATGAACACCCAAAAAATTGGGGACAGGATTTGAAAGTCTAAGTGGTCGTAAAAAAAATGGTCACACTCAGGACCTTTGGGTCAAAAATTACCCCCATAGGAAATGAATGGGAAATTGGCAAAAATATTAAAATACAGAGTTTTTTTTGTGCATACAATCTACAAATCAGCCAGGATGCAGAAAAAAAGGACTCAACAGTGAAGGGGTGAATCTCTAAAACATCAAGAGTGCAAAACAGACAAAAAAAACTCACACACAAACACAATTAGCTTTTGGAATGGCACGCGTTAATTTGTGTGTGTGTGTGTGTGTGTTTTTTGTCCTGAGTGTGACTATTTTTTTTTACGACCACTCAGACTTTTCAAGTCCTGTCCCCAATTTTTTGGGTGTTCATATACCAAGTACCAATAAAGTCACCAAGTTTCGGACCATTCCGATGAAGCTACGATTTTTAAAACATTTTTATAAAACGCAAGCAGTGATCAACCTCCTCTATTTTGCTTGGGAACTAATGTGGTAGGAACCGAAGTTTACAGCGCTGCGTTCTCTAGAATCATCTCAAGCGGAGCACTTCTACATTCCCATTGGTTGCCGCCGGCTGCCGCCGAACTCATAGCTCATTACCATAAAGTTGACCAGACTTCAACTCTCCTCGACGCCCAAATCGTCCAAGACGCACCGCGCCGCTCTCGCCGGAGCTCGCCGCCGGGCTCCCATTGAGAATGAATGACTTCCGGCCACTTTGACGCTCTCGCCGGCGGCGGTGTGAACGCACAGTTAAATGAAACAGCTTTAATAAAAAAATAATAATTATTATTTATGTATATATAAACATTTTTTATTATATTCAATGGGAAAAAATTGGTCATAATTATTGCATAAATATTAATTATAAATCATAAAATTATCTCAAAACACCAAAAAAGAAAAGAAAAAATATTATTGAACAAAAATATATTTTATTGATTTTACTCAAATCTTTTTTATCTTAATCCCGCCCTCCGGGTCATTTTTGACCCGAAGGTCCTGATTGGGACCAAGCGGCACCTCCCGCAGTTTCTCTTGAAGCCAATACGGAAGTGCCTCAAACTGCAATTCATCGACTGGCCGCTAGGGACAGGATCCAGAAGGGAGCAGAATCTCATTGAGCCCCATGTTAAAATGGCCAACTTTAGAGCAGAATAAAACATGTTTACAGCCTGGTACAAATTGTGCTTTTGGTCTATACGGCTTATTTTGCCCTTCATGACAACTGTGAGGGGGGTGAATTTTTTTTATAACTCATTCGTTTACATCAGAGCCATAGAGAGAGAGAGAGTTGCGACAACGGAAGTTCAAAACGCTTGATAGTCACGTGATTCATGTAGACCTCGAATAGTTCCAGGAAGTGCTTTGACGGGCAATTCAAATTGATAGTCACAGTGACAGAACTGCACTTTTTGGTAATTAATAGTCAATAAATGCATTGATTTTCAATAATTTTATTACACATCGACATGTGTATGTAGCATGAGTATGTAGTTACAGCGATGTTGTTTTTAAAATATATATTTTTTTAATGATGAATAATCTAAAAAAGCAGGCTTTAATGTACAAGTTATTTTGATTAAAATGTGCTGATCATTTAAAATCTTACTGATTAAACGTCTTACCTTTTAAAAGTGCATCACAAACGGTCTGTTCTGCTGTAACTCTATGGCGCGGCTGCTACTTCCGGGAACTATTGAGAGTCTCCGCGAGCCGCCATTGCTGTAAAAAAAACCGTTCCATTGGAGTCTATGGAGTTGTCGCAACTCTCTCTCTCTATGGCTCTGGTTTACATTATATAAAGCCTTAAAATTCTGCATAATTAAGGGCGTGGCCATTTCGAGTGACAGGTGGTTAGCCATTTATCTGCTGTCTGTTAGTCATCGCGTCACTTAAGCTCCGCCCACGTCCCGCCTTTTTGCCCATTTTCTGTTATCCGGGAGAGACGCGCGATGACGCGCTGCCAAGATGGCTCGTCCCTACTTTGCGCTTCTAGCCTGGTTAAAACCAGACCATTCTCAGTAGTAATAGACAAATCATTTCCAAAGGGGCGTCACCAACGGGCGTCGCTCAAATGCCTCTCGGCGCAATTGGATAGACCTAAAACCAATCAGACCGATGAGGGAGATGACGTATGCAGAGCGACGCAGAAACATCTGACTGGCCGTTTCTCAATATGCGTTCTTGTCTGTACTTGTGTTCTCAAATAGGAAATGTCCCCGGTTTCCATTTCAGCAATCTGGTCACCTTACCTAAACCACATATTAATGTTTAATATATTATTTTTTAAATGTAAACGAAAAGAGGCAGGGTGTTTTATACTTCGTTTTATTATAAATATATAATATAATCAATGTAGGCCTAGCTACGCGTTGCCTGAACCACATTCGTGTGGCTATTATTATGTTTAATTTAAAAAAATTTATGAAATGAGGCAGTGGTGTTTTATGACATATTTCGTACGCGAACTTCTGACTTGCGTCCGTGACTTACCAAGTTTGACTCCGGAGAACGAACTCCCGAGGACGGGAGGACACTAGTCCGCCTACAATGCTCTTGTATCACTCTGTGATACTGTATATATTTGTATATGTAGTGCAGGCAATGCATGTTATCTTCAATGCATGTTTATAACAAAACGAAATATAAAAAACCCAGCCTCTTTTCGTTTACATTTAAAAACACACACACACACACATAATATAGGCTATGATTATCACTGTAATAAATTAAATATGACACAAAACACAACCCAGTCTCTTTTTGTTAAATGTCAATTTATGTGTGATCATCAATAGCAAATATAAAAGTATAAGTAAAAGGTATAAGAAGCTATACAATAAATAAAGCAATTCAGTCAAAGTCAGCGCTAGGAGACTACAACCGTAAGGTTTAATATCTTAAAAATATAAAGTTATGAAACTTCACTTTGCCCTCAGACAAAACGATCTGTCTAGGAACAAATTATAGATTAATGAGAGCAAAGATCAGCCGTTAGATCTACACAAGACGAGACGGTTTAACCACAACAGAGACATCAGAGCCAGCGGCAGACGGCAGAAGGACTGGCCGAGGAAAGGCGCCTCTCGGCGGGCTCAATGATCGATTGAGCGCCGCTGAACCACTGGAACTCACAACTCCGAAAACGGCAGATCAAATTTTAAAAAAAGGCGCTCTCTTTATAAATAAACCACAGATTTTAGCTTTAAACAACTTCATTCACTCCTGAAAAGGACTTAAAACTATATTTTGTAAAACATTAACACTACCAGAGGACTCTCGCTAAGGACCCATTCGTTTAGCCACAAAAGGGCCGAGCTGGTATCAGACTTTTGCCGAATCCAGTCGGTAAGACAGCGATAACATCTTTTTTAGATATAAAGGCTTCGAGTGTTGTTCTTTGCTCTGGTTTTAACGGAAAGGAGAAGTTTAAATCGCTTAAAACAGAAGCGATAGCTGATTCGAACGAATGATGCTCCACAGCAGCGGAAAATCTGGGCTGCGTTCAGCCCCGACAAAACGTTGCAAAACGTTTTTTAAACGGTAACGGTGCTGCGTTGAACACCCTGTTCTGTTGACGCAAGAGTTGTAACTATGGCAGCCGAGAAGGCCATTCTTTGTGTTCTTTTTGTGGAATTTTCGGAGCCTGATGAAATCGATATACGTGTTTAATACTGCAAAATACATGCAATCACTGCCCTTGCCGTCCAGAATAAAAGACAACATCCCAATCCCATTTAATGAACCTTTTTCATCTCCTGGTAATCAATTCTAACTTAAATCATTTTATTTCTAGTTCTTACTTTTTTAATAGCTTGTATTTTCTTTCTCACTTTATGTCAAGCAATTGCCATATATGAAATTTGGTATATAAATAAACTTGCCTTGCAATTAAGCTAAAGATATAAATAAATACATCATCATGTTGATTATATATATATATATATTAAACTCTTACGACAATCATGTCTTCTAATACCAGCGGACACATTAAACAACTTTACTTCCATTGTGTGAGCTGTCTCTTTAATACTACGTGGTTTATATACATTTTGCCGCTGATTGGGCTGTCATTTTTGACACACCCACCAAACGAGATCAAACGCATCTCAAACCCGTTGCACACCGTTTCCAGGAAACATTACGTTCAACCGGAAACCGTAGCAAAACGTTGCGCACCGGTTTGAGCTTTGAACATGCCCCTGCTTCAACGTCGCTGCGCTGTCGTCATCGTGTAAAGCCCGCCCCAACGTTTCTAATTGGTGCCGCGATTTCTAGGGTTTAGAAATGGGTTTGAATGGACTCTTTGCCAGACTACTTGCAGAGCAAATCTAAATTTGCCGGAAGTTGTCTGGGTTTTCCCAGGCTATTGCGCTTCAGAACGGCTCATCAGAATCCTATGGGTGACGTCACGGACACTACGTCCATATTTTTTTACAGTCTATGATTGGGACCCATAAATGAAGAACCCCAGAGGGTTAAATTTGCGAATATCGAACGTCCAGAGTCAAATCAACTTTATGCCAGTGAAGAAGCACCGGTAATGCTCCGTGACGGCTCGTTGGCCTCTGTAATGTTGGTCGCAATTCGTCAACTAACTGCAGAATCATGTGTCGTGAGAGTCTGTAATTATTTACAAGCATTTTATCATCAAAGCACAGCACATCCTCTGGGTCCTCCAAAAGTGTCTCCACCATCAAAACGTCGCTGCTCTTCATCTTATATAATTAAGTTGAAAAAACTAATTGCTACTCCTCCTAGACTGTTCAAGCTACATCCACCAAACTCGGCTCAGACCTTCAGACTAGTCTGACTCGGGTTGCTTTATCTTTTTAGACTGATCCGACTTACGGTTTTCCTAAAAAAGCTGATTAAAACTTGGAAAAACTCCCATAGACTTTCATTGACGGAATGTTCAGATTTTCAAACTGTTCAACTGTCAAAAATTCAAATCTAAACACTGAAGCCCAGACTCACTCCAACTGACATTCTGTGAAATACATCTGAGCCATAGAGACTCATTAAACTCATCTATCTATCTATCTATCTATCTATCTATCTATCTATCTATCTATCTATCTATCTATCTATCTATCTATCTATCTATCTATCTATCTATCTATCTATCAATCTATCTATCTATCTATCTATCTATCTATCATCTGACTATTTCTTTCTATATATCATCTGACTATTTCTATCTATCATCTGACTATTTCTATCTATATATCATCTGACTATTTCTATCTATCATCTGACTATTTCTATCTATCATCTGACTATTTCTATCTATCATCTGACTATTTCTATCTATCATCTGACTATTTCTATCTATCATCTGACTATTTCTATCTATCATCTGACTATTTCTTTCTATATATCATCTGACTATTTCTATCTATCATCTGACTATTTCTATCTATCATCTGACTATTTCTATCTATCTATCTATCTATCTATCTATCTATCTATCTATCTATCTATCTATCTATCTATCTATCTATCTATCTATCTATCTATCTATCTATCTATCTATCTATCATCTGACTATTTCTATCTATCTATCTATCTATCTATCTATCTATCTATCTATCTATCTATCTATCTATCTGTCTATCTATCTATCTATCTATCTATCTATACTACTAAAACTCAAACTATTTCAAACTTTAAACTTTTCAAACTATTTCAAACAATTTATTTCAAACTTTTCAAACTATTTCAAACTTTCTGGTCTAGCTTTTCCAAGCCAACTTAAAGTTTGTCTCGACGAACTTTTTTATCTAGTTAATAAATATAACGCTCTCTCGAAAAAAACTTTTGTACTGTGATTTTTCCCGTTGGATTTCAAAAAGGTTTGAAGTTAGGACACCAGTGGGGTTGTCCTAAAGTTAAGACAGCTTTTGGGATGCTTCTGTAATACCCGTTTTCTATCCATAGTTAAGATAAGATTATGCATTTAAGAAATGTCATTCTGCCTTTGTCCTTAAATGCGGACCTAGCTGAAATTGCCATGGTTACCAAACAGATAAGATAGGATTCTGTATTCATGTAGGCTATCCATTTCTGTAATACAACCTCAGAAATCAGTTCAGTTCCTTTTCCAGTCGGGACTCGGAGTTGTTTTGTCTCAAGCAGCAGCGATCTTTTCACCTGTGTGCCAATGAAACCCCCATAAGGAAATCCACAATACTGTCACATCCGTGTTTAAATGCAGATATCTGCGAAATATTCGAGAATTCTCCAATATTTCAGATCTACGAGCAGCGGCACTCGTTCCGTCTGTCCGCTAGAGGCGCCCGACTGCGCGATGACGCCACACGCTCGAACAGTCGCGCGAGAAACTGACCGCGCAGCGCAGAGCCAAGATGGCGGCAGGAGACGCATGAAATTTGATGAAGGTAATATGGAAATTAATCGAATGAATGAAGCTACATTTTATCAGGATTGTACGCATGTTTAATGTTTTGATTCTCAGTTGAACGCGCTTCGCTTTGTCTGAATTATACTGCAAATCGCTAATAGTGTGTAAAGTTTTGCCAGTTAGCGTGTTAGCATAGAGGGATAATAAACAACAACAACAAAAACACACATTCATGCATACTCAAATACACACTAGAACACATTCATACATATTTATATACTCACTAAACCTCGCAAACCTATACATGTAAATACACAACCGCGCACACCAGTAACACAATATCTGTTTCTATTTACAGCTGCAAGAATAAGTTTGTGTACTCATCTGCCCTGTCAATGCTCACTCACTGTCTTTAGCTGTGAAAAGTATAATTGTTTGTGTTATAAGTTTAGTCAGATTGTGTTTGCCAACTGTGACTGAAAGATCAGACCATATTTTGTGAGTAATTAATAGAGAAATCCAGATATGTCCAAAGGGTTCACAAACTTATTCTCGCCACTGTATAATGTGTGTGTATAGATGGAGGGTGAGGTGAGTCTGGTTGCCGGCCGCAGTCAGAGAGAAAAAAGAAGATCCTACAAAGATCTGCTGAGAGAAGAAGAGATCATCGACGCAGAGGTGCGCAAGACCTCCAAGAAACGGCTCAAGGTACCAATGAAAGACTCACTGACATCAGCAGCATCATCATCAACATGTGTTGTGTAGAAACTGATCTCTGCTCTCCACAGGACGCTGATGACTTTTACACTGGCAGCGAGTTTCAAAAGAAAAAGAAGCATTATGAGGATCATTTCTACAGAGGTGCGTTACTGTGGTGATTTCCCCATTAATGATCTCCAGCGAGATTCCAGACACTTCTTCAGAAAAGAGACCAAATATTTGAAGTTTAAGTTACTACCTTGTCTGTTATTGAACAAGAGAATGAACTACTTATTAGGCGTGTAACGATTCGTTTTAACAACGATTCGATTCGTATCACGATTTGAGGTTGTCGATACGATTCAAGGACGATATTGGTTCATTTAGAACGATACGATCCGAAACGATTCAGTGACTTGAAATCGATTCAGTAACTTTTTAGCCAAAAATTGTGTGATTGAAATAAATATCTGGATACTGGTCAGTGCAGGTGAAGTTTCCTAGATTCCTGTTGTTTCTTGTAAGGGAATCAGGTATATCAATTAATTATGGATATAAACAAACAAGTAAACAACAATTAATGGCAAATGCATTCAGATTTTATTTGAATAAAGTGCAACAGTTTAGGTTGTTTAATTAACAGGAAGTTAACCTTTTCTGCTCTCATTTTCAATATTCAATACATTTTCAATAAAAGCACAGTAAGTGTAACCAACATTTCAACAGTAGGTTAACCTGCTACTTCTGCTTTTGTTTTCCAACATACAAATATTACAATATTAATATAAAAAATAAAGTGCAACTAACTTCTCTTCAGGTTTAATTAATAGTAGGTTTACCTGCTACTTTAGCTTTTTTTTCAACATTAAAATAATACAAATACAATATTAATATCAAAAATAAATTGCAATTAACTTCTCTTCAGGTTGAATAAACTGGCCTGCTACTACTCTCAGTTTAATAAACAAACAATATTTAACAAAAGATAAAATGTAACCAACTACTCTTCAATGACTCTACAGATTTCTTTTTCAAAAATATCAACTGATCAACATGATCTGACCGCAGAACACTTCTCTGTGCGTTCACTATGTCGCCAGCAGTACTAAAAACTCGCTCTGCTGGCACACTGGTGCCAGGAATGCACAGGTAACATTTAGCAAGGGTTGAAAGTACAGGTAGCTCTTTCTCGGCTTGATAGGCTTGATAATTTCTCGCTCGTTGGCTTCTCCTCTGCCATCCGCCATGCTATGTTTTGTTTTCTTAGCGCTGCTGCTGGTGCGTTGCGATGATGTCACAGATAGGCAGACTGAATCGAGTAACGTTTAACGCCGTTATCATTAAAAGTGCTAAGAAAAAACATCCATAAGTCTGACGTGCTTAAATCCAATGCGTTATTTCCGATGATCGATACAATCGATTGATTACCTTTTAAAACGATGTTAGATCGATATATGTCGTCAGGAAGGCCAACTTGCCGAGCACAGATCGATGTAGTTAGATCATAGGAAAATAAATCGATACATCGATGTAGTAGATGAATCATTACACCCCTACTACTTATACAATGAAGAATTGCAAATGATTATAAATTAAAGTATAAAAATTAGGGATGCAACAAAACAGTTAGTCCATGGTTTAATACATACCTCGGTTTTTAACCACGGTTTTCGGTTCGGTTTGGTTCGGTTCTGATGGCTTGTCACATCAGTTTTTTTGCTATTCTATTCTTGGGCGACAGGAACAGCAAGAGGTTAAGGAAAAAAATACTATTTTTTATTGCAATACTCTTTCTTTATTTTACTTTAAATAATTGAAAAACCTTACTTAAACTTAAAACTTTACTTAAAAAAAAAACCCTTGTACACATTCCTAGTGTATTGTATAGTATAAAATAAATATATATAAAGGTTTACACTGGCAGCTCAGAGCTGTGCAGCAGCATTTAAGTATGAAATTGAATGAATAAATGTAAAAATAAAACACTGCATAGACTTCACTATGAAATATACATTGATTCTTATTAAAGCTACTGTATTAAAGTTTTTCAGTCAAGAGCAATGAGTGATTTTCTCTTTTTTTGTTGTTGTTGTATTAACATTAAAGGGATAGTTCATTCAAAAATGAAATTCTGTCATCGAGAAATGAATACAGGTTTGGAACAATACTAGAGTGAGTAAATAATGACATAATTTTAGAGGTGAGCTGTCCCTTTAAGGACAGTGTGTTCACTATAGGCTGCGCCGCTGTCAATTTAAGACCTGCGTGCATCTAATATACAGACACACACAATTTTACTTTCACTTTAGACATAACCGACTGTGTTTATGTTAACCTTGTGTGTATTTGACAGTATTAGCGTAGTAAGACGACTACTTAGTTCAGTATTCACATGTTTGACAGGCGTTAAGTGCGCGCTCGGAAAAGCGCATGTTAAAACCGCGCACGGCGGCAAGGCTTTAAAACGCATGCAAATAATGAACTTTCGTGATTGTGAATAACTATAGAGTCCCGTGAGTAAAACTCTACCACTAACGTGTGATGTGAATGTATGTCGCGTTGTTCAGTATTGGGATGGAGGCAAATTATAGATTTTGTAGAAAAATAATTAATTCTATGCAAAACCGAAAACAACGCAATTCACAAGCGCGTATTGAACCGTGAATGCCGTACCGAACGGTTCAATATTATATTGAGAATTGTGGCATCCCTAATGAAAATCATCAGTAATTTGAGAGTTCAAGGTTTATTTCTTCGTTTCTGTCACCTGACGGTTCCTTGCCACTGTTGCCTTTGGCTTGCTTAATTGGGGTATAAGACACTTAATATTCAGTAATATTGTTGATTTAACTGCAATGGTACTCAAATGAGAACAACTTGAACTTTATTGATTTGGGTGATGACATCACTGTTCCATAGAAATGATTTATAGCTGATTTGACTTTGTTTCACAATTGATGAATTTGGCAGCATTAATAGTACTGTAACACAGTAATAAACAGGAAAGTAACAGGATCAACGATGCAAACTTCATCAAATATGAGACAAATTCAAAGTATGCTGTTAAGCAGCTCTAAAAAGACAATAATGTCATTGTTCAGTTCAGTGTTGATTCAATTTATTAACCGTGTTGATGTTGCAAAATACGTCAAACCTGTCATTCAGCTCGATTCAGTTTTGTTCTCATCTGAAAGAGTCAGTGAAAATTAAGAGTATATTAAGATGTGAGAGGATGAACTGTGTATGTTGAGCAGCTCTGATTAGGGGTGGGAATCTTAAGACACTTAACGATTCGATCCGATTCCAATTCTGGGAGTAACGATCCGATTCCCAAAACGATTCTTAACATACATTTTTTGTAACTAATTATCCTGCTGTGCAAATACACGAACTTTACATTTTAACCAAAATTGGAGCTAATATGTGTTTTGTTTATAGTTAGAATATCTGTTTGACAGTATTGCCATATTAAAAATTAAGATTTCTTTCAATACTTTTATTAACAAAGATATATTCAAGATTAACAAGCTCTAATGAAACATAGTAAGCCATACAATTGCAAAGAACAATCATTAAGAATAAACAGTTCTCAATTTTCAACAAAGTGTGACAAATTTTCAGTTTCTCTAGAACATTTGAACAAAAAATGTCTTTAAAGCAAAAAAAAAAAGGTTACTTTGGTTAGAGCCACAAAAATATCTTTAAAACATAGGCTAATGCAGAAGAAAAACAACTTTAGCTCGCTGAGAAGCCAAATTCAGTGTGTGCGCACAACATCTCGCATGAGAAAACCCGCCGAGCTGCAACAGTCATGTTAGAGACATTTAACGAATCACTCGCCAAAACGAAGTCTTTGTTCAGAATTTTCCATTCGTTTGAAACATTGTGCAGTAGTTCAGCAATATTTGATAAGTCATTCCAAAAATTATGCCACGGATGTTGGTAGGTTTATATCCCGGCCACCGCATCGGGGATATAGGAGTGTTATCAAGCGTTAATGGCAAGGAAAGCGCCGTATAGCCTACTTGAGCACCACTTCGTTATTTTGGCTCAGAATTTCGTTTGTTGGAAATATGAACTTAATTTAGAAATGCTTTTGAAATTAAAAACTTTGCATTTTATAGGCAAAATACATTTTTTAAATGGGGAGGCAGCCGCAGGGAGCGCAGACACAGAGCGGCCAGAGAAATGGAGGAGCGACTGCTGTAAGGCGTTTGAGCAAAACTGTGGAAAAACTGCATAAAACATGCGGGTGTTGAACCCTCTCACCGGGAAGGTCCATTTTATCTTAAACGAAGCCAATTCACCAGCATACGAACGTTCGCCTATCAACGTTTTTTCTGATTGGCCGGTGACCGCGCACACAGTGGGGAAGTGGCCGTTTGAATTGAACACAGAATCGATTCTGAATTTTTGAGAATCGATTCTGAATCGTTGGATAACGAATCGCGATGCATCGACCTTTTCTCCCACCCCTAGCTCTGATGGCATATTGAGTGGTTCATGTCTCTCTCATGTAGATCATCACAGCTCCGGCTCTCATCACAAAAAGAAGAAGCGTCCCTCAGAGAGCCAGCGCTCGCTCCTGACGCCTTCTGAGCCGGCGGGATCTCCTCAGACGGCGATGGGTCTCCTGCAGGCCATCACCTCTCCCACGGCGGTGGGCGCAGAGGCAGCTTATCCCTGCCTGTCCGCATCTAAGGATCGCAGGAAGGACACCAGAGACTCCTCCTCCTCCTCCTCCAGGAAGCAGCCGCAGGTGGTCCGGGAGGGGCTTCCTGTGGTGGGCGAGGAGGTGGAGCTAGAAGGTGAGGAGATACTCGCACCATCCACGATCTCAGGAACACGAAGTCAATGTTTTCATGCTTGTTAGAGGGAACGGTTCATTTGAGGCAATGTTTTTTATTGATGCATGCCTATATACAAGCAATTTTTCCAAAAATTTTTGTTTTTCATTTTTTCAGACTGTTTACATGTTAGTTGAGCAAGAATATTCAACATTTTAAACCCCCAAAAAATAAATCTAAACTATGACAGAAAGTTGTTTTTGATCACTTCACTGCAAAAAATGCTTTTCTTACTTAGTATTTTTGTCTTGTTTTCAGTCCAAATATCAAAAAAATCTTACATTAAGAAGCATTTACTAGACAAGCAAAAGTTTTTGTCTTGTTTTGGGGGAATATAACTCAAAATTAGGGGGGTTTTGTCTTAAAATGAGCAAATTAGTCTGCCAATGGGGTAAGATAAATAATCTTGTTTTCTGTTTGAATTAAGATTATTTTGCTTACCCCATTGGCAGATTATTTTGCTTATTTTAAGTAATCTAAATTGAGTTATTTTCCCCCAAAATAAGATAAAAACTTTTGCTTGTCTAGTAAATGCTTCTTAATGTAAGATTTTTTAGATATTTGGACTGAAAACAAGACAAAAATACTAAGTAAGAAAAGCATTTTTTGCAGTGTTCTAAATATATAGCCAAATGCAATACCTGACAAAAGGAATTCATTATGTTTGATCAACCTAAAACGTTTTTGTCTGTGATGATTGTGTCCGTCAGGTCATTATGGAGGATGTCTTGATGTGGCTGACAGCAGCGGCTCGTCCTCCGCTGATGACAGTGAATCTGGGAAACTCTTGATCCACGAATCCTCGTCTCAACACAGCAGCAGGAAAAAGAAGAAGAGCAAAAAGAGCAAGAAGAAGAAAGAGCGAGACCGACCGCGTGAGAAGAAACACAGCAGTAAATCAGCCAAGAGAATATCAGCAGGTACAAACACAACGCTTCTGTGTGTCTTAACGTCTGTGTGCTGCGCTCATGCTGACCTTTGACTACTGGCCACTCTTCTCTCAGCCAATGGCAGCACAGAATGGAGCGAGTACACTACAGGCCACCACAGCCGTGTGGAGAAGAAGAGGAAGAAAGAGGAAGGTGGCAAACGCAAGAGCAAAGACAAGGTGAGGAGAACCACTGAGACACCAGATGAGCCTGAAACACAGAAACTGTCTTACTCACAGCGTCTGTCTGTCTGTCTGTCGTGCAGAAGAAGAAGGTCTTGACGGCGTATCAGATCTTTTATAAGGAGTACAGAAACAGCATTCTGGAGGAAGAGCCGGGCCTCGGTGGGTTCATCTTCTTCAATTAATATGTTTGCCTCTCTGTAGATATTTGATTATCTTCTCAAGTGAACAACCAGAGTTGAGTTTTCTCCTGAAACTTGCTCAAGGATCTCTTGTCCTTTTTCCCTTTCAAGCATCGCAATTAAAACTCTAAATATCTGAATAGATCAGCCAATCGGATTGGAGCTTGCTGTTAGCAATCTTCTGTCACAATCAGTGTTGGGGAAAGTTACTTTGAAAAGTAATGCATTACAATGTTGCGTTACTCCCTTAAAAAGTAACTTTTTAAGTTTTAACTTTTAACTTTTTAAGAAAAGTAGTGCGTTACTTTACTTTTGCATTACTTTTTCTCGCCTAGGCTGCGCTTGTTTTTGTTTTTAATAACAAAAAAAGTTACTTTTTTTGTGCAAAGGTAAAGACCTCTTTTCACACCAAAATTGAAATAAAAGCCCCAGGCTGAGGTAAAAATGCTAATTCACGCATGAACAGTAGAGGGCGCATGAGAGAAGTTTGACCAATAAAAACAGTTAGTATGGTTTAACTGAATCATTGAAGGTCAGCAGCAAGACATTGGTCAATAAAGGTAGATTAAATGCATGAAAATATTTGTTTTATTAAACATTTAATTATTGGAGGTTTGCAAAATACTCTCATTTTGCATTTGACTGATTTTATTCATTTTGAGGAGTACTGAATCTTTATTGTGCAAGTGAGATGAATATATGCTCACATTTAAGCCGCGTTTCCATCTAAATTACCCGGAACAATTTGTACCAGGAACTTTTTTACAGGAACTTTTTTCCCCCCAGACCTGGTAGTTAAGTATTGGTTTAATAAAGAGGTCATTAACAAAACAGCGGAAAAGAGACGAGCACTGATACTAAAGCGTATTCTGAAAGCTCGTAAAGCTAGATTTAAAATAAGACAACGTATGTTATTATCAGCAATTACCGACATTGACCGTGAGATGGCTCAGACGAACACGCGCCATCGGACAGAAAGAGCAAGACTGATATTTACTGAACACAGAACGAACGAACCTCGCAAAAGACTTTTAAAAATGCCGGTTGAAATAAAATGCTGCTTGATTTCAACCAATCAGCATGTTCAGCGCCCAAGTCCCACCCCCGAAAGTTCCCGAACTTTGAAAAAGTACTACCCCGGGAGCAGGGCCGTTTGGAGGGGGAAATATTTACCCGGAACTTCATTTAGACCCTGGTTCCTGCGGTCGAAACACACAGAGTACCACCCCAAAGTTCCTAGTTCCTGGGGAAAGTTCCTGCGGTGGAAACGCGGCTTTAGTCTAGAACTACAATAACGTGTTTACACACAACGCCTCTGCACTTACTCTCGATTTTTCTCAACATGGCGACAGGAGAGCTGTCAGTCAAACAAATGTGAAAAAGTAACTCAGATATTTTGTTGTAATAAAGCGTTACTTTGTTAGTTACTTGAAAAAGTAAAAGTTACTTGTAATGCGTTACCCCCCAGCACTGGTCACAATATGAGTGATTTTAACAGAATCTATATGCCACAGTACCAGTTTTGCTGGAAATTCACCATGAAATTAATTACAAAGCATAAAAAAACATTATCTAACTCTTTACATAAACCGATCGAGCATAATATTATGACCGGTGAAGTGAATAGCACTGATTATCTCTTCATCACGGCACCTGTTAGTGGGTGGGATATATTAGGCAGCAAGTGAACATTTTGTCCTCAAAGTTGATGTGTTAGAAGCAGGAAAAATGGGCAAGCGTAAGGATTTGAGCGAGTTTGACAAGGGCTAAATTGTGATGGCTAGATGACTTGGTCAGAGCATCTCCAAAACTGCAGCTCTTGTGGGGTGTTCCCGGTCTGCAGTGGTCAGTCTCTATCAAAAGTGGCCCAAGGAAGAAACAGTGGAGAACCGGCGACAGGGTCATGGGCGGCCAAGGCTCAATGATGCACGCGGGGCATGCACGTTATGTCTGATTGGTGTATGAGCAAATTAAACAATTTTGTTAATTAAAGTGACGATGAATAAAGAAATCACTCTTTGTATATAGCCTAATAATATATTAACAACATAGATACTACAATATATAAACTATGAATTAACTATAAACTAATAGATTGCAAATGATTTGTAAGTAAATTATTACTGTATACTTAAAGTGTTAATGAACTGATAATGAGCTATGTGAATATATTGTCTAGTGTAATTTATTCCTGTGATCAAAGCTGAATTTTCAGCATCATTACTCCAGTCTTCGGTGTCACATGATCCTTCAGAAATCATTCAAATATGATGATTAGAAAGTTTTTACTGTATTTTTGATCAAATAAATGCTGCCTTGGTCAGCAGAAAAGACTTCTGTCTTATAGAGCCCAAACTATTGACCTCCAGTGTAAGTGAATATTTATTGTGTGCGTTTATTTGAACTCAGATTTTGGGGACTTGAGCAAAAGACTCGCTGATGCCTGGAAGCAGCTGCCAGAGGGAGACAAACAGGTGCTGAGCATCATCATTACCCATCATACACCTGTGTGAAGTGTGTTTGCTCTTGTCGTGCTGACCGATTGATGGTTTTCAGGTGTGGCGAGAGAGATCGGAGTACCTTCATCGCAAGCAGTTGAAATCAGAGGGTGTCAAACACGTCAAGCACGCCAAACCGCAGCAAACGTCGCGACCGCTCAAAGACGGCAGCCGGGTTAAAGGTCAGCAGTCAAATCCCTTCATGTCACCAATGTCACTGTCAGCGCTGATGTATTTGGTGTTGATGTTTGGTCAGGTCATCATTCAGGTGCAGCCGTGACTCCTGCAGGGGGCGCCGTTGTGCTGAAGAGGCCGGAAACAGCAGTCGCTCCCGTCCAGAACGGATCAGCGCCACGGCCTGCGAACGCAGCCACGTTCTCTCCGCTCAGAGACCCGGATGTGGACCCCATCGATGCGGCCGCTCACCTGCAGCTGCTGGGAGAGTCTCTGTCTCTGATCGGACGCAGACTGCAGGAGACAGAGGTGCTCACACACTCACACACACATGTAGAGTTAAAGTCACACTCCTTACCATAACTGCGAGTTTCAACACACTACTAACTCCAAGCAGGCCCCACCCCTTTATTTTGCATATGCCTTGGGCAAGAATTATTTAAATGAGGAATATTGTGACGTTTTCAAGACTACAATGGAGGCATCAGGGAGTTCAGAAACAGTGCGCACCAATATAGAGCAGTGGCTCCCAAATTTTTTTAGGATCCCCACCTTTTTTATTCACACAAACATTTGTGTTCTGGTGTTTTTACTTTTCAACTCCATGTTATTACAACCTTAAGTGTTCATTTTTTTGCAAACACACTTAGCAGACATTCTTTACAATTTAAAAGTACTTACTCTACTCAGTTATTGTAACTTAAAGGAACACGCCACTATTTTTGAAAATAGGCTCATTTTCCAACTCCCCTGGAGTTAACAGTTGAGAATTATATTACGCAGCGCCTGAAAACAGGCTAACTTCCGTCAACATGACCAACGTGACAACCTGCTTGCACTGAGAGCATGCTGGGGACTATTTTCAGGCGCTGTGTAATATCATTGCGCCGCTGCACTCATGGTACGACTCAAAGTTCCTTGATTATTACGCAGTGAATAGTTCTATCCATATCGGTCTAGAAAATCACAACTTTTCATTTTCCGTCCGTCTTCGTACACGATGTAACTACAGAAGAGTCAAGTTTTAAATAGGAAAAATATTGAAACTCTTAAGTCATTTTTGAGCAAGATGCTAACAGTCTAATCGGAGATCGGCTGAATGGATTCAAAAACGGTAAAACTCAACTGTTTAACTCTAGAGGAGTTGGAAAATGAGCCTATTTTCAAAAAAAGTGGAGTGTTCCTTTAAACAAATAAGTCAACCTGCCATACCAAACAAGACCACAGGGAGATGCCAAAGGACTGCATAAAGCTACTATCCATAAACACACCAAAACAAAAATGAAAAATTAAATAATTCTGAATGTGTGGAAACAAAGCGTTCTGAAGGTGGGTCGATATCATCAGTGAACAGAAGTTCCTTACAGTCGTCATCCAAACAAAGCTTTATTCAGTGAGCCAAGAGTGCACATACACGGTGTGTTTGCACATAAATAATAACAGACTCGCACATATGTACGACTCAATGTCACTGTAATCGCCAACCACTTCATTAGAATCGTCATCCATCAAAACCAACACTGGTTTTCTTCATCCAACTAAGAGATGTAGCTTGCGTATCCTATGTTGATGAAGTAGTTGGGTGTTTTGAGCCGTTAGCGTTCAGTCTGTGTTTCACACAGCGTGAAGAGAAACTGCTTGGGCTCTTCGAAATGCATACGAGAGAGGTGGTGCTTTATAATTCAATTTTTTAATTAATTAAATGTATCTTTTTTAATTAATTTTATTAATAATAAAATTAATGAATTATTATAATATTTTTTAATTAATTTTATCTCGTGGCCCCCTAGAGGTTGAAAACCACTGATATAGAGAATAACTCCCTTTAGACTAGAGGGACTTTGGAAACCTTTTTCTTGCTCAAACAGCAACATTACACACTAAAGGTGAACATGTAACAAAAGCTAAACACCTGCTGAAGTGGGTGAACATCATTTGTTTTACGTCTCACTGTCTGGTGTGTGTGTGTTTCAGGGCATGGTGACTGTGTCGGGATCTCTGTCGGTTCTCTTGGACTCAGTGTTGTGTGCTCTGGGGCCGCTGGCCTGCCTCACCACTCAGGTCCCAGAACTCAACGGCTGCCCACATCATGTGCTGGTACTGACCATTCATCAATTTAATCACACAAACATCAGAGAACCAAATGACTGATGAACTATCTCTCCCTGTCTCTGTTTGTGATCAGTCAAACACTCTGGATAACATCGCATACGTGATGCCGGGTTTATGAAGGACCGCTGACCGTGATGATGGAGCTCCTGCGGCGTCTCCACTGGCTCTGATGAAACCATCGACAAAAGACTTTAAGACTTGCGCAGTTTTGCACTGGACAAACTCACAGACACTTCAACTTTTAACCTGCTTCTTAAACCTGCGCTCCATTTTTATCTGATCTGATGTTGATTTTGTATTTCTGTTGTTTTTCTCTCAATAAAATCCATTTTAGTATGTTCTTTTAACTCTGGAGTGGGCTGTTTTTTAGATTGTATTAGTTTTTTTGGTTTAAATAATTTGTTTTGAGTCACCATGAAATGGACGAATCTTTTTTTTTTAATGGAATATTGCAGTATTTATTATAAATTATTTATCCGTGCACATCGTTATTGTTTTAAATTCACGTGTCACTCGCATGATCCACCAATAGCAAACCACTACCATCCAATCAATTCCCCACGGACAAAATCAAACCCAACCAACATTTGTTCTTGTTCCAGAAATGTTCCACTTGAGTATATACATTTCTTTTACAGTCAGTTGTCTCTTTCGTCTGTCATGAGGCAGAGAATCTCACTGAGCGAGTTAAGTTAACTGAATAAAAATTTAGTTTTAAAGAGACTTCACACAGGACGTGTTTCAAAATCTAGACGGAACTCGAGGTTTATAGACATAAACTAAATGCAACTTTTTCTTGAAAAGAAAACAGACATCATGATACCCTTATGAAAATTAACCATGGTTTTGCTACACTAACCATGGTATTTGTCGTAAAACTGGTTATGCAAATTTTAATTTGACAAAAAAAACATGGTTACTACACTTCCTATAATAAAACCATGGGTAATTTTCGTAAGGGTGGTCAGAGACTCCTTGTCCTGCGGAGAAACCTGCAAATCAGACACACTGGTTTTATGCCACATTTACACTGCAAAGGTGTCACAGATCTGCTTCTGAAGTGGCATCGGTGTCTTCACACTGAATTTTTAATGCTGCTCAGAGGTGGCATAAATGCACAACCATTTCAACTGTATACTTTGATTCTAGGGGCGGGTCAGAGCTGGCATTTTTTGGTCTGGCTTTTGTCTTTACACAAAATTTTGAGCAGCTTTAACTTAACGGCACTGAAAAAAGGTTTTCATTCATTCAATTAACAAAATTTAGGGTAATGGTTCACATCTATATTTTATAACTTGAGCCAATGAAAAATAAATAACTTGCACTAAACAATATTTTCTATGTCTTTGAAAACTATTTTATTAAAACTGGCACAAAGTATGTTTAGAAAATAAGAAAATGTAAATTCTGTTTTTGATCTAAACTAAAATATATACATTTAATCCAAACAAAAATTCTCATTTAAGAAATGTGTATTAGTAATTATTTGCTTTATCCAATCAAATAGACAAATTCAATTAAACAATTTCTAATTTTTAAAAATATAAGTTCATACAAATTATGTTTTAAACAAACAAAAATATATGGATTTAATAAAACATGTTTCCTATTAAGGAACATAATGTGAACTTAATGTGATTCATATTTGTCAGTCATACGTAAATAAAATTACCAAAAATTATTTACAAAAAATAAAAAAACATAAATAAAAGGTAAGTTTTATGTAATAGTACACAGCAAAACACCCATGTAAAATGAACACTGGCTAGTGTTCATGTGTGTGCTCACTACTGAGTTAAAGTACCATTGAAGCAGTGTTAAAGTTAATGAGATAATGAAGTTATGATTGAGCATTAATGATGAACACCTGATGATAATGAGCAGAATCACTGAAGGAAAGAGAAACACAAGAACTACAACTGACTTCAGCCACAGCCTTAGATGAAATCAACTGAAGATAAAAGAAGACCACATCCACACAAAGCCAGAGCTTTCCCTATTTCCCTTTTTTTTCCTCGTTTCAAGAAATATCTGCGTACACCCGAAAACGCTGAACCCGACTCAAAACAATGTAGTATACATGCCAGACCAGTATGTAGCGCTGTAATCCTGCCACAGAAATACACTAAAAACGGAGAAGAAGAGACTAGAAGGGGTACAGCAATGGTAGGAAGTGAGGCAAAATCTCACAATAATATAATAAATAAATTCGCTACTTACCAGTGTTTTATTGTGTTTTATTAACGCCTACACCTACCCCAACCCTAAACCTACCCTTACAATAATGCAAATACAGTAATCAAATGACGCAATATTGATGTGCGCATGCCCAGTGCTCGTAGTTGTATCCCTTCTAGTCTTTGCGTTTCATGCTCCCAAAACGCCGGATCCTGGACAAAACGCTGATACGGAACAACATTTTTACGTATACCGCTAAACGCGTTTCCATGTGGATGGGGCCTAAATCTCTGAAGATCTCAGCAGAGGAGGATTAAACAACTCCACAAACAACATTTCCAGCTTCACACAATACTAACCAGATTGACTTTATTTCTGTCAGACGTCTACAGAAGCTCTTATTGAGAATCAACAGAGGTTTAGATGTTGATGTTTTATTGAGTTTAATTTGTAGTTACCATTATGGTGATCAATGTCAATTGTTTTAGTTGGGTTCTGTAACTGTGAATGTATAAAACACATTTGTTATGGGACAAATGCCAAGAGAATATATAATCATGTACTGATGATGAAAGTCATCATTTAGTCACCGAATTCACTGATCCCATTCAGATTCTAATCTCTGATTAAGTGGGTGAAGTATTATACGTTTTTCATTATTGTAGAACTGTGATTTTGTGTTGTGATAATATGAAGGATTTTACAAAGAGTTTTATAAGTGCATAAAAGGTTTTTATCAATGGCATCACTCAGACATCAATAATCAGCATATGAATCTCAACAATATTGACAATCAAAAAAATGCGTCATGCCATGAATGCTGGGAGCCACAAAACGCATCCATGGCTCCCAGCATGCATGAAGCTTTTTTTTATTGTCACCATTGTTGAGATTCATATGCTGATTATTGATGTCTGTGTGAGTCTGAAGAAACTCAGAGATTTAAGCTTTTTTTGTTTTGTTTTTTTGCACCGTTTGTAAAATATTCATATTACCCGATTGTCTCAACACTGTTCAATCTACTGCTGTAAAATCACAGTTCTGCAATAATGAATAGTTCAAAACTGACAATACATCACACAATACATCATACAACTTAATCAGATATTAGACTCTGAATGAGATCAGGGGTCCGTTCTTCGTACCTCGCTTAATACATCTGAGATGATTTGACAGATCCCAGATCTTTTGATTGTGATAACTGATGTCTGGTTAATTTGGTTCTTCAAACGAATTTGTGGATTGGATTAAAATATCTGGATTAAGTTGTCTAAGATTACTGCGCATTCTTGTGTTCCCTGAAGAGGGCAGATGCATCGATACTCGAAACCACGATCAGCAATGCAGCGATTGGCTGGTGTCAAGACAGCAACGTAATGACATATAATTAAAAAAGCCACCTGGCAAAAAACTTGACAAATTAAAAAACGAAAAAACAAATTTCTTGACCTTTATAAAGAAACAGTCCAACGACCAAACCAACATAAAAGTTATAATAGATAAATGAAATGTGCTCTGTATTGATGAACATAATTCCCAATTATTTATATTCACAATTTTATACAGTTTTATTTCAATGTTGTAATTTAATTTTTAATTCAATTTGAAGCAGATTTGTAACGTGACAGTATTAAAGTTTCTTAAGGGTCAAGATCAAGTTATCTGCATCTCTTGCGCTGCATCAAGCCATCCCATAATAGCCGCCATCACTTAATGCACGGCTCAGAGTAACTGTACAACATGTGTGTAAACCTCCAATAAAATTATAAAGTATTTATTCCATCACAAATAAATCGCTCAATACATTTTTATATTATTATTATTTAGAATTATTATTATTGCCCCTGGTTCAGTAATGAACTCTTGTAATAAAGTAGCAGTGGCTGGAACAGATTTTAAGTATCACCTCAAGATGCAATCTAATCCTGTTTACATGAAATAAGCCTGCTTCCGAGCAGGTTTAAGTTTAGGAATTGTTGCTATGACAGCAGGTCCAGGATGAGCGTTGAAGAACCAAACAATCCAAGATCATGCCAAATCGTCAACAATCAAATCCGGCTAACTGAATTAGCGACATACGAAGAACAGACCCCAGATGACTAAATGCTGACTTTCATCATCAAAACACAACAATCAACATATGATCATATTTTCTCTTGGCGTTTGTCCCATAACAAAAGCGTTTTAAATACACACAGTTCCAGATAAAAACTAATGCTATAAACTCAAGAACCCAACTAAAGCCAACACTGATCACCATAATGGTAACTAAAATGAAACTCAATAAAACATCAACATCTAAACCTCTGTTAATTCTCAATAAGAGCTTCTAGTCGTCTGACAGAAATAAAGTAAATCTGGTTAGTAATGTGTGAGGCTGTGCAAAGAAGCCTTCAGAGGGGGTTTCAGTGTTTCAGAGGGTCAGGGTGGGAAACCAGCTAGAACATTGAACCCCAGCAAACCAGTTGTTCTGGGTGTGGCTGCATCAGTGTGATTCACATGCATAGCGCGCGCTCATTCCTCCGCCCCAACTGCAGGTAAGGAGGTGAGGGGTGTGGCACATCTCTGACAGGACATGAGTGAAGACGAGCGGAGACTCTTCATACCGAGACCAGGAGACTGACAGCCGGACAGACAGACACTGACCTCCCTGACACACACACACATGGATTTCTCTAAGCAGGGTAAGACTGTAAATTCACATTCATACTCGCATGTTCATGTTCACTCGCAGTACAGTGAGCAGCTTAAAACGACTCATGTATAAAATAAGTCATTTTATTAAATGTTATTAAACTATTTTATGACAGTGAGTAGAAACACTAGATTAGTTTAATTATTTAATCTATTTAAGTTATAGTTTCTATTACTAATGTGTGTGTGTGTTCTGCTGAATGTTGTGTAACTGGACTGACAGGTGTCTGTGGGAATGTCTTAAGGACAGAGATTCAACACAAGATATTAATTACATAAACATAAAGAAAGAGTCTGAAACTCTGTAAATGAAATGTTTTTTCTTTTTAAGGTGAGGTTCTGAACCTTCATAAAATGTTTGATGTCGCTGCACTAATATTTCTTACAATTCCTAGTCTTCTAGTGAATGTTTTCTCGGTGATTGTTTCTGTGTGATGCTCTTATATCCTGCTCTTGTGTCCTGTCTGCCATCTGTGACGTCACTACTAAAGCTTTGGCCCTGTTTACAACTGGTATTAAGATGCGTTTAAGATTAAGTAGACGATAAGTAGACGTCTCTTTTGTCCACGTTCAACCACTTCTGTCCTGATTTCTTCGGTCAATGGGCGGGTTAATGCATGGGCGTTTTCAGATCTTTCGGCCTAATGGCCTAAATAAGTTCACAATATTTACATATGAACGTGTCTGGAGACGACGGAAAAACATATGGATAGCAGCAGCTTTCGTTTCTGTTCTGACAGCCGCAAGACCAGCCGAACGCTGTGAGTGGTTAGATATCAGGAATGGTGAGTGTACTTGGTACGTTTTCCGTCTTCAAACCAAATTTGGCTCTTTAGCCGACAAAGTTTAAATCCCGTCTGGCTAGCGCTCTTCCCATAATGTTAACGCATTAGTTCAGTAGGCGGAGAGTAAGCGTGGCTGTTTGAACACATTCGACCACATGAGCATCTACACCACGAAAGCCATCTGGTCGAATGCGTGTTTGACCACCTCGGTCGAAAGTGGACAAGCTCAAAACATTTTAGACCCCGTTTACACCTGTATTTAGCGTCGTCCACTTGACCCGATTGACCAAAACGCTTCTTAATACCAGGTGTAAACAGAGCCTTTGACACTGTGTTCTTCTGATGTCATCAGTCAATCAATGTGACCTTGATGTCGTTTTACTGCATCCATTAGTCAATAGTCACATGACATCTATAGCTCCGGTGAATGGCTCAAACCAATGTGTAAGCACCCATGAAAACATATGCAGCTCGTGCATATGGCGGAAGTCCTGCAGCAGCAAACGGACCCACTTTATATTAGGTGGCCTTAACTACTATGTACTAACATTTTAATTAATCATTTGATACAATGCACTTATTGTGTACATACATGTTTTTACATTGTACTTACATTTTTAAAAATACCTGCATGTAATTACATCTGTAATTAATTTCTGTAGTTACATTTGTAATTACACTGCTGACCCTTCCCTTACCCCTAACCCTACCTTAAACTTACCCATACCACCACATCTGTCCCTAACTTTACCCCTATCCCACCTCAATATCAGCAAAGGTGTTTTGCAATACAATATGAACACAGTAACATTGTACTTATTTTTTGTTGTAAGTACATAGTAGTTAAGGCCACCTTATATAAAGTGGGGCCCAGCAAACAGCTGCGGGTGGGATGAATGAGAATGAGAGCAGGTGAGCTGTAGGTGTCTCAGGAGTTCGATTAGTGGCTGATTTTTGTTCTGTCTCTGTCTTCCAGTCTCTCTGGAGCGGGGTATCGGTCCTCGCGGCTCCCTCTCTGAGCTGTGTTTGGTTTTGGTTGGCAGCATCGGCTGTGGAAAGACCCTGACAGCGGACACCCTGCTGCGCCAGAGTTCGGATCTGGGCTCCCCGGTCTCTTCACGGGTGAGTCAGATACGGCGAGGGCTGTCGGAGGACCGGCGGCTGTGCATCGTGGAAACCCCTCGCTGGTACTGGCGGGGCAAGGAGTTGGAGGCGGACATCCAGGAGGAGACCCGGCGGTCCCTCACCTTGAGTGCGTCCGGGCCTTTCGTCTTCCTCTTCCTCATTCCCATCGGGGAGTTTACAGAGATGGAGCGGTGCATCCCGGATCAGCTGGAGCAAATGTTTGGGCAGTCGGTGCTGGGTCACACGCTGGTGCTGCTCACCTGTGGAGAATACCTGATGGACCGCAGTCTGGACGAGTACCTCAGGAAGGAGGAGGGGCTGCAGGAGGTGGTGAGGAGGTGTCGCGGCCACTGCCATGTGATCAGCAACCGTAGACCTGACGACAGACGGCAAGTTGTCGCTCTACTGGAGAAGGTGAGGCGCTGGGGGCGGGGCTACAGGTATCCGACTGGAAGCTGATTGGCATCTTCCTACATCTTACTAATTATAAGAACCAGCTAATCAAGTCCTCCAGGATCAATATTTCCAGGCAGGTGTGTTTGCCCTCGAAGAGCAGGACTGGACACCCCTGTGCTTCCCAAAAGCATTGTAAGCCTATGTCAGAGCTCCTCAAATCCTGCCCTGCAGAGTTTAGCTTCAACCCCAACCAAAGGCATTTGATCAAGGAAATCAGGATCTTCAGAGTTCCTTTAAAATTACAATTAGGTGAGTTGAGTTTGATGAGGGTTTAAGCTGAACTTTGCTGGGCAGTGATTTGAGGAACTGTGACCTATGCAGATTGTAAAGACCATTGAGGCCAGTTGAGGCTCTGGGGCCAGTTTTTCAAAAAGTTTAATCTGGATCAGAATTATCTTAATTTGGAAATCCCATATTTTGCCATTCATGATCGGGTAATCCATCTTAATTTTGTGCTGGTTTTTCAAAGCAAAATGTGATTGAATCACCCTGATTCAGATACACGCCTTTTCAGATGACCAAGTCTAGATTACTAGTGCTCTACGGAGCCCCTAAAGGGGCCTGGGGATGGAAAAAAAATATAAGATGGGGAGGAAAAAAAACATTTCAATGCTTTTGCGTTCTCTCAGAAAAGTGTAGTATCACCCAAGAAACTTTGCATTGGCTTTTGACTGGTTCATCTCTATGATTGTGCCAATGTAGTTTACAAACAGTGATAAAACACTTTAATATTTTTGTTAAATATTTACAGCTGTTTGGGGATTATTTTATGGCACCAAAATCTCTTTTTTATTTTACTGTAGGCTATTGAAAGGCTTAAAGGTTTAGTTCACCCAAAAATGAAAATAATGTCATATATTCCTCACCCTCATGCTGTTCTACACCCGTAAGACCTCCGTTCATCTTCAGAACACAAATGAAGATATTTGTGTTGAAATCCGAAGGCTCAGTGAGGCCTGCATAGGCATCAATAAAATGTACACTCTCAAGATCCATTAATGTACTAAAAACATATTTAAATCAGTTCATGTGAGTACAGTGGTTCAATATTAATATTATAAAGTGACAAGAATATTTTTTGTGAGCCAAAAAAAACGAAATAACGACTTATATAGTGACAACTGATTTCAAAACACTGCTTCATCGAGTCAGTTTGGCGGTTTGACATGCGATCCAAATCATGATTCGACTCACTGATTCGTTTCCGCTCCGAAGCTTCATGAAGCAGTGTTTTGAAATCGGTTATTACTATATAAAAAAGTTGTTATTTCGTTTTTTTTGGCGCACGAAAATATTCTCGTTGCTTTATAATATTAATATTGAACCACTGTACTCACATGAACTGATTTAAATATGTGTTCAGTACATTCATTGATCTTGAGAGAGGAAATTTCATTGCTGCCTATGCAGGCCTCACTGAGCCTTCAGATTTCAACACAAATATCTTCATTTGTGTTCTGAAGATGAACGGAGGTCTTATGGGTGTGGAACGGCATAAGGGTGAGTGAGCCTAATAAATGACATTATTTTCATTTTTGGGTGAACTAACCCTTTAATGTCTACTTCTAATTTATTACTTGAAAAGCTACACTAAAAAATTAAATAAAAATATGTGTATATATTATATGATACAAATGTTGTTTTTTGTTTTGTTTTTACCAATTTTAAAGCTTTATAAAAATGTTGTCAAAACTTACAAACAAGTTTTGAACAAGTGATAATTTTATCCACATCAAAACCAAGATTGGATTTTGTGATCTAATCTGATTTCAAAATCCTTTTTTTTTCTTCTGTTGAACAACCCATTTTTAAGATTTGATCCAATCCGATAGCCGAAATCCGACTTTTGAACAACTGTCCTTCACCAGTACTTTATCAGAGCCATTTGTTGTTGCAGTATAAACAATGCTGAGAGCAGCAAAATATGGGTGCAGATAGAACAGACGTGTATTATGGTAGTGTCATAGTTGAGACCAGCTCATTGAAATCCAAGTCAAGGTCGAGACCCGAATAGGCCGAGTCTGAGTCAAGACAGAGAGCTTTAGAGGGTCTGAATGAGGTGTCCAAACATGCCCCTGAAGAGCCACTGTCCTTCATAGTTTAGCTGCAACCAGCTCAGACTCACTTGCCTTAAAGTGTCTTGTGAGTCTGAAGTCTTATTAGCTGGTTCAGATGTGTGTTTAATTAGGGTTAGAGCTGAACTCTCCAGGAGCATGTTTGGACACCTACTTCGGGGTGAATGAAGTCTAGCTTTGTGTCAGTGTCACGCAAACCTTCGCAGTACAAAAACACAATGTGCTCCGGTCCATAGACAAGATAAAACATGTGGATCATCTGCACAAGTCGGCACAGACCACATACCATATCTGCAGTGTTTTAGTACCTGAAACCAGACTCCCCATTGATCAGTCTCAAGTCAAGACCAAGTCCAAAGGCTCCCGAGTCCATGACAAATATGTTCTCCAGCAGAGTCATAGTTTGCACTGCATCATGGTGTTTTCTCATTAGACGACCTGAGCGATGGAAAGCAGTACTGTATTTAACACCTTAATATCTAGACAGGGTCGCACTGTAATTGATGGGATGATGTATTATGACAAAGTACAAATGTTATGATTTTTAGATGTTTACCTATAGTTTCCCCGTGTCTCAGGTGGAGCAGATGATACAGAGGAACGGAGGATTTCACCTGCTCCAAGACGAGGAGACCAGTGGGAAAGACGTCAGAGAGGAAAAGGAGGAGAAAATAGAAATGAAATTCAGTGCAGCAAGACACACAATGTGGAAAGGGGGAGACAGAGGAAAACAAACGCAAGTCAACACATTTGACAAACAAACAGAGGACACAGTAAGCGATGGAGTGATTGAGAGACACCTGTCCAATGGACTTCAGTCACAGCAGCCGGATTATGAGAGAACTCACAACCAACATGCACTGATGGAGAGAAGCCTGAGCTTCAAACTCACCAAAGGTGCTTAAATAAACCAGAACAAATGCACATAGCTAATCCAGAAGTGTCCTATCCTGCTCCTGAAGGGCTTGCTTCCAGCTGCGTTTAGCTCCAGTCCCAGTTAAACCAGCTGATCAAGGTGTTCATGGTCACTGGAAATTTCAGACGGGTGTGTTGGAGCCAAACTCTGCAGGAAAGTTGCCCTCGAGGAGCAGGATTGGACACCCCTGAACTAATCAGTCTAGTCACACAAAAACTAAAAAAGATATGTTGATGCCAATTGGATGACGAGAGAAATGTTTGTTTGAAATGACGCTCATATCTGAGATGTTGTATTCATTTGCAACTCTAGAGGGAGCCATTCTCAGTCAGATGATGGAGGAGCCAGAGGTCCAGAACAGCCAGAGCTTCATTAACACTAGTAGGTTCATAACATTTAGTGGTTTCTTCCTGTCTGGCATGAAAAGAGACTTCTAGTCCAGGGGTTTTCAAACTGGGGTCCGGGGACCCCCAGGGGTCCTCCAGAAGGTTCTAAGGGGTCCCCAGAAAATTCCAGAAAATAAAAAAGACAAAGCAAAAATGGTTAAAGTCTAACAAACATTCTAACTGTTTCATATCTAAATGTGTCTTGCTGTATAGCCTACATACTTTCCAGAATGAGTAAATTATGGGATAATTTTCATTTTTAGGTGAACTATCCCTTTAAATTTAGCCAATTTAAGTTTGGAAACAATGTGTAGTATTTATAATGTCACCCTTACTATTTATCTTAACAGTTTTGAATGTTTTTCATACATAAAAAAATATATGGCGGTCCCAAATAAAAGGTTCATCATATTGGGGGTCCTTGGCATCATAAAGTTTGAAAACCCCTGTTCTAGTCTGTTATCTTCTGGTCCAGGTCCCTTCTTAAGGAATTTTTTCCCCCCACCAGTTTCATATCTGAGCGTGTCCTGATACTAATGCATTTGCTTGTGTTTCTCATTCCAGTCCATCACAGTTTTCAGAAGGTTTCGGATGACTTAGAAACTCTCTCTCCTGTATCACCATCATCCTTATATTCCTCTTCGGATCGTCTGAACGATTCTTCGCTGCCTGAGCTGAGAATGGTTCTGCTGGGTCGCCGTGGTTCTGGGAAGAGTGCGGCCGGGAACATCATTCTGGGGCGTGAGGAGCTTGAACTGCATGGAGAGGGTGTCAAAGCGCCTGCTCAGCAGTGTGTGAAGGCCAGAGCACTCGTGGAGGACACGCGGGTCAGTATCACAGTTGAAGAGGTTTGCTCGTGTCATGTAAACATCTTACTGTCCAAAGTGGGCACTACTATGGCCTGTTTACACCTGGTATTAAGAAGCGTTTTGGTCGATCCGATTACAAGAGGACAATGCTACATACAGGTGTAAACGGGGTCCGAAATGTTTTTAACTTTTGAACACTTTCAACCACTTCCAGGAAATGCATTTCGACCGGATTGCTTTCGTGTCATAGTCTGGTCAAATGCGTTCTACTCTCTGCCTACTGACCTAATGCGTTCAACATTATAGGAAGCAAGTAAGCTAGACAGGATTTAAACTTTGTCGGCTAAACATCTGGTTTGAAGACGAAAAGCGTACCAAGCACAATGTTCTCTCGCGGTTCCACGCTCATATGTAAATTGCTTGAGCTTATTTCATCCATTAGAATGAAAAATCTTAAAAAATTCCACATATTTACCCGCTCATACACTCGCCTAAAGGATTATTAGGAACACCTGATCAATTTCTCATTAATGCAATTATCTAATCAACCAATCACATGGCAGTTGCTTCAATGCATTTAGGGGTGTGGTCCTGGTCAAGACAATCTCCTGAACTCCAAACTGAATGTCAGAATGGGAAAGAAAGGTGATTTAAGCAATTTTGAGCGTGGCATGGTTGTTGGTGGCAGACGGGCCGGTCTGAGTATTTCACAATCTGCTCAGTTACTGGGATTTTCACGCTCAACCATTTCTAGGGTTTACAAAGAATGGTGTGAAAAGGGAAAAACATCCAGTATGCGGCAGTCCTGTGGGCGAAAATGCCTTGTTGATGCTAGAGGTCAGAGGAGAATGGGCCGACTGATTCAAGCTGATAGAAGAGCAACTTTGACTGAAATAACCAGCAAAGCATTTGTAAAGCCACAACACGCACAACCTTGAGGCGGATGGGCTACAACAGCAGAAGACCCCACCGGGTACCACTCATCTCCACTACAAATAGGAAAAAGAGGCTACAATTTGCACAAGCTCACCAAAATTGGACAGTTGAAGACTGGAAAAATGTGGCCTGGTCTGATGAGTCTCGATTTCTGTTGAGACATTCAGATGGTAGAGTCAGAATTTGGCGTAAACAGAATGAGAACATGGATCCATCATGCCTTGTTACCACTGTGCAGGCTGGTGGTGGTGGTGTAATGGTGTGGGGGATGTTTTCTTGGCACACTTTAGGCCCCTTAGAGCCAATTGGGCATCATTTAAATGCCACGGCCTACCTGAGCATTGTTTCTAACCATGTCCATCCCTTTATGACCACCATGTACCCATCCTCTGATGGTTACTTCCAGCAGGATAATGCACCATGTCACAAAGCTCCAATCATTTCAAATTGGTTTCTTGAACATGACAATGAGTTCACTGAACTAAAATGGCCCCCACAGTCACCAGATCTCAACCCAATAGAGCATCTTTGGGATGTGGTGGAACGGGAGCTTCGTGCCCTGGATGTGCATCCCACAAATCTCCATCAACTGCAAGATGCTATCCTATCAATATGGGCCAACATTTCTAAAGAATGCTTTCAGCACCTTGTTGAATCAATGCCACGTAGAATTAAGGCAGTTCTGAAGGCGAAAGAGGGTCAAACACAGTATTAGTATGGTGTTCCTAATAATCCTTCAGGTGAGTGTAGACCCTCTTCCTTGAAGAAATTAGGACAGAAGTGGTCGAAAGTGGACAAAAGAGACTACAGCACCAGGTGTAAACGGGTATGTGTCTTCCTCATCTAATGGTGATCCGTTTGGCCAAAACGCATCTTAATACCAAGTGTAAACAAGGCCTTTATTTTGTTACTCTAGGGTTGGGCCGATAGACGCATTTCCCCCAATCTTTGCCGATCACAATACAAATTACATTCAAAACAGTTCAACTAACACAATTTAAACACTAAAGATTTGATTGTGCAAAAAACGCCGAACGAATTATAGGCTACTAGATGTTTTACATTGACTAAACCAATGATATTCAAATGGTGGGCTGCGGTCCGCATCCGGGCCCCGGCATGTTTTCCATCCGCGAGACAGAACGGTAGCACCATTTTCCTGTTTCTAGCTGAAGTGAGCAGAGCGTCAAAACACCACAAGCACACAGGATCGTTTGTGGTAATGATATTTCAGCGCTATATCCTCTAGTAGTTTTATCTAAAGCCAAACGCGAATCGTTCAAGCCCTTTCAGCTCCCTGCGCGTTCTCTCTTTCTCCAGATGTGCGCCACGTTAACCGAGCTTAACGCTCAAACGCAACCCCGCCGATGTAATCATCCATCTTGCCAATGTGATTAAACCTCTTTTCTGTCTCCTTCAGGTGTCTGTGGTTGATACACCGGACTGGTTTCAGTCAGAGAGATCTCCTGAGGAGGTGAAAGCTCAGATTTCCTCATGCGTGACCCTGTCGGCCCCGGGCCCTCACGTGTTCCTGTTCTGTGTCCCCCTCGACCGGCCAGCTCACTCAGAGCTGCCGTCCCTAAAAGCGCTGGAGGGTGCGTTCGGACTCGACGCCGTCCGCCGGCATACGATCATCCTGTTCACGCGCTCAGACCTTCTGCCCGAGGGAGCTGGAGGCGATGAGGAGGTGGAGGCCTACATCAGTTCCCGACGGCCAGAGATGCTGGAGCTGGTGCAGAGATGCGGCGACCGCTATCACGTCCTGCAGCGCAGGAATACAGCCGGACGGCAAAGCGGCAGTGTCAAGGAGCTGCTGGAGAAGGTGCAGCAGACTGTTAAGGAGAGCGGAGGAGATTTCTGTAGCTGCTCGCTCTACCAGCAGAACCAGGAAGAGGTCATCTTGAGAGACAGACCGAACCGGTCTCGCCCTCTGAGCGCTTTGACAGAGACGGAGGAAGAGGGGGAAGTGATGTCCGTGGAGGAGAAGAGCAACCGCCTGGACTCAGCGGTGCCGGATCGGTCGCTGCTCCGCTCCATGTGGGAGATGACGAGCTCGTGTGCGAGCCGGGTGCCGAAGCTGCTGGCCGTGGGGGCTCTGACCGGAGCGGCGCTGGGCGTGTTCCTCGCAGGAGCTGTAGGGGGCGCTGTAGGGGCAGCGGTGGGCTCTGTGGCCACTGAGGTCGGGAGACGGAGGTTCATTAAACAGAAAACAGCATGATTCCGGAAATAGACAGTTTGATCTGCTCTGTGAACCGTAAAATCATTTCTTGCATCAGACAAATCTGTACAAATGCAATATTAGATGTGCTGCATATTCATATTGATAGGTTTAAATGTTTCCAAACCACTCTAAACTCAGCTGATTCTTCACTAGGGTTGGGTACCGTTCACATTTTAACCGGTATCGGTACCGGTACCCAACGGTACCTTTTTTAATTTTAAAGAAATTTTTTAATTTATTACTTTAAAAAATAAAGTTTTGATTATTATTATTACATTTGTGTTAGTATTATTAATTGAGACATATCTAAATCCTACTGTACAACAGTGATATATTTGTCAAGATAAACCGGACCTTTGTTTCGACGGGTTGTTTGACGGGTTGTTTGACGGGCGTTCCTTTGAGTTTCTGTGTTTATGATATGACGGTAGTTTTTCTCAAATGAAACTGTAAAATGCTCATAAAGTGACTCTCAGTGGCTCTGGAGATGACGTTCATGTGTTCATGTCCTCATATGAGACGGCAGAGATGGAAACACGCGACCGTCATAGTGATAGTGAGCGCGATAGTGAGTGAGTGTGTGTGTGTGTGTGGTAAACCGCGCTTCTACGGCATTCATTCGTAAAGAGACACAGGATTTGTATTTAAATAGTGTTTTTGCGGTTTAATATTTACAGACACTAGTCTATATCACCAGATGCATTCTCATAGGGGTGTGCATTGGGACTGCCCTCACAATTCGATTCGATTACGATTCACCAGGTAACGATTCGATTCAATTCGATTCTACGATGCATTGCGATGCATCAAAATTCTACTGCACACAGCAAGGCAATTTTTTCATCAGTCATGAGGCAATACAAGCAGTCAGATATTGAACAACAGATTTTATTGGCTGCTATTTGTGTATTATCACTCTCCTGTATCTTTGACATAAATGTCATTAAATAAAATTTAATTGAATGGTACAGGGTATTGGATTTGGCATTTTCAAACCTGAAAAAAAAAAAAATCACTGCTTTCAGTGCTTTGAATGAGAAATGTTTCTCTTCTCTGCTTTAGAACCATTTGAAATTAAATAGAGCAAAAATAACAGCCAACTTTTTCCAGCAGTGTACATAAGTGTTTTAATTAATCAGTCATCTCCCTCCGCCTCAGCCATCTTGATTGTTGTTGTTGTTATGACCCCGGAAGTAATTGAAACTTCACAACTTTATTGTTAGAAAATAAACGATGACATAATCGATTATGGCACTTAGCCGCATCGATGCTGAATCGTGCATGCCCCGCATTGCGATGCATTGCCGAATCGATTATTGTTGACACCACTACATTCTCAGATACCGAAATTTGGTACCGATTGATTTAATGTGAATCGGTACTCAGTAGTACTGACGTAATTCGTTTGGTGCCCTTAAAAGTACCGAGTTCGGAAACCAACCGTTTCATGAACACAAGAACAAATCAAATTTGCTGCATTTTTTCAATTCTGTAACTATACATTTATGTGCACCAAAAATGAAATTTTCCGATTCTTGAAAGGAATAAAGGGACACTGTAATTTATCACTAGATGAGTTCCAGCCTAAAGCAATATTTATACTGTCATAAAACTGTTAATGAGGGATGTTCACATACACATGTATATCACTTCTCCTAAACCAGCTGACCACACTTCATATATTGATTCAAATGTACATTAAATTAAAGAAACATTACTGTGTCCTGGTAAAAGGAGGACATTTATTGGTAACACTTTAGAATAATGGTCATTAGTTAATGTATTAACTAACATGAACTAACCATGAGCAATACATTTGTTACTGTATTTGTTCATCTTTGTTAACATTAGTTAATATAAATCCAGCTGTTCATGGTTTGTTCATGTTAGTTCAAAGTGCATTAACTAATGTTAACAAGATTTTAATAATGCATTAGTAAATGTTGAAATTAACATTAACAAAGATTAATAAACGCTTTATAAGTGCAGTTCATTATTAGTTAATGTTAACTAATGTTAACTAATGACTATTATTCTAAAGTGTTACCGACACCATTCATGTGTTTCTGTGTCTTTCACTAATAATATTATTTATTTTTTAAAAATCATTTTGGGAATTATGTTGAATGATACGTAAAAAAAATAGTTTCTTCTGACGGATGGACATCCTCCCAACTTCATGAGGTGCATCCTGGGATGCTTTTTACTTTTCAAATGCAATTTTCATGCAAGCACAATTATTTGCATTTGTCTCAAAAACTAAAGCTCAGTGTGAAAGTTTTTATAACCATGAGACAAATTCAGTCACCTATGTCCAAACATTTGACTGGGGTATTTTAACTGTGTGTTTACAATTGCTTTAGAAGCCTTTATGGTAAGGGGCGTTACATTTCTGACACAGCCTTGAGGTGTTTGGCCAATCACAGCGCACTGGGTCAGCTGACCAATCAGGGCATTGTAGGAATCAGAGCGTTTCAGACAGTCTGGGAACAGAGAAGCTGCAATAATATCCAGTATGTGAAAAATAATGTGTTTTTGAACATTAAAGCATGGAAACCTATTCTATTACACCCAATAAACAAAATGGCATCATATGACCTCTGTAAGAGTTTAATTCTTCAGTTTTACACAATGTCTGTCACAATGCCATGAATCACCGGTTGGGTAACCCTGTGTCAGAGTATTTTCAACGTGTGTATGATGTGTGTGTGTGTGTGTGTGTGTGTGTGTGTGCGCGCATGACCTTGGCCAGAGGAAGTGCTCAGTGTCATCAGGGATGTCATAACCACTGCATGCATGGTGAAACCGTGCAGGTGGCGGAGCTCAGTGCCAGCGAGAGGGTGTGGTACCCATAATGCCCTGCTCCAGGGGCATCAGGGGGGTTTTATCTCAGTGTCTCACACTAGTCCCTGAACTGCATGAACACGCCCCGTCATGTGACACACACCGTCCTGAGGCCTGCGCGGGCGTTTGTGGCATGTCATTCAACCAAGGGTTACGCAAGTTTACCTTCCTGCCATGCGGGCCGCAGGAGTGTGTGTGGCGGATGGGCAGAAGTGGAGAGGATGATTTTCACTTTTTCATTCTTCCCACCTTTTCATAACTGCGCGGTCCATGTCAGGAAGTCGGTTGGCTGGCGATGAGACAGCAGCAACTGTAGGTGCTTCCTGGACACCTGATACGACGAGAGACGAGATACAGTCAAACCCACAGATGACCTCTGACCCCACATATACACATACCCGCTGCCACAGCTGCAGTGGGAAAAACAGCCCGACCCGGCCAACACGGCTGAACAGCGTCACAGTTTTTCCATCCCGCTCGGATTCTCACAATTCTGTCATGGATAAACTGCATCCGGCTACAGGATTTTAAACAAAATGATTTTCCTGTCCCAGCAGTCGATGATGAAAAATCTTGGAAAATCCTAATCACACAAGGGCCAGAGGACGTCCCATCTGCTCCGGACAACTGACCAAGGGACACAATAAGTGCAGGAGACGACTTGAAGCACAAGAAGAGTCCGCTGACCCGCCGATGCAGCACTGCACGAAAAAAAAATAATATATATATAAAAAAATTACAGCATCAGTTGAGTTAGTGAGCATGTGACTCTTTGAAGCAAGTCACTATGAAATCGACTATTCTTTTTTTTGTATGGAAAATAGCAAGATTTACTTGTGCACAACATTGCTTTAAAAAATTTTTTTGCCTCATAATCTTCAACCAAAACACTGCAAAGAATAATTTCCCTCCTCAGTATTCTTCACTGTTTTCCAGCACAAATATCTAAACATGAATAAATCAAGGTACATTTCCTTAAGCAAAATGTATCCAAATTATGTGAGTTTATAGCCTGACGTCGTCATACTCAATTTTAGTCTGATGCTGCTCCATTGGGCTGTGATTATGGGGCGTTTCAACCGAACCAGGAAAGACCTCAATTGGATAGACCTACAACCAATCAGAGCAACGCATAACGTTAGTTGTCAAATGTCAACAGAACTCAACTGCACTGTGTTGCCAAGTCCGCGGGTTGAAGCGACCCCAATTATGTGATAAACAGACCCAGGAATGCGAATTTTAACAGGCAGCCCTGCCAAAATAACATATTTTACCCCCCAAATGCAATTTTTTTCCCGAAGACCCCCCCCCCCCCCGGAAAGCTATTGGGCTTGTTTTTGGCTAGTTTTGAGTAACGTTAGCAATTGGGCGGGTTGGCAACCCTGCCTGCCCACACGCTAGAAAAAGATGAGTGTAAACGATCTTTGCCAGTGTTGTAAAAAAGAATTTAAGGATACACGGAGTACTTCCCAACACGATCATCATTTCTGAGAGAAATAGTAAAGGTGAATGCATATACGAACAAGTTCTCCGTTTAGGATTAGAACAAATTCAACCCAAGCGCCTTTGATGACGTGGATGCTTGCGTTACTGTTGATCATCTGCCCATCATCGTCTAAAGTCCGCCCTGACAATTTCATTGGTCCGACCAGTTTCTGTTCGGGCATAATTACTCCTCTACGGATCAAGTCCAGACCGAACTGCCCGAGGAAAAATGTTGTCGGCGAGGCTAAGTTCCGCTGGCATCCAGGCTAGTGAGTTTATGCTCAAGAACAACTATCTACCAATGGGGGTCAGAAAAATAAACTAATTTTGTTTTGAATTAAGTTTATTTTTCGGACCCCATTGGCCGATATTTTTTTAAAGCCAAAAACTGACCATATACTAGTAAAAACATCAGATTGTTCAGCAAATGTGAACACACCCGTGTTGATCCTTGACCCTTTTTGAGCATGTAAGAGGAGGGATCAACATAATTTAACTTTAGTCAAGATAGCATAGTATATTTAAAATAACTGTTTTGGATGTTGCACTGACAATAACATGGCAAATTTTGCATTAGATGCCTAATAAAACACAAACAAACAAACATCTACCTTGGACAACAGAGCTTATTCATATCATTTGATTTCCATGCTTTTAAAACAGAGTATGAAATACCAAGGTTTTCCTTGATGACACACGATGACATACTTTGTGTGTGCTAGCACAGTAGTCTAATCAATTAGCATCCTACCTGCAAATGAAAACAAAATGGCTGCATCAGACATCACAAACTTCCCTACTATAGGTTATAGTAGTTAAAACAGTATGTGACAAAAGACATATACAGTGAGGAAAATAAGTATTTGAACACCCTGCTATTTTGCAAGTTCTCCCACTTAGAAATCATGGAGGGTCTGAAATTGTCATCGTAGGTGCATGTCCACTGTGAGAGACATAATCTAAAAAAAAAAAAAATCCAGAAATCACAATGTATGATTTTTTAACTATTTATTTGTATGATACAGCTGCAAATAAGTATTTGAACACCTGTCTATCAGCTAGAATTCTGACCCTCAAAGACCTGTTAGTCTGCCTTTAAAATGTCCACCTCCACTCCATTTATTATCCTAAATTAGATGCACCTGTTTGAGGTCGTTAGCTGCATAAAGACACCTGTCCACCCCATACAATCAGTAAGAATCCAACTACTAACATGGCCAAGACCAAAGAGCTGTCCAAAAACACTAGAGACAAAATTGTACACCTCCACAAGGCTGGAAAGGGCTACGGGGAAATTGCCAAGCAGCTTGGTGGAAAAAGGTCCACTGTTGGAGCAATCATTAGAAAATGGAAGAAAATGGAAATTGGAAGAAAATGGAAGAAGCTAAACATGACTGTCTCCCTTGGACTGGGGCTCCATGCAAGATTTCACCTTGTGGGGTCTCAATGATCCTAAGAAAGGTGAGAAATCAGCCCAGAACTACACTGGAGGAGCTGGTCAATGACCTGAAAAGAGCTGGGACCACCGTTTCCAAGGTTACTGTTGGTAATACACTAAGACGTCATGGTTTGAATTCATGCATGGCACAGAAGGTTCCCCTGCTTAAACCAGCACATGTCCAGGCCCGTCTTAAGTTTGCCAATGACCATTTGGATGATCCAGAGGAGTCATGTGAGAAAGTCATGTGGTCAGATGAGACCAAAATAGAACTTTTTGGTCATAATTCCACTAAACGTGTTTGGATGAAGAACAATGATGAGTACCATCCCAAGAACACCATCCCTACTGTGAAGCATGGGGGTGGTAGCATCATGCTTTGGGGGTGTTTTTCTGCACATGGGACAGGGCGACTGTACTGTATTAAGGAGAGGATGACCGGGGCCATGTATTGTGAGATTTTGGGGAACAGCCTCCTTCCCTCAGTTAGAGCATTGAAGATGGGTCGGGGCTGGGTCTTCCAACATGACAATGACCCGAAGCACACAGCCAGGATAACCAAGGAGTGGCTCTGTAAGAAGCATATCAAGGTTCTGGCGTGGCCTAGCCAGTCTCCAGACCTAAACCCAATAGAGAATCTTTGGAGGGAGCTCAAACTCAGAGTTTCTCAGCGACAGGCCAGAAACCTGACTGATCTAGAGAAGATCTGTGTGGAGGAGTGGGCCAAAATCCCTCCTGCAGTGCAAACCTGGTGAAAAACTACAGGAAACGTTTGACCTCTGTAGTTGCAAACAAAGGCTACTGTACCAAATATTAACATTGATTTTCTCAGGTGTTCAAATACTTATTTGCAGCTGTATCATACAAATAAATAGCTAAAAAATCATACATTATGATTTCTGTTTTTTGTTTTTTTAGATTATGTCTCTCACAGTGGACATGCACCTATGATGACAATTTCAGTCCCCTTCATGATTTCTAAGTGGCAGAACTTGCAAAATAGCAGGGTGTTCAAATACTTATTTTCCTCACTGTATGTCTGAATTCACAGTACTATAGGCAAAAAGTACCCGGATGACCAACTGATTCGGAAGAGTGCATACGATGGACACTTTACTATCCCGTGAGGCCACAGGAAAGGATTTGTGAATGACAGTGAAGCAACGCAACTGACTCTGGAAGGTCACGTGACAACATGGCAAATGTGGTACGTCCGGATTACATTCATATGATTTTAGAACATACTTTTTCAGTGATCGCAAAGTATTCACTTATTTAAAATAAGTACCTACTCAAGAGAGTATGCAATTTTGTATGCAGTGCAATGTTTAATTTGACCTTTTAGCTTCAGATTCATCGTGTGATGTTAACTGGTTTGGGTGATTAAGACAACAGTCTAATCAGCATCTGCTAAATGAAAAAAAATGTAACCCAAACAGAATCCAACAAGAAATGGAATCATTTAGGGGTCAGAGATGATCTGGAAGGACGATCTGTAGCTTATGCTGGTCAAGATCTGCCCACATGAGATCGCAGTTAGTACTGTCCCTACATTACAATAAAGGGATAACATTAGTTCACCCAAAAATGTATTATAAGTCATTAATTACGCACTCTCATGTCGTTCCAAACCCGTAAGAATTCGTTCATCTTCAGAACACAAATTAAGATATTTTTGAGGAAATCCGAGAGCTCTCTGAGTCTGACCCATACAACGTTACTGCAACTTTCAAGGTCCAGAAAGGCAGTAAAAACATTGTTAAAATAGTCCATGTGACTCCAGTGGTTCAACCTTAATGTTATGACAAGAATACTTTTTGTGCTCAAAAACAAAAACAAAAATAATGACTTTATTCTAAAATCTCTCTTCCCTCTTCCCTGTAACTCTCTTAAGCAAGGAACACACCAAACCAACGCCGACCAACTAGTAGCAATGAAAGTTCACATCCAACGGCCAAGTAGCACGTCTGTTCTGCGCCTGTGTAAGAGTAAATAGCTTTCTGTACCAGCTGGTGCCAGTCGTCTGTTTTCGTTATTCAAAGCGGGAAACCGGAAGAGCTACCCTGTATACCCTATATAAACAAAGCACCTCATAGGCCCTGTCCCAAATGGCACCCTAAACCCTCACGGTCTTCCTCTGAGTCCGCACTCTCACGACGTAATGCTGCTTTGCTGCTGGGAAGAAGTCCGCTGCGTAGCTCGCACCAGTGCGGGCTTGGCAGAAGTGCGCATCGAGGGCGCATATCGACCACAAAGGGGGAGCTTGCGAGCTCCCTTCTGAGACCTAAAATGACAATTGGGACACCCTGCGGTCTCGGGGACTTAACGGACACACACACGCAGTGGCCATTGTGAGTCCACAAGACCGAAAGTGCACATGAAGTGTGCCATTTGGGACAGGGCCATAATCTCGCTCACCACAGACGGTCACTTCAGTTTTTTTTCTCATTCACTGGTTCGCTAGCAGAACAGCCAATCAGAACGATCAGATGGCCTGACTGACCGACAAACGTCGAATCGGTTGAAAAATAGCCAACGGGAACCAACGTCAGCCTATGGTGCGGAACACACAGAGAAAACTTAGTTGGAACGATGCAAGCCGTCGGCTTGGTGTGTTCCAGGCTTTAAGCTAAAATCATTATTTTTGAGCACAAAAAGTATTCTAGTCATAACATTAAGGTTGAACCACTGGAGTCACATGGACTATTTTAACTGCCTTACTGGACATTGAAAGTTGCAGTAATGTTGCAGAAAGGGTCAGAAAGATAAATATGTTCTGAAGATGAACGAAGGTCTTACTGGGTTTGGAACAACATGAGAGTAAGGAATTAATGACAATTTTAATTTCTGGGTGAACTATCCCTTTAAGAACAATAATTCCAAAAATGACATATCACCCTCAAATGACATCCCTAACCTTGTAAACTTTTTTCCATGTCAGATCCAGTGATGATTTCATCCTCAAAAGCACTCATATCATATCAACTGTGTTTCCAGACAGACTGATAAAGGTCTGAAGAGACGTAAAACTAGCCAATCACTTTCAATCTGAACAAATTCAGTGTGAGTGTATTTTGTGTTCTGTTGATGAAGACCAGTGGTACAGCTGTAACACTCATTTATCCATTTGCCATCTTTCTCAGTGGGTCATTTACACACCTAATGCTCATCCTTTGCTCTTCATTATCTTACACTAGCGCTAAAAGCTTCCTGTGTTTATTAGGAAGTGAAATCGAGAGAAGGAAATCTGAAACGGCGTTATTTTATTCAGACCAAGATCAGTTGAACGCAAGCCACACAACTGCAACTTCCAAACTCTGAGGAGCTTCACATCATCCAAACATCTGCTAGCTCAGACGGGACTAACACAGTGAATCTAAAACATGGATCATGGATGTGAGCTGCCATCATTTGTTCTTCTACAGGGCTCTCATGTCTTCATGTCAGCTCTCTGTTAGTCTCCACTCAGCAGGAAAGAGTCAAAAGATCAACACATTATTAAATAATCCAGAGTTTTTGAGAAGGTACCCGTGATTGCATGCTGCCGTGTGACACGAGGAACCCACAGTCTCTATTTATTCCCCAAAATATCAGTGAGAGGAAATTAAATGGAGAAGTGACAGACGTGTTATGTGACACATGACACATGGACCAGGAACACAAGCCATGAATTTAACCCGATCCAAAAATGTACAAAAAGTAAATTCGCTGTAATTCCACACAAAATGTCAAGAGTTTACACGTGTCGAGGGCTAAACACCATCTCCAGTGTGTTAGTTTGTGGTTGGTTGGTGTTGGTCACCGCTGGTAACTGCTTGCTGTGACCGCTAGTATCTGCTCCTGAACCTTCTCTGTGATCCCGCTATGTTTGGTCTCAATGCCGCAGGTTCGAGGACCTGTGCTCTCCTCACTGTCTGTGTCCCCGTAGCAGCTGGAGCCAGAGGACGCCGTCAGCACCATCATTGAGTCCATGGAGTCTCTGTTCTTACAAGACGGGGAGCTGCCGCTTCCCAAATCCTCGCTTTCGTCCTTCCTCCCATCCTGACCCTCCGCCACACTGTCCGTCGTGCCTTTAAACGCCGGATCGCTCGTCTGGTCGTTCAGCAGCTGGACGAGGAAGTTGATGTACTTCATGGCGAGTCGTAGTATCTCATTCTTGCTGAGCTTCTTGTCGGGCGGGTGGGTCGGGATGAGTTTACGGAGCTCAGAGAAAGCGCCGTTTACGTTCTGCTGCCGCCAGCGCTCGCGGCTGTTAGTGAAGACACGCCGAGCCAACTTCTGAGGAGGACCTGAAGGAGAACCACATGCGAGATACATCTGAGCAGAGAAACATGGAGCAACCGGGTTTCATTTATGAGGATGCTGAAGAGAAACCGATTTAAAAACAATCCATAAATGAAATGATGTACCGTCATTGAGGTCCAGTTCGAAGTGCGCAGACGGGCGTCTCTTCACACGCGCATTACCGAAGATCCCAAAGCCCCCAGACGGGCCGAGGAAAGAGCTGAGGGAAACAGAGAAAACTGCAAATAAGGAGACAACTTGAGGAAAACAAATCTATAAAAGCAATCTGGAGCATTTGATGAACGTCTCTCACTGATTGGACAAACGTGACGCCTGCCGTTCTGTCCTCATTACAGCTGCACAGCTCAAATAGATCTGACTTAATTCTTTCTGTGCTGCTTTGAGGGGTGAAAGATCAGTAAGTCGCTGGTCTACAAGAGAACATGACATCAAACGAGTTTGTTCATTACTTTGATGCTCAACAAGATTAACGTGTGCATCGGCCTGCAGTGAATGATTCCTCAACAGTAGTGGCCTTTGCTATGTCTCACTTGAAACAGGCCTTGCAACAGAAGGGTCCTCCGCTTGAGCTCGAAAAAAAGCGACCGCCGGCAGCCATCACACTGCACACAACAGGGGCGAAAATTAACAGGGGCTTGGGGCAACCAAAATGAATAAAAATATCCCAAAATTGAAGAAATGGGGCAAAAAAAATGTCCCTGTATGAGTTCTTGTTGATAATATTTAAGCAATACCATGCGAGTAAGAGTGTCGTTTTCCCGAATATCGGTAGTTTCGCAAATATAATATTGATTTTATACAACAGTCAATCAAAAATAAAGCTAATATTAGCTGGCAAATTTTAGACTGAGAATATTGTCTGTTCTGGTTAAAGAGATCGTATTTTAATTAGATTATTAACAGTGAAATGTGAGATAGCATTGTTTAAATATAATAAAGAAAGTAATTGCAGTCACATTGCATACAATGTTTTTGTCTGTATTTTTTTCCTCATTCCGGGGGGATGGGGTCCGTCTGTTTCTTTGAAACGGGCCGAAATGCAAAGGCTACTGCTGTTCCTCAAGTCACACGTGTTGTTGAGGAGAGTGTGCTGCTACTTTACTAAATCATCAGATGCACCATTTTTACCTGCTGGACCATAAAACCGCTGAAGATGACCAGGTACCAACAACCCAGAACACAGAATACTCTTGTGACCACCAGAACACTGTAGCAAGGTGAACATACAAAACAGCAGATGGACTGAATGAAAATGCAAATTCACTCTCTGACAGTAGGTGGCGCTTATGGAAGAGCAGCAATATAATAATAATTAGTTACATTTATATAGAGCTTTTCTAGGCACTCAAAGAGCTTTACATAGAAGGGGGGAATCTCCTCATCCACCACCAATGTGCAGCACCACCTGGATGATGCGACGGCAGCCATATTGCGCCAGAACGCCCACCACACACACCACACACACCAGCTGATTGGTGGAGAGGAGACAGAGGGTTGTAAGCCAATCGTATGTATGTAAGGGGATGATTAGGAAGCTATGATGGACAGGGGCCAATGGGCAAATTTGGCCAGGATGTCGGGGTTACACCCCTACTCTTATCGAAGGACATCCTGGGATTTTTGATGACCACAGAGAGTCAGGACCTCGGTTTAACGTCTCATCCGAAGTACGGTGCTTGTTACAGTATAGTGTCCCAATCACTATACTGGGGCGTTAGGACCCACACAGACCACAGGGTGAGCGCCCCCTGCTGGCCTCACTAACGCCTCTTCCAGCAGCAACCTAGTTTTCCCAGTTGGTCTCCCATCCAGGTACTGACCAGGCTCAGCCCTGCTTAGCTTCAGTGGGAAACCAGTCTTGGGCTACAGGGTGATATGGCTGCTGGACTATAACGTTTCCTTGTTTACCGCTGTACATAAAGCAGCGCTGCGTTTATAAACAATATTTTATACAGATGTAAGACGGCAAGAAAATGCCATCGAAACCATTCCCTTTCATATATACCGGTACATTCATATAAACCCCTACCGCCATTTCAATATTTACATTTTCCTTCCCATATTTCGTGACCAGTGATCTTTCTGTGCCTGTACAGTTTTTGATATTTTTGTCTGTCTTCAGTGTGCCCCGTCTGGCACTGTTATTGTCCTGTTAACAGACTTTGGAATATTCCAAAACAAATGACATTTTGGGAAATTAAGTCTGGAATAGAGATCGGCCAAAATAACATTTAAACCGTTCTGATTTATGGCCGGTTGAGCAGTGCATCTATATTTTTTATTCATGTTCAAATCATTCCCTGGGCCGGATTGGACACTGTCGTGGGCCGGATGTTTGACACCCTGCCCTTAGACTAGGATTGGGAACCACTGAGTTAAAGGGGTGGTTCCGTGTTTTTTTTCTAGGCTTGGTTGTGTTTATGGGGCACAGTTTAACATACTTCTTTTTTTTAAAAACGCTGTATTTTTCTTATATTTTACCTTTATTCCACACCGCTGTCTCCACTGTCCTTTGGACAGCTTGTTTGCTTCCTGCTTCTGTGAAGCCCATCCCTCCGAAAAACGCAATGGACTTAGATTGGTTAGATGGCCAAATGTAGTTTGTAGTTCTGCAACATCTCTCTTTTTGAACACTTTGTTGTGTGTTCGCAGGGGCAGTGTTTATGTTAATAGCAAGGGTTTATGATATCACCAAGAAGAAGAAGCTTGTTGTAGTCCAAACCGGCCGTTTTTGTAGGCAATAAACTACCATAAAAGACAATATCTCCGTTTGCATTGAACTTTCAACGCTGTAACTTTGCAGATACTGTTTATGCTCAAGCAGCAACATTACACACTAACTAAAGTTAAAAAAGTGAAATCGCATGCAACCACCCCTTTAAGCAATTAAGTCACTCTTTCTTCTTGTCCTATGAAGGAATTTAACAGCGGTAATAATTGTCTTTATTGTTTTGATTCCTCACCTGCTGATGAAGGGGTGCGTCTGCAGGAAAGGTGGGGGCAGGAGGGCCGTGGGGGGTCCAGTGCTGGACAGCGAGGACAGTTGCGCCAGCCGCAGCTCCGCGGGGCCGTGTGGGAGCTGTGGCGCGGGGTGCAGGGCCGTCAGCGGGGTCGCCAGCATGGGGAGAGGGGGCAAGGGGGGTTTACTGTGAGCCAAGCTGATGACCGGGATGTTGGGAGGGATGGATGTCGATGAGGAGGACGACACACGCCCGCCGCTCGAGACTGTGGATGCGGTGGAAGGGCTTCGCCGGGGAGGTGTCGTCGGATCCGTCTTGGCTCTGGTGGCCTCTGGTTCAGTTGTGCCGGCAATCGTGTTCGTACGGCTCTCTGCATCACGAGTCGCATTAGCGTCAGGGGAGCCCTTACGAGCAGGACTGACGTGCTGGAGGACAGATGGAGACACCGAGGAGGCCGAGACGGGCGACTCGTTTTTCTCCATCATGACCTGAGACTGATGAGTTCTCCTGATGATCTCAGATTCTTCTCATCGCTCCTCATGTGGAGTCACTTCTGTTTGGACCTGAAACAACAAACCAGGCCGTTTTTACAAAAGGCAGGAGCTTCTGAAGTGACATTATGATATTATAAAGCCCTGATATACAGAATGAACAGGTGTGATAAACAAAATTACATGTTCGAAAATGTTCTTGAAACTCCCGAAACCAACTCCAAAACACTTTCGAACTACCATTGGTCCATGGTGATTACATGCTAGATACTTGTGCTCTGGGAACGCTGTAAATGGGGCCTTAAGAGTCACGTTCACATTGCAGGTGAATTCAGTGTCACTCCACTTCTGAGTGCGAGTCATTGACTGACAAACATTCACAGCTGAACTACTAGTTCATTGGACCCTGACAGGTCAACTGTGGAGTGTGGAGTGAAAAATAACAACAAAACAAAGAGGAACAGGTCCAGACTAAACAACAAACAGTGACACAGCTCGATCATCATGAGATCAGGGGCCGGTTGCATAAACCGTTAAGACTAGTCTTACAAGTTAGACATACATTTTTTTCTTTAAGACTGTTCATAATTTTTTTAAATCAGTTACGTAAAAACATAGACTGGCTTAATTTGATACGAAAAGTAAGACTGAATGCCACTTGCCTAACTGCTAGTGGCTCATATTAGATCTTAAGACACTGTCTTAACATAATGGCTTAGTTTATGCAACTGGCCCCAGGAGTGACAAACACATTTGGATCATTAAGAGGATTCACTGTTAAAACTTTACAGGCCAGGATGATGAATCCCACTGGAGTCGTTCTGCGTTCAGCACTGACCCAAACAACTAATCTGTCAGTGCCTTTCTGAGATCATCAGGATCAGCTGCTATCCGTGTTCACTTGGGTTAGTTGTGTTATTTCCAAATGTATGCGCAAATCACTTGTCAGTCATCCTGCTGTCCAGAGATCAGGACTGACGCCAGTCCCCGATTGATCGATGGGTCGATCGCGATGACAGACATGATCAATGAAACTGCTCAGATCTCCTCACACAGACATGATTCAACACACAGTTCTGCAAACGGTTTTCCCTCTTTTAAACAGCGACTGCCATTCCTTACATTCGGTTCCTCTTTTTGTCCAGTTTAACGAACTATTTTTCATAATGCCTGACTCATGAAGCGCCTGTAAACCCATCTGAATGTTTTGCTGCACACATTCTAAGAAGCTCCATGTGTTTTCAGAAATGGTCACTTACAGGAAACCTCACATATTTCTCTCTTCACAGGTCACGCTTCTTCCAAACGCCTGTGTCTGTCGTCGAGTCTTTGATGTCCGTGCCAGTTTTCAGGAACTTTCTTATCAAATAAGTTCCAGGACAATCAGAAAACTCCCATATCATATGCAAGCTGTGTCAGTAGTGCTGAATAACTGTATGAAGCGGTGCGCCTCAAGAATGACCCATGCGTTAAAAATCATTGGTGATCAGAAAGCGTGTGATGAAGAGCGCACAACCTCGCCAGTCACTCACCGCGTTTGTGGTCAATTTCTCCGCCGTTAATGCGTCTCTGTGTTCACGCCGTCTGCCAAGCGATCACGCACTCACTCTCCTTGCACTTCCTTCCCGTTCCTGAGCGCTGTTCTCCACCAGTTTCTCCAGCAATCAGTGAAGTTTAGAGATGCGGCTGCGACACGGAGCGATGACCTCACTGCAGGAATGACAGACGACTGGAACATGCGCTGATGTAAAAGTGATGCACATGTGCCCATGCGCCTGTACCCCCCCTCCCACCCCACCATCACCAACAGGCATGGTGCTCTAGTGGGACACCAGTTGAGCTGAACTAGTATTGGACGAGAGCGAGCGAGAGAGAGAGAGAGAGAGAGAGAGAGAGAGAGATTTCCTCTCTGCTGGACAGGAGGATGTACTTGTACAATATGGTGATGTTGATAAGAGTAAAAAAAGTGCCTGCAGGCCTGAGATAAGAGCCCCCCCACCCGTCTCTCTTTCTCTCAGTCTCTCTCTCTCTCTCACTCGCTGGTTAGCTTCAGACACCGAAGGTTGTTGGATGACGACCAAAAGGAAGCACAACTTACATCACAATTGAATAACATTGTAAAAGCTCTTAAACACACACACACACACACACACACACACACAAACTGAAGTTGTTTATAAATAAAGCACATAAATGAAAGTGAAGCAGCTTCCGTTGTTCAGGAGTTTGAGTAGAAACATTCAGACAGACACTATGATGATAACCTGTTAACTCTTTTAGAGCACAAATCTGAACCTAAATGGTTGTAATTCAAGAATGCTTTGAAATGCAGACCTAAAGTTGTTCTTTTTTTTTATCTCAGATTATTGCAGAAGCGAAAGCACTTCAAAGATTATTTGGCTTTGGTTTACTGTTAAGCATATGTATTGAACTCAACATTTTATACATTTTACAGAATAATTGAGTCTAAAATTGCTAGGTGCTAAAAGGTTGTAAAGTAGCCAATTGTTTCCAAGTCCAACTCATCGCCATCATCAGGCCTTCACACAAAAATCATACATTATAAGTTCACACTAAAATGTATTATAAATTCACAAACTAGAACCAACTGAAAGCACATCTATACTATGCGGACATCCCATACTCACAGAGATCTTACAAACTATGTAGAAATGGAAAAACTATGCAGTAATTATTTAAATCAATGTAATAATCCAGATTCATTAGAACAAGAGTCAGAGCAAATGTATGTGCTGTTGTGTCGTTACGCTCTAGCAGAGATTTTGTGTGAGAAATTTTACTGTGCACAAACACTCAAATTGCATGAAGTTATTAGTGAGTTAGGCCCAGAACGGTTAAAAAAAAAAAAGATGAAAAGTCGCAAAAACTTAAAATAACTTTCCCGGATTTAATTTAAGATAACGCAATTATCCAAACTTTCACTTAACACAACTTCACGTTTCAAGCTGACTAAACTTAAAATCAAGTCAACACATTATGTTAAAGCGTTTTTTACAGTCTATTTTGATCGTTTTGATTCTTTATATAACATATTCAGTTTAAATTGCATCTAAAAACTCAGTGTGTGTATGTGCGTGAGTGTGACAGGGTGTGTGTGTAAGTGTGTGGGTGTTTGTGAGTGTGAGAGAGAGGGTGTATGTGAGTGTGTGTGTCAGAGTGAGAGTGTGTGTGCGTGTGCGCTGTGCGTGTGTGTTTGCGAATTATGATGGCACAAATTTGTATACTGACACGAGTATTACACTGGTATTACGATGTAAACATGAAATATGAGGATATTTCATATGTCCTCATATTAAAAATAGCTTTAAAAACATACTAAACAATGTTTTATTAAAAATGTAAAAATGCAGTGTGTTTCCTGTGATGGGGAGGTTTAGGGGTGTGTGTGTGTGTGTGTGTGTGTGTGTGTGTTGGGTAGGTTTAGGGGTAATGTGTGTGTGTGTGATTGGTAGGTTTAGGGGTGTGTGTGTGTGTGTGTGTGTGTGTGTGTGTGTGTGTGATTGGTAGGTTTAGGGGTGTGTGTGTGTGTTTGGTAGGTTTAGGGGTGTGTGTGTGTGTGTGTGTGTGTGTGTGTGCGCATGTGTGTTGGGTAGGTTTAGGGGTAGGGGTAGTGTGTGATTGGTAGGTTTAGCGGTGTGTGTGTGTGTGTGTGTGTGTGTGTGTGTGTGGGCATGTTTTTGTGAAATATCAGGACACAAATGTGTATAATGACATGGGTATGACACAGGTATTACAAAAAGAGGGTGAAATATGAGGACGTTCCCCATGTCCTCACTTTTCAAAATGCTTATAAATCACACAGAACAAGTTTTTTTTCACAGAAAGTGAACTGCACAGTCTCCTGTGAGGGCTAGGTTTAGGGACAGGGGCAGTGTAAGGGGATAGAAAATACGGTTTGTACGGTATAAAAACCATTACGCCAATGGAATGTCCTCACATTTCACAAAAACAAACATGTGTGTGTGTGTGTTGGGTAGGTTTAGGGGTAGTGTGTGATTGGTAGGTTTAGCGGTGTGTGTGTGTGTGTTGGGTAGGTTTAGGGGTAGTGTGTGTGACTGGTAGGTTTAGGGGTGTGTGAGTGTGTGCGTATGCGATGGGTAGGTTTAGGGGTAGTGTGTGTGACTGGTAGGTTTAGGGGTGTGGGTGTGTGTGTGTGTGTGTGTGTGTGTGTGTGTGTGTGTGTGTGTGTGTGTGCATGTGTATTGGGTAGGTTTAGGGGTAGGGGTAGTGTGTGATTGGTAGGTTTAGCGGTGTGTGTGTGTGTGTGTGTGTGTTGGGTAGGTTTAGGGGTAGTGTGTGATTGGTAGGTTTAGGGGTGTGTGTGTGTGTGTGTGACGGGTAGGTTTAGCGGTGTGTGTGTGTGTGTGTGTGTTGGGTAGGTTTAGGGGTAGTGTGTGTGCCTGGTAGGTTTAGGGGTGTGTGAGTGTGTGCGTATGAGATGGGTAGGTTTAGGTTTAGGGGTAGTGTGTGTGATTGTTAGGTTTAGGGGTGTGTGAGTGTGTGTGTATGAGATGGGTAGGTTTAGGTTTAGGGGTAGTGTGTGTGATTGGTAGGTTTAGTGGTGTGTGTGTGTGTGTGTGTGTGTGTGTGTGTGTGTGTGTGTGTTTGGCAGGTTTAGGGGTGTGTGTGTGCGCGTGTGTGTTGGGTAGGTTTAGGGGTAGTGTGTGATTGATAGGTTTAGCGGTGTGTGTGTGTGTGTGTGTGTGTGGGCATGTTTTTGTGAAATATCAGGACACAAATGTGTATAATGACATGGGTATGACACAGGTATTACAAAAAGAGGGTGAAATATGAGGACGTTCCCCATGTCCTCACTTTTCAAAATGCTTATAAATCACACAGAACAAGGTTTTTTTCACAGAAAGTGAACTGCACAGTCTCCTGTGAGGGCTAGGTTTAGGGACAGGGGCAGTGTAAGGGGATAGAAAATACGGTTTGTACGGTATAAAAACCATTACGCCAATGGAATGTCCTCACATTTCACAAAAACAAACATGTGTGTGTGTGTGTGTGTGTTGGGTAGGTTTAGGGGTAGTGTGTGATTGGTAGGTTTAGGGGTGTGTGTGTGTGTGTGTGTGTGTGACGGGTAGGTTTAGCGGTGTGTGTGTGTGTGTTGGGTAGGTTTAGGGGTAGTGTGTGTGACTGGTAGGTTTAGGGGTGTGTGAGTGTGTGCGTATGCGATGGGTAGGTTTAGGGGTAGTGTGTGTGACTGGTAGGTTTAGGGGTGTGTGTGTGTGTGTGTGTGTGCATGTGTATTGGGTAGGTTTAGGGGTAGGGGTAGTGTGTGATTGGTAGGTTTAGCGGTGTGTGTGTGTGTGTGTGTGTGTGTTGGGTAGGTTTTGGGGTAGTGTGTGATTGGTAGGTTTAGGGGTGTGTGTGTGTGTGTGTGTGACGGGTAGGTTTAGCGGTGTGTGTGTGTGTGTGTGTGTTGGGTAGGTTTAGGGGTAGTGTGTGTGCCTGGTAGGTTTAGGGGTGTGTGAGTGTGTGCGTATGAGATGGGTAGGTTTAGGTTTAGGGGTAGTGTGTGTGATTGTTAGGTTTAGGGGTGTGTGAGTGTGTGTGTATGAGATGGGTAGGTTTAGGTTTAGGGGTAGTGTGTGTGATTGGTAGGTTTAGTGGTGTGTGTGTGTGTGTGTGTGTGTGTGTGTGTGTGTGTGTGTGTGTGTGTGTGTTTGGCAGGTTTAGGGGTGTGTGTGTGCGCGCGTGTGTGTTGGGTAGGTTTAGGGGTAGTGTGTGATTGGTAGGTTTAGCGGTGTGTGTGTGTGTGTTGGGTAGGTTTAGGGGTGTGTGTGTGTGTGTGTGTGTGTGTTGGGTAGGTTTAGGGGTATTGTGTGTGACTGGTAGGTTTAGGGGTGCGTGAGTGTGTATGTATGAGATGGGTAGGTTTAGGTTTAGGGGTAGTGTGTGTGATTGGTAGGTTTAGGGGTGTGTGTGTGTGTGTGTGTGTGTGTGTTTGGTAGGTTTAGGTGTGTGTGTGTGTGCGTGTGTGTTGGGTAGGTTTAGGGGTAGTGTGTGATTGGTAGGTTTAGCGGTGTGTGTGTGTGTGTGTGTGTGTGTGTGTGTGTGTGTGTGTGTGTGTGTGTTTTTGGTAGGTTTAGGGGTGTGTGTGTGCGTGTGTGTTGGGTAGGTTTAGGTTTAGGGGTAGTGTGTGTGATTGGTAGGTTTAGCGGCATGTGAGTGTGTAGGGTAGGTTATGGGGTAGTGTGTGTGATTGGTAGGTTTAGGTGTGTGTGTGTGTGTGTGTGTGAGATGGTAGGTTTAGGGGTAGTGTAGGAGGATAGAATGTACAGTTTGTACAGTATAAAAACCATTATGCCTATGGTATGTCCTCACTTAGATAGCAAAACAAACCTGTCTGTGTGAGTATGAGTGAGTGTGTGTGTGAGAGAGGGTGTGTGAGTGGGTGTGTGTGAGTGGGTGTGTGAGAGTGTGTGAGGGTGTGTGTGAAACAGCTGTGTTACGGTCGGTCGACTGCAGTTTGCCGCCACGTCTGTGGAGATTTGCCTCGGGGTTAAATTAAGATTATGAGTTTAAACCGCACTGAGAAATGCTTCTCTTCATTTCCAAAAATATACGACAGTCTTCAACGTTCAGTCAAACACACGGTGGAGCTTCAGTGAATCTGCCTTCATTTTCTCATAAAGCACTTTTTAAAACTCTTAAAACTGGAGAGGCCTTAGTTTTCACAAGGCAGTGTCTCAGGTTTGAAGTCATAGATGCTTGTTTTTGCTACCAGGAGTTTTATGTTGGTTTCAGACCTTTTGTTCAAAACAAAACATTTTTTAAAGTTTAAAAAAAAAATCCTCTAACTTTCAGCATTATATCATCACAAAACAAAATGGAGCTAGAAGCAGAGGTTAACTGAACGCCTCCAGTCACATCAGTAGTGTGATAAGTGGATTTCTTGGTGGTCTATACAGAAATTGACTGGAATGTGACAACTAGCCCCAGTCCACATGTAAATGACGGATTGAACGATAAACATGAACACTGATTTGCTTAATGTTTTCAAAAAAACAGAAAATGTGGTTGTAAAGCAGTTGTCGTGATGAGCGCGACTGAATTAGTCTCGTTTCGCCTTTGTGTGAAAGTCAAACTGATGGTAATTATAGCAGTGTTTCCCCGTGAGGGGAAGAAATCGCAGCAATTGTTTGAATCAGGAGTCGCCCGTATTGTTCATCTGTCTAAACACACGCAACAACAAAGCAGCAATAAATGACTGTGTGTGTGTGTTGACATTTCATGGATATTCACTTTTCATCTGTGTAAATGATCTGACCAGCAGACGGAGGGTTACGGAGAGGACGAGAGGGAAATTACAAACTAAAACTCACTCAGTGTGTCGAGAATACACACACACACACCTTGTGCAATATATAAACTTTTCTTGCTAACTCATACTTGCACTCGACGCACATTTCCTCCATCCATGTAAACACTATTGTGTAACAGAGATACAGATCAGTGAGGCTTAATTGTTTAGGGCAATAAGACTCTCTCTCTCTCTCTCTCTGTGTGTGTGTGTGTGTGTGTGTGTGTGTGTGTGTGTGTGTGTGTGTGTGTGTGTGTGTGTGTGTGTGTGTGTGTGTGTGTGTGTGTGTGTGTGTGTGTTCAGTGCTAAGTGCTAAGTGTTAATTAGCGTTGTTTACAGAGTCACTCATCACTAATTCTAGTGTTGTTAGTGATGAAACAATTAGTACTAAAGGCTGAAATACACAATAGATTATAAAACTACGCATCATACACTTGCCGACTTTGTAAATATATCACCCTGTAGCCCAAGACTGGTTTCCCACTGAAGCTAAGCAGGGCTGAGCCTGGTCAGTACCTGGATGGGAGACCAACTGGGAAAACTAGGTTTCTGCTGGTAGAGGCGTTAGTGAGGCCAGCAGGGGGCGCTCACCCTGTGGTCTGTGTGGGGACAGTGATGGGGACATTATACTGTAACAAGCATCGTCCTTCGAATAAGACGTTAAACGGAAGTCCTGACTCTCTGTGGTCATTAAAAATCCCAGGATGTCCTTCGATAAAGTGTAGGGGTGTAACCCCGACATCCTGGCCAAATTTGCCCATTGGCCCCTGTCCATCATGGCCTCCTCCTAATCATCCCCATATATATACGATTGGCTTCATTACTCTGTCTCCTCTCCACCAATCAGCTGGTGTGTGTGGTGTGTGTGGTGGGCGTTCTGGCGCAATATGGCTGCCGTCGCATCATCCAGGTGGTGCTGCACATTGGTGGTGGATGAGGAGATTCCCCCCTTCTATGTAAAGCTCTTTGAGTGCCTAGAAAAGCGCTATATAAATGTAACTAATTCATTAATTTGTAAATGGTTACAGACAAAACTGGGCATCATACACTAAACAACTGATCACACACTAGCAAAATTTCACAAACTCATGCAGAAACAAGCAATTCATTGCTAGAAGATGTGTGACGCATGAAAAAAGTGCTCTAAAATCAGCTCAAAAGATCAAACGTTTGATATTATCCGACTGGATGGAATCACCGTCTTAAGCTAAAAAAAAAATTATAATCTGTGTCATTCATACACCATGCAATTTTCAATCTGTGCTGACTGACTCTGACTTCCACCAACTAGCGTAGACTCATCTAGCCTGCAAACCGCGACAAAGAATCTGTACAAATAAACACAATAGTGTGGTGTATTCCAGCCTTAACGTTGAGTGTGTGTGCTCCAGACATGATGTGTGTTGTTAAGGAGCTTTACTAAGTTATCCGACGCATCATTTTCAATACATCAGGGGAAGGACAACAACAACAGACCAGTTATACTAGCAACACACTAGAAACCTGCTGGCAACCCCATAGCAACACCCCGGCAACCACCCACAACACCCACAACCCCGAGCATTGAGACAAACAAACAAACAAGGGGAAACAAACAGCACTCAACACTCACGTGCTTCCGAACACAAAGAAATCTAGATATTCTTACAAAATATGATTTAGAGGACAATGTTGAAATGTCAACTGTAAGGTTTCTGTAAAGGGTAATTGCGATTTTTATTCTCACAATTCTGAAGAAAAAAAGTCAGAATGCCGAGTTATACACTTGCAATGGGGAGAAAAAGTCTGAAAATGTGGGGAGTTCATTTTTAATTGTGAGTTTCTCAATTTGGATAACTTGTACCTTGCATTTGTGAGATTCAAAATTGCAATTGCAAGAGTTACGATTTCGTAATTGTGAGATAAAAAGTAAATTACCTTTTTAGGGCTCTATGATTTCCGCAATGCAGAAAACACGGACGGAATTGCGGAATACAGTCATAAAGGAATTTACTGTATACTGAGGAATTTCACAGAATTTGTCAAATTGTTGATAAATAAAAACAGGTCAGTACACTTAAATCAAATCATGATATAGACTATGGTCTGTGAATATTAAACTGCAAAAAGACAATATGAATCCTGGATGTTCTGCGTGTCTCTGTGTGTCGGAATGGAGCAGATGCGCGGTTTCATGGCATTGATTCATTCTAGGGTTTTCATTTTAGGGGGGCTCAGCCCCCAGTGAGGGTATGAAAAAAAAATTGTAACACTTTAGCTTAGGGTCCAATTCTCACTATTAACTAGTAGCTTATTAGTATGCATATTAGGATATTGGCAGTTTATTATTACTTATAAAGCAAATATTAATGCCTTGTTCTGCGTGACCATATTGTACATCCCTTAATCATATAATGTAGGCAGGTTTATAATCAATCACTGAAGTCGCAAATGTGAGGTAGTTAGGAGGGTTTGGGGGCTTGCTCCCTAGAGAAAATTTGCTTTCCATAATCTACATATGTGCATTTTAAGATGTTCTGAACGCCAAAAAATGTGATAACAAAAACCATGTCAGTGGGCATATATGACTGATTAAGTTTTTCCATTTTCGTCAGTGAAGACAGTAAAACATATGTTTAACTGATATTTACATGTTTTATGAATCATTTTCGTGGACTGTTCAGGCTACCAGGAAAGCTAGGTAAATACATTTATTAAATTAATTTACAATATGCACACATTCATTACTATTAATCTTATGCCTAATCTGATGTTAATATTTCTTGTTGGTTAATCACATTATAGGCCTATTTTCAATTCAAAATGGCGCAATTAGACAAAAGTTTATTAATTTGCCTGAACATTGTCATTTGTTTAACATTTCTGACTTAAAGGAGCAGCTGTCAAATATGAAATGTTTAGTTTAGCTACTTGCATATAGCACTTGACGTCGAGTCGTGCTACTGTGTGAGCATAAAGCCCGCCTACTCTGCTTTGATTGGTTTTCTCAAATATTTTGTCATTGACGAGCGGTGACAGACCAATGAGGCTCAGATGAACACACACACCTCTGCTACCGCTGCGAATTGAAGAACACGCTGATTAAAAGACGGGACAAAGCCAAAGCCAAAGCCTGTTTCATATGTTCTAAAGGTTAATCACACATTTTTTAAGGGGGGGCTGGGCAGAAGTAAAGGGCCTAGTGACGCCCATGGATTAACTGGATCATATTTTGAATGATAAGTTAACTGAGTGTCTTTGTGTGAGCGGCGCTGATTTGGTTTCCATTTCTCCTCGAGAGGCTGCGCAAGCCTCAACTGCGCAACCTTGTTACCGTCAGTAGCCTGTATTATATATTATTATCCACTATCGATCGCCACTTACACTAAATGAATGCAGAATCATTCCTGCATTTTGGTGATTCCCTAGTTATTTATTTGTTATTGCCGTTTTAAATCAGGCTACTTGTCCGGTCAGGCAAGTAAAATTCTCTTTCACTTTCAAAAAATCCACTTGTCACGGAAAATGTATTAATAATAATACTCCTATTTTTACGCATTAAATTAATTAGACATGCTTTTTGATTATTAAAATGTAATTAAACCATTAAAATGGAATCCAGAAAACACAGAATTTGGTAAAAGATTTACTGGAATTTGACTGAGCCCCAAACGTCATTTTTGTTGAACTTTTATTAAAGTGTTGTTCAATTGTATAAGTTTCATGATTTCAATTAATTAGACATACTTGTTGATTGCTAAATTTCTGAGGACTACATTTAACCACTAAAACTGAGTTAAAAAAAATTTAACTAAAAAAATAAAATAAAAATGAATTTGGGAAGAAATAAAAAGGATTTCATAGGGCCCTACAAGCTTCCATACACGCGAGTACCGTTTTCAAATATCAAATCCTACATTTGATTAAAAAAATCATCAGCTCTGATGTTCATGATTCATGACAATGAAACGCATCAGAAACTTTATTTAGCATATGTGGTCTAAAACTCAAGAGTCGATCGCACACCATGGGGTTTGATAAGATGCAGAGACCATTGCGCTTGCTCACATCTGCATGCACGATTATATATATATCCTTCATGCGTGGCTGCTCTTGCGTGACACAGTGAGAGAATCAGACTTTACTGAGCGCTCACGTGACCAATCCAGACTCATTCTGACACACGTCAAATATAAATCATTACAGTGCACACCATCCATCGGTCAGTGCTCACTGAATATGAACGGACTTCTACAGATAAAGATTGTGTCTGTGCTGCTGAGCGTCGAGTACCCAGGATGCACCTGGAGCAGCAGAGGGAGGATGTCAGCGACAGCTGTTTCCTGTCCACACTTCCTGTTGGAGCACTCAGGGCGGGAGGCTTGATGTTGAGGGTTTGGTGAGACCGTCGGCCATTTTCCAAACAGGATATATCTGCCACGGTCACAGGTGTGAGCGCACGAACGCTCATTATTCATAACTCATTTCTTAATACGCTGTGAAGGGGCCGCCGGGTTTCCGATTAACAAGGTGGAGCCGATGGAACGGGGCCAAATTCCCTTCAGCATCAAAAGGAAAACACGAGTTCAAACGTACAAATTGAATAATTACGCGTATAGACAGAATTAAAGTGCCTCTATTTTTAAGGGCTCTTAATTGTGTTTTGGCGTCTCCTACAATAGGTTTACATGCATCAAAAGGTCAAAAACACTTTAATTTTCTCATAATACCCAGAGCAGCATCAGCTCTTTTCTCACCGTGTCTGAAAAGGTTAGATCAAGAATTCAGTCCGTTTAAACCCCGCCTTTCTGCAAGCTGCTCTGCTCTGATTGGTCAGATGGTCCAGTCTGTTGTGATTCGTCAGAAACCAAATGCTCATTATCATATCTGAATCTCAGCTCTTGATACACAGTGATATGAACAGTAAGGGTTAGGGTTAATTAGGGTTCCCTAACCCTAAAGACAAAGCAAAAATGGTTAAAGTCTAACGAACATTCTAACGGTTTCATATCTAAATGTGTCTTGCTGTATACATACTGTCCAGAATTTTGAAATATTATGGATATTTTTCTTACACACACCCATCAATTCGCTTCAGAAGGCTTAACCCCCGGAGCCATGTGGGGCACTTTTATGTACTTTTTTGGGCTCCAAATTTTGGGCTGCCATTTACTGCCATTATAAAGCTTGGGAGAGCCCGGACTCATTGAACTGATCAACTCTGATTGTATTCGTCTGAAAGAGCGATGTCATATAAACCTACGATGACTTAAGAGTGAGTAAATTATGGGATAATTTTCATTTTTGGGCTAACAATCCCTTTAAATATAGCCAATTTAAGTTTGGAAACAATATGTAGTATTTATAATGTCACACTAACTATTTATCTAACAGTTGTTAATGTTTTTCACACATAAAAAATATAAATTGATTTTAGAAAGGGGGTCCCTCATATTGGGGGTCCTTGGCATCATGAAGTTTGAAAACCCCTGCTCTATTACACACTACATGAAAGGGGATATCACAAAAAGTATAAAAGGGGCACTTTTAAGGGCTGATTATATGAGGAATCAGATTGTTCTTGATCTTCTGAGATTGAGTTCAGTGAAGCACAGCAAATTTCAGAGCTCAAAACTCAGTCCATCATTTTATTGGTGGTGGTTGAGGAGATTCCCCCTTCTATATGTAAAGCGCTTTGAGTGCCTAGAAAAGCGCTATATAAATGTAACAAATTATTATTATTAGTATTATTATAAAGACTATTTAAGCGGTAAAAGTGACATTGCCAACTTTCTGATGTCATGCAAATAAACATATGTTTCTGACACACGACAGAAGCGAGTATAAATCCAAGACGAATGACATAGTCCAAAATATGAGTGACCATTAGACATCTTATGATTCTTTGATGCTCTTCAATAGTTGAATGTTTCCTAGAGTAATAATAATAATACTGATAATAATAAACTGAGCCATTTATGGAACAGTGATTGGTGTCTTAGATAATGAGCCACGAGAGTGTGATTTTACAGAGATTTTACCACAGATACAAGAGTTTCAGGTATTCCGTTTCATGTCTAAAAACCAACATTTCCTGTGGTAAAATCACTTTAAAAGGCCTGATAACACACACCAAGGACGATAACAATACATGGTTATAAACACCCATAACTGTAACAATAACGACACAGAGGAACAATATCGCTGGAATCACTTTCAGAATTATATTTTCCTGCCATTTGACAGCCAATCAGAATCCATCCTACTTTAAGAGATTGAGCATTTAAAGCGACAGACGTCAAAACCGAACGTTGATAACTAATATATTGTTATTACAGTTATCGTTCTTAGCTTGAATGGGCCTTAACACTCCCAAATTATCATAATGCAACCTCAATTCTCATCATTACTGTAATGTATCCATATGTTTTAATCTCTTGATGATGATTTGCATAATGACACTTAGAACTTTGGGGTTAAAAGTGTTTGTCACAATGCAAAATAAAATAAAGAAAAATCCTAATTCCTGGATGTTTGGATGTGTGGAAACTCTTCATCTCTCATCACATCATCATTCTCTCTATGCTGAGATAAACACACACAAGCCTCTCTACAGAGTCCCTACGGGAACATGGTGTCTGTTGGAAAAAGTGAGATGGGAGGGAAATCATATTTCAGTGTTTTTGCTACCAAAACATTTGTGTCCTCCCAGTATCGAGTTCTGACGAACGGTACATCCAGTTTAAAATCCCGCTGCACGCATGGCAATGGTTCTGGGAGAAATTTTGAAAGCGAGCACAAAACTAAAAGCATTGAAATATAATTTTCCCTTCCTATACTTTTTCAATCACCTTCTCCCCTTTGCAGCTCTGTACATTTCAACTGTAATCCAAACAAACAGAAAAACCACAGATCATGACGACACACAGAGATTCACAACAAACAACCACTGCAGTTCTGTTCCAGGGGCCTATACCATGAAGCCGGTTTAGCTGGCTAGCCAGATATGTTTAAGCTTAGTTTGTGCCAATCCTGGGTTTAAGGTACCATTAAAGTGGTTTGGCTTTTAGCTGTGTTCATCTCCATAGTAACTTACCCTCCACAGCTAACCTGCTCCAGGGCAGGTTATGTTCTGGATAAGAGATATCAAACTGAAATTGGACCAATCAGCTGTGAGCAAAGTGACACATATCTGATGCAATAAAGTCACTCCCCTTTTTCTTCTCCAAATTAAAGGTCACTACATAGCAAATGGCTATTAAAGACTTAAGCCTCTGGCTTTTAAAAATGCTTATTTATAATAATAATAATTTTGAATTATTTAAAAATAATTTATGTAATTATTATACCCTTAATCAATTACACATGTATAATTTTAGTAAATCAATCATTAATATGCATTTTGTTAATATTAAAGTAAATAGCTTATATAAAGGTCATACAAATAAGCTTTAAATTCAATAACTAAATCTATAAAAAATTACATGTGAGCATAAATGTTCAATTCTCTCTATATATCAACTAAACTAACTTCATAACTTTTACTTGCATTGATGTATAAGATTTTTCTTAAAGTTGTCCTCGACAGCTCTTTTCTTCTGTGTAAATTTGTTTCAATTCTTAATATTTTTCAATCATGTATATTCTGCAGAAGAGTGAAGTTAATCACACTGCTTCTCTAGTGAGAAGTGAATCTCAGTTTTACTGATCCACAGCATGTGATTGGCTGTTCACTACTGATGTCACAGCTAAACTCCTAAACTCAGGATCAAAGCCTGAGTTGACAGAGAAAGTTGATGATCAGCATCATGGGACCAACAAAGCCTGAATAGATTGGTTTGGTTTTGTCAACTCAAAACTAATCCTGTAACCCTGAGTTTGTTAAACTACCATCATGGTACAGGCCCCAGGACCTGAACATGATGAACTGGCAAAGAGCAAAGGAACACACACACACACTCTTAAAGGGGTTGTGAATTGAGAAATCTCATTTTTCTTGATCTTTTGACATGTAAGAGGGCATTGTACTATAAAACATCTTGTAAACAACTTCGAGCTCAAATAACGATTAACGCAATAGTGCGAATATGCAGAATCAGATCACCCATCACATCTTTGGCCCCACCCACTGGCTCATTAGTGAGATGAGAGATAAAGAATCACCGGACTAAAAATAACATTACCTTCCAAAGCATCCTAATGCTAGGAAAATGCTTATTTATTGTTAATATATTAACATTAAATATGTGAGTGTCTAAGTAGAGCATTATTTGTTTGTTCGGTACATTTCACTGTGGATTCTCTGGTAAACAAGATGTCATTTTGTAAACCAAGTAAACTTTTACTCCAAGATATGTAATGCCACAACATGCAAGTAACCATGTTAATTCTAACGCATGATCTGTGATCAGTGATTTCTGATATGTAATGACTCATGCATAGTCAAACGTTCTTTGCCTCAATCGGTTTATTGCTGTTTGCAGTAAAATCAAGCCATTAACTAAACTATCAACTTCACATTGCTTCTCTTAGTAGCATGAAAATAATGACGCTCCCTTTATAATATCTGGAGATCAAACAGCGCGAGTACTAAATATATAATGCTATAATATACACTTTTAATGATAAGTTAACTCTCGACAGATGTATTAGTAAAAAATATAGTAAAAGATTGGGAGAGTTCCACATGTAATACTTATTTCATATGCAAATGTCAGCCAATCACAGCAGTGGGCGTTTTCACTGAAGTCTAACAGCAGCCAATCACAGCAGTGGGCATTTACATTGGGGCACGTTCAAAGCTCAAACCGGTGCGCAACGTTTTGCTAAGGTTTCCGGTTGAACGTCATGTTTTCTGGAAACGGTGTGCAACGGGTTTGAGATGTGTTTTCTCTCGTTTGGTGGGTGTGTCAAAATTGTCAGCCCTATCAGCAGAAACATGTATATAAAGCACGCAGTATTAAAGAGACCGCTCGTACAATGGGTCCAAGTAAAGTGGTTTACAAATGTGTCCGCTACAGCTCACGCAACAATTGAAGATATTAGAAGATGTGACTGTCGTAAGAGTTTTATAGTAAAATACAGCATATCAACATGATGATGTAGTGGTTTATAGTTTTAGCTTCATTGCAAGGCAAGTTTATTTATATACCAAATTTCATACACAATGCTAATTACTTTACATAAAAATTTGAAAGAAAACACAAGGTATTAAACAAATAAGAACTAGAAATAAAATGATTTAAATTAGAATTGATTACCAGGAGATAAAGTTAATTAAGTGGGATGGGGATGTTCTTTTATTCTGGACTGTAAGGGGAGTGATTACATGTATTTTGCAGTATTAAACACGTATTTATACCGATTTCATCAGGGTCCGAAAACTCTTAAAAAAAAAAAAAGAATGGCCTTCTCAGCTGCCATAGTTGCAACTCTCGCGTCATCAGAACAGGGTGTTAAACGCAGCACCTTTTCCTTTAAAAAAAAAAAAACGTTTTGTCGTGGCTGAACGCAGCCCTGAAGTCTCACAGCAGACACGCCCCTTCAAACAGGGTTCAAATCAGAGGCTAAAATTAGGGTAAAAAAAATATTGCCTTTTATTTCTAAATTAACCATTTTTTATGTAAATATCATACTAACATTATCAGTACACTTCAGGAAAATGACCCCATGACCCCATTAAAAGAAAAGGCTTCCATCAGACACTTTTAGGGGTTTCCATCATGTGATCATTTTTGTTTCAATTAATTTTTTTTATCTTAATTAAATTGTATGAATTAAGCAGCTCGTAAACATACTTTAATACACACACACACAAAAAAAAATCTCCCTGTATAGCAGCTTTTTGGCATAAACGACAAAATTGAGTCTAGAACCCTAGTGTTTTATATAGAACCCACTGAACCTTGTTTTCTATGTGCTGAATGTGAACAACTGAATCATTCTCCGATTAAGCAGGAGGACGAGGAGCAAACAAACAAAACAAGCTATATGATCAAAAACATATTAATCTGGACATTTTGATATGACCAATAAAAGTAAATTAAAGAATTCCTGTCAAATCCAGAGTTAATTAAACCACATTTACAGCAGAACATTTACCCAGCTCACCTCACTCAACACACACATAAACCAGCTGATTCTATCAACAGTGAGGAAACATTAGTCACCATGAAATCAAAATGGACCAGTCTTTTTTTTTAATGCAATTATTATTATTATTTTTAAATGTGCCTCGTAATCTTGAATCAGAATAACTTCCCCTCCCTCTTGCTGCGACATCTTTTCTCTGATGAGGGCGGGGCAACCTGTCACTCACATGAGATCCACCAATAGCAAACCACAACCATCCAATCAATTCCCCACAGACAAAATCAAGCCCCGCCCTACATGTGTTCTTGATCCAGAAGCGTTTCACTCGGAAATACAGCACAATAGGGAAGAAAAGACTAGAGAAAGTTCAGTTTCATGCCGACTTTAATATTAATCAACATGCATGGATATGACTGATTCATGTCAAACTGAGCATACCGTCATATTAATTAGATAATAAAGCGTCTGCGTAATGTTTAAGAAACCACTGACAATAATAAATACAATTTAATATTTCATTCCAGCACGGAACAACCTCTGAACACAACACATGTGATGGTCAGCTAGTGGAAAAACAAATCAGAGAGATGACTGTGACCAAAGAAAATACATTAATCAATAAATAAGTACATTAATAAATATGATGTCACAAACAAGAAAAATGGGTAAATTAAATAAGTGAACAATCAATAGTCACGTACAGCACTAAACTGAACATCTCAAGGAGAAACGGTTACAGCAAATCAGTTCATTCACAAAAACAAACCCTGAGAATGATTCAGTTATTTTAGACGTCGCTCATGAATCACATCTACACACAACAGACTCTCTGTCCGTTCAGACGGAGCTTGACACGTTCATCTCGCCACACAGAGCCACAGAAGAGAGCTTCAGCAGATGTGAAGCTAATGGTAATGAAAGTCCTACCAGCTGCTGCCCTTCAGCTTCAGGACGTCGCCGCACTTCAGACAGTTCGACTGGGTGTTTGCTTCCTTCTTTGGGATGTTCCAGCACTGCTGACATCGCACGCGGTATTTCTTATACCTGCAAAAACCAAAAGCGTGCGATAACTAAATCAGGCCTTATTTGGAAGAATATTTACTACTCATTTCCAAAAGCAGTCTTTGCATAAACCTCTAACTAATAAACATGAACAGTGTAAAAAAAGGTCAGTCGCATCAGACTTTTGGGTAACGCTTCATTTTACAGTGGTTACACATACTTGCTCTAGTGATAATAACTGTGCATAAGTATGTACAATCCAAACCCTAACCCTATAGTAAGAACAATATTACTCAGTACTTAAAGGGTTAGTTCACCCAAAAATGAATGGTAAAACTGGTCTCTCTCTTCTGATTCAGTGCGTCATGCCCAGTCAAATGATACCCAATTTGATACTTATATATATATATATTGACTTTTGTGGGCATCTGCCATTTTGAAATGCTGTATTTTATGAACACATTAACGTATTGTTACGAAACCCAGTGTGTCATTGGCACCATGTCTTGAAGTTGACACAATTCCACCTTGTGGTTAAAAGTTATAATGAAATATCCAAAAATGCTAATAATGCTTATTGTTGCCGTTTTTCTGAAGCTCCCAGCCAAGCTTACATGTCATATTCCTTTTTGTGCTTGGCCCCCGAAAATTGCTGCTTGCAGCTATATTTATCGTTCTAGTTATCGTTTTCATTGTGAACTACCTCAAAAGGAGGAACATGCAGAGAGAGTTTACACACCTGATCCCACAGGCATTACAGAGGGGCGTCCCGTCTTCAGCGTCTCTCCAGAGAGGAGTCTTCCGCGTACAGCAGGACGCACATATCTTACTCCCTGAGGAACAAACATACGAGAACAACGAGCCATCACTCTTCACTTTCATCATAACCACAAAACTAACGTTCAGTGTGTCTCTATAAACTCTGCGACCCTAAACGACCCACTGAATAAAGGTTTAGATCTCGACAGTAATGAAGAGTCACAGGTTAAACAATTAAGGATTTGAAGTGATTAAAGCTCAAGGGTTTGAACAGCTAAAAGTGAAGAATTCAAAATTGTAACATTAAAACAAGCTTTTTCTGTAGAGCTGAGTGAAAAAGTGGATTGTGAAAAGCACTATACAAATAAACAAACTGAATTGAAGACAAAATATATAGATAATATTTGGTCACATTACATGGTTCCGTTTGTTAACATTAGACAAGTGCATTAGTTAAGATTAACTAAGATGCCTTAGAAGTATTTTTCGTTGTTAGTTCAAGTTCATTTCAACATTTACAAATACATTATTAAAATCAAAAGTTGTATCTGTTAATATTAATTAATAGACCTGAGCTGACATGAAAAACAGTGAACAATTGTATTTTTATTAACTAACCTTGTTAAATACTGGAATAAATCAATGTTAATTAATGAGTTAATTAATGTAAAGTGTTACCAATTATTTCAGAATTATCAAATATGAATTTATTTTACAAAACAACTATAATTTGCAACAGTAATGTGTTGTCATTTTTATAATTAGAGTTAAAATTAATGGTAACACTTTACAGTAATTGTTATCATTAGTTAGTTAACATGATCTAACAACTTCTACAGCATTTATTAATCTTAAATCTCAACATTTAAGGTAAAAAGTTCTGTTAACATTAATGCACTGTGAACTAACATTAAGAAAGGTTAAAAAATGTTCTAAAAATATATTGCTCATTGTTAAATAAATAATGCAATCATGTTAAAAAATGAGAACTTAATGTAAAGTGTTACCAAACTACTACTAACAGTAATAATAAAGAACTTGATAAAAGTCTTAGTTGGTTTCAGTATATCAGTGTATATACAGTGGCAAGAAAAAGTATGTGAACCACTTGCAGAATCTGTGAAAATGGGAATAATTTTAACTAAATAAGAGGGATCATACAAAATCCATGTTATTTATTTTTTAGTACTGTCCTGAATAAGATATTTTACATAAAAATTGTCTACATATAGGCCACAAGACAAAAACGTTGTTAAATTTATTAAAATGACCCTGATCAAAAGTTTAAGAACCATTGGTTTTCAGTGCTGCGCGTCGTTCCCTGATGATCCACGGCTGTGTGTGTGTGTGTGTTTTGTGATGGTTGTTCTTGAGTCCCTTGTTTGTCCTGATCAGTGAAACTGCCCAAAGACTGTCAATCACACAGTCACTGCTGGAGAGGGCTCAAATATGCAGAAGATGCTGGAAAACTGAAAAATGTGCAGGAGCTGGAGGATTTTTCTGAAGAACGTTGGTCAGTTTAACTGCTCAGGACAAACAAGAGACTCAAGAACAACCATCACAGAACACACACACACACAGCTGTGGATCATCAGGGAACGACACACACACACAGCCGTGGATCATCAGGGAACGACACAGCACTGAGAATCAACAGTTCATAAACTTTTGATCGGGGTCATTTTAATAAATTCAGCAATTTTTTTGTCTTGTGGACTATATGTAAACATTTTTTATGTAAAATATCTTATTCAATACAGTACTAAAAAAAATAACATGCATTTTGTATGATCTCTTTTATTTAGTTAATATTATACACATTTTCTGCAAGAGGTTCACATACTTTTTCTTGCCACTGTATATGCCATATATGACAAATAAGTGCAATATAATTTCTTGTGCAGCCCTAGGCTATATATAAATATTTTGAAATAAATTTACCTGCATGTCATGTGACCATTAACAAACATCAGACAACTCTTAACATGCAAACGTGTGGTTAAATTATAGAAATATTAACTTAAAGGGATAGTTCACCCAAACATGAAAATTAGCCCTTGATTTACTCACCCTCAAGTCATCCGAGGTGTATATGACATCTTTCACTTCTTTCAGAAGAATCAAATCTGAGTTATATTACAAAAGTCCAGGCTAATCCAAGCATTATAATAGCAGTGATAGTTGCTCTGTTTTTGAAGTCTATAAAATGCATCTGTCCATCAAATAACTGATCCACGCGGCTCTGTGGGGGTAATAAAGGCCTTCTGAAGCGAATCGATGCATTTGTGTAAGAAAAATAAAGTAAAGTTTCGGCCGACCGCCTTCCATGTTCAATTTATGGAAAAAGTGTTGAAAGTGCCTCTGCCGATCGAAAGACTAACGCGACCAGGTCCGCTCGTCATGACTTGATAAAGTTTTAAATATGGATATTTTTCTTACACAAACGCATCGATTCGCTTCAGAAGGCCTTTATTAACACCCCAGAGCCGCGTGGAGCAGTTATTTGATGGACAGATGCATTTTTTTATAGACTTCAAAAACAGAGCAACTATTACTGCTATTCTAATGCTTGGATTAGCCTGGACTTTTGTAATATAACTCAGATTTTACTCGTCTGAAAGAAGAATGTCATATACACCTAGGATGATTTGAGGGTGAATAAATCATGGGCTAATTTTCATTTTTAGGTGAACTATGGAGGGGTCAGAGAGCTCTGGGGTTTCATCAGAATTATCTTCATTTGTGTCAGAAGATGAACGAAGGTTTGGAATGACATGAGGGCGAGGAATTAATAACAGAATTTTCATTTTTGGGTGAACTAACCCTTTAAATTGGTGTTCACTTTTCTCAGTGATTAATTTGTATTAGCTGATGTAATAATTATTTTAATTTCATGTTTTAACATTGTTCAAAACACATTACTATTCTCAGTGGGTTAAACAGACCTATGGTCATTGAAAAAACTGTTATACGAATATAAAATACTGTTGCTACCCACTTGTAGTACATAATTTTTTTTTTTTTTACTCAAAGTCAGCTTTATTAATTATTATAATTAATTAATTATAATTAAAGTGAATAAATGTTTTGTATTGAGATGCTGGTTTCCTGTTTCATGGTACTTAAAAAAAAAACTGAAAATAATTTAATTTATTGAAAATACATTTAAAAAATAAAAGTAGCTTGGGAAAAAAGTTACTTAATGTGTGGCTTACAAGGAGACATTTGTAAACATTACTTAAAAGATTATGTTGTATAAACTTAAAACTAGAATTTTCTAAATTGATCAAATTGAGTTGACATTACTTAAGAGTCCAAATTGAAAACATGCAAAGTCTGAAGGGGATTAACACAAATAAAATGAGTTTAAAATACTCAAAAAGCTGATGCAAATAGTTGCCTCAATTTTAATGAGTAAAATGGGCACAGTATTTTTTACAGTGTACCCTTTAAAGTCACATGGGGGCTTCAAGTAAATATTATATGTCTATGGGGTCTAGATGACAAAAAAAACAACAACAACTGGGAATCCCTGATCCAGCAGGTGAAAATGGCGTGTCTGATCACACACGTGATTGAGGAATCACTCGTCTAGAGATCAATCACACACTCAACTTTAACACTTACTGCTGCAGGTTTGATCAGTATGAGTACTAGTGCTAGTGATGAGTGCGGCACTAACTAGTGTGTGAGTGTGTGATGTGTGCCCTCTGGTGGTGGTGTCTGGTACTGACTGGACAGACTGCAGGAGTCGCTCTCCTCCTCAGAGCAGCTGCTCCTCTGGGAAGTTTGGAGAGATCTGCAGCGGCTGCTCCGGCTCCTTCTCAAGCGTCTGATCTCCTCGCTGAGCAGAGGAGAACACAACATCAGTCTCATTTTACAGAAATATTATATTCATTGAAGAGCAGCTCCACCTGTAATTGGAGGTGATGATCAATTTGCTCTGATCTTTGCCGCCTTCCAGTACCGGATACATGCTGAACGTGACGCCCTGCACATCAGGGTCCTGAGGGTCATGGCTCCGGGCGGGACAAGGCTGTTTCCTCTGTGAGCGTCTGTGGCCATCCCATGATGACGTCTGGACGTCCTTATTTGGACTCTCTACAAGATTATTGTTGAGGTCAGCCGGCTGTGATGCGTTTTCAGAGGCGTTCAGAGAGAGCCACGCACTCTCAGCATCTCGCTCGGACACTAAACAGGAAGTGAAGTCAAGAGGACAGTCACTTCCTGTGGACAGGACAGATTCGCCCTGATAAGAACAGCCCTCGTCTTTGGACTCGACAGGCGTGTTTTCTTTCAAACACTTTTCACTCGTGCTGACGTCACTCATGCTTGTTTTTATAAGCTCAGCGAGATCACCGCTTTCTTTAAGTTCCTCCACATCTGTCATGGACTCAGAACTGTAGACGACTGCAACTGAGAAACACGCATTGGACGGGACGATGCTGGGGGAAACAGCGGGACACTCGGGCGGTCTGGACAGCACAACGGTCTCTGTGCCGCTTGACGAGTCGAGCTCAACCTGACCTCCGGACTGCAGAAGTCGCTCGCACTGCTGGTTGATCAGACGCATAACTTCCCACGCACTGCTGCGGTCAGACTCTCGCATTATAGAGAAAGAGCCCGTGAACTCTGAGTCTTTAGGGCCGGAGAGGATGAGCGAGCTGCCGTCTGGATTCCCTCCACGTGACGCTCCAGAACTCAAGCTCCCGTCATCCACGGGCGGAGCGAGATTCGTGGCCTCCTGGATCAGGAGGAGGATTGTGGACTGTGTGACCTGCTGGTGCTGCACATCTTCTGCAGGGTCACGTGGAGAACGTGCATGAGAGCTCATGTTCCCTCATCTGCTTGCTGAAAAAGAGAGACATAAACAAGCCTTTCAAATATGGAATAGTAGTATTAAAGCTGCACTATGTAACTTCTATCCACTAGAGGTCGCCTGTTCAAAACAAAGGCGTAGTTTGATGACGGCACGTTTGAGTGCAGAATCTTGAGACATGTGGTCTTCACCTCACAGCCGGTGGAAAAGAATCGGGATAGGACTCGGGCAGAAATCATGTTCATGGATGTGATTATTAATGTTACTTAAAGGGTTAGTTCACCCAAAAATGAAAATTCTGTCATTAATTACTCACCCTCATGTCGTTGGACACCCGTAAGACCTCCGTTCATATTCGGAACACAAATGAAGATATTTTAGTTGAAAGCTGATGCTGAGAAAGGCTTCAGATAGGCCTCCATTGGCATTCAGTACATTGACACTTCCAAGATCCATGAAAGGCACTTAAAACGTCGTTACAAAGTCTCTCACCACAGTGGCTCTACAATAATCATACAATGCGACGACAATAGTTTTTGTGCGCAAAAAAAAATCAAAATAACACCTTTATCCAACTTGTTCTCGACTTCCGTGTGCGCCTCCACGACGCATGCGCGAGAATATGACGCAGATCCGGCGTTCGGACATATGACCCAGAAGCGATTTGTTTACGAGCAGAGGAAGACGCGCGTGTCTAAGCTGTTGGATTCTACATTGATCGTGCTTTAGGTCTCGGCGTAGTGCTCAAAATGGGGTTAGAGTGTGCATTTCATGGAATCCCGAGCCCCGGCGCTACGTCATATTCTCGCGCATGCGTCGTGGAGACACACGCGGAAGGCAATAACAAGCTGGATAAAGGTGTTCTTTTGATTTTTTTTTGCGCACAAAAACTATTGTCGTCGCATTGTATGATTATTGTAGAGCCACTGTGGTGAGATAGACTTTGTAACGACGTTTTAAGTGCCTTTCATGGATCTTGGAAGTGTCAATGTACTGAATGCCAATGGAGGCCTGTGTGAAGCCTCTCAGCATCAGCTTTCAACTAAAATATCTTCATTTGTGTTCCGAATATGAACGGAGGTCTTACGGGTGTCCAACGACATGAGGGTGAGTTATTAATGACAGAATTTTCATTTTTGGGTGAACTAACCCTTTAAGTATGAAGCAGAAGCAGGAGCGAGTGTTGTGGAGCTGAGGAACCGCTGGAGCGATTGTTAATAAGATGAACGCAACATACGCCTCGCGAGCAGCGGAACTTTTATTATGCCACAGTCGCCGGAGCAATTTCAGCTTTTCCGGTTGTGAGCAGGAGGCAAGCGGCAACCTCCCGCAGTTTCTCTTGAAGCCAATACGGAAGTGACATATACTGCAATTCATCAACTGGCCGCTAGAGACAGGCTCCAGAAGGAGCAGAATCTCATTGAGCCCCATGTTAAAATGGACAACTTTACAGCAGATTAAAACATGTTTGTAGTCTGGTACCAATTGTGGTTTTGGTCTATACGGCTAAATTTGCCCTTCATGACAACTGTGAGGGGGTGAATTTTTATAACTCATTCGTTTACATTATATAAAGCCTTAAAGTTCTGCGTAATTAAAGGCGTGGCCAGTTTGAGTGACAGGTGGATAGCCATTTATCTGCTGTCTGTTAGTCATCGCATCACTTCAGCTCCGCCCATGTCCTGGCTTTTTGCCCATTTTCTGTGATCTGGGAGATATGCGCGATGACGCGCTGCCAAGATGGCAACGGCCATCTCGTCCATACTTTGCGCTTCAGAACAGCTCATCAGAATCCTATGGGTGACGTCACGGACACTACGTCCATATTTTTTTACAGTCTATGGTATGAGGTAACGCAGCTCTGTTTATCATATTAGACACATCTGAGTGTGTTAATGATGTTATGACGTAACTCTGTGCATTCTCTCAGCGGCTGCTATGACACTTGTTCACACTGCTGTGAGAGTAAAGCGTTTCTGCAAAATAAAACTGGAAACCGAGGGGAACGCAGGTATGACGCAATCAACAGGCGACTCCCTCACACGTCCCGGTTCCTCGGTTAAAATAGCAATTTCTCACGATTTACAAATAGTTGGAAACATTTGGGATATTGTAAGTACTCAACTGAACAAAATATATAACAGTGGCCTAGTGGTTTTTGGATATTTTACTGCAAAAATTTTATAGCATACCTTTAAAGGGACAGTTCACCCAAAGATGAAAATTCTGTCATCATTCACTGCCCCTCAAGTTGTTCCAAATCTGTATGAAGTACACAGTATTTTTTCCACACTATGGGAGACAGTGGGATCCATCAACTGTTTGGTTACCCATATTCATCAAAATATCTTCTATAGTGTTCAGCAGAAGAAAGTCATACAGGTTTGGAACAACTTCAGGGACAGAATTTTCATCGTTGGGATGAAACTTATCCCTATAAAAACTAAAATCACAAGTCGATGCTCAATGCTGCATGTGTTTTATTTTATTATTAATAACCAGTAATACTGTTAAATATATTATTGCAATTTAAAATACCATTTTCTATGTGAATATATAATTACATTTTACTTATTCCTGTGCTCAAAGTTGAATTTTCAGCATCATTACTCCAGTCTTCAGTGTCACACGATCCTTCAGAAATCATACTAATATGATGATTTGCTGCTTAAGAAACTTTTCTGATAATTTTTTTGTGCTGCATCCTATTTTTGTGGAAACTGTGATACATTGTATTCTTCAGGATTCTTTGATGGACAGAAAGTTCAAAAGAACAGCATTTATTTGCTCAATTTTCTATACAAGTTAACAACATGTATTCTTATTTCACTTAGCCCATTGTCTGTGCCTTAATTTATTGTTTAAATTTTTTAATAATACATTGTTAGCTAACTGTGTTCTTTGTATAAACATTTCTGAAATACATAACTTGGACACAGTCTCCTCTGATAACAAATCACTTTAAATAGTAATGTAGATGCATACATTTTCTGTGAAGCTTCATTGAAACGATATGAATTGTGAAAAGGCCTATACAAGTAAATGTGAATTGGAAACAAATCTTTTGTAACATTATAAATGTCACTTTTGATCACTCACTATAATGCATCCTTTACTGAATAAAAGTATGAATTTCTTTCAAAAAAAATATTTTGTTTGTGTGTATATAAGGTGAATTCAGGTTGATTGGGACTTTTCCGACACTCATCTCAATGGCTAAAGTGTCCCAATCAACCTGAAGTCACCACTATATTCCAGTTCTGTGATGTTACACATCAGTTCACTGCAGTAAAGATCATGGTGAAAACTGAAAACGCACAAAAAGACGGTCAGAGAATTACCCATAAGGTGGTTTATATAATAGATGCCATCAAAATGTATTTTAAAGACTCGCTGTGTAATGGCACTCTTAAATCACGGGGTTTATCACACAGTGTTGGGGAAAGTTACTTTGAAAAGTAATGCATTACAATATTGCGTTGCTCCCTTAAAAAGTAACTAATTGAGTTACTTAGTTACTTTTTAAGAAAAGTAATGCGTTACGTTACTTTTGCGTTACTTTTTCTCACCTGGGCTGGGCTTGTTTTTGTTTATAACAAAAAAAGTTATATTTTTGTGCAACGGTAAAGACCTCTTCATACCGAAATTGAAATAATAAGCCCCAGGCTGAGGTAAAAATGCAAATTCACTCATGAACAGTAGAGGACGCAGCTCTGCTGTGTCGCCATTCTGGATAATGGTAGAATAGGATGCAGGAGAAAAAAGTTTTACCAATAAAAACAAAACAAAAAATCGAGTAATTTTCATCAGCAGCAAGACATTGGTAAATTAAATATAAAAGGTATATTATGCATAAAAATAGTTGTTTTATTTAACATTTAATTATTCGAGGTTTGCATATATGATTTTGCATTTGACTGATTTTATTCATTTTGAGGAGTACAGAATCTTTATTGTGCAAGTGAGATCAATAAATGCTCACATTTAGTCTAGAACTACAATAACCATCATGTTTACACACAACGCCTCTGCACTTATTTTTCTCAACATGGGGGCAGGAGAGCTGTCAGTCAAATTAATGTGAAAAAATAACTCAGATATTTTGTTGTAAATTTGAAAAGTAATGCGTTACTTTATAAGTTACTTGGAAAAAGTAATATTACGTAACTCAAGTTACTTGTAATGCGTTACCCCCAACACTGCATTTACATGATGGAAATGTGCTTAAAATGAAATAAAATTGAAACATGATAAATTAGCTTGGCAGCGACTCACAGTTTAGTCCCACTCTAGAATACTTCACACACTGGTTATAATCGGTCATAAACGTTATAACTTAAAATGTAACAGATCGAGTTTTCCCTCAGGAGCCGCTACAAAGTAACAGTAAATCTCCAGCGCGTGGTGCGCGCTCACGTTCCTCAGCAGTTTGACCTGAACAGCTCCGGCTTCAGCGACATAAGATGTAAAAGTGATGTATGGTTATGAACAGAAGTAAATAAACTCACCACATGAGAATGAGCCGCTGTGACTCTGTAGCAGGACTGTGAGGAACGGGTCCATCTCACATGTAATACCGACTGTCACGTGACCTGATGATGAGCAGGTGTTCCGGATCTCACCTGCCCTTCTGGAGCTCCAGATTCATTCACAAGTATTGTGGTGACACTTTTCATTTGCAAACATTAAATAAAACTTAACAACACTCCCACAGCATTTATTAATCTTAGGCAATCCAATTCAAATCCAAAGTTGTATTTGTTAACATTAGTTAATGCATTGTGAATTAACATGAACAATAAACAATTAGACCTTATTGTAAATTGCTTTATTTACTCATATTTCAAGAATACTGTGGATCTTGGATTCATTCACTGACTCCAAACACATGTAATATGATACATTATTGTTTATTTCATACAACACAAAACTCAAGCATGGGATATTTATTATTGGACAAACCTTCAACAGATTTGTGTTTTTTAAAGGCTGATGAATAATTTCATCTGTGCGCACAATGATCTGAGCGGAGACAGGAGGAGAAATGTGTGATGGTTTGACAGGTTTGTGTGTTCAGGGGTTATTATGAAATGAACTTCAGAACAGCATCTACTGAAAGACGGTTTCATGAACTGATCATCAAACACAAGAGCAAATGGGGAATGAGAATGACTCTTTCTGGTCATGTTTTGTTTCTACAGCTTCACACAGAAAGAGTTAAAACATGTTATGTTTATGAAAACCAGAAATCATTTGTAATGTGGAATGCTTCTGTTTTCTTTGCTGAACCTTATGAGACATGTCATACTTCACCCTGAAAAAAAAGTTATATTTTGCATAAATAAAACAGCCTGTTTTTTAAAAAATTTATTTATGCATCATTGCACAATCTGTAATATTTACTTACACTACCGTCAAAAGTTTGGGGTCGTAAGATTTTTTTTAATGTTGTTGAAAGAAATGTCTTCTGCTCACCAAGGCTGCATTTATTTAATAAAAATACAGTAAAACAGTGAAATATTATTATTATTTAAAATCGCTGTTTTCTATGTAAATATATAGTAAAATGTAATTTATTCCTGTGATCAAAGCTGCATTTTCAGCCTCATAACTCCAGTGTCACATGATCCTTCAGAAATCATTCAATATGATGATTTGCTGCTCAAGAAACATTTATGATTATTACCAATGTTGAAAACAGTTGTGCTGCTTAATGTAAACCATTTTAACAGTGTATGGATTTATTGTTCAATGTTTTTTAATCTTCTTAAAATAAGAAATTAACATTTTTATTCATTAAGGATGCATTAAACTGATCAAAAAAAGTCAGTAAAAACATTTATAATGTTACAAAAGATTTCCTTCTTTTGAAATCTCTATTCATCAAAGAATCCTGAAAAATAAAACTTATGACCGTTTCCACAAAAATATGAAGCAGCACAACATTGATAATAATCATAAATGTTTCTTGAGCAACAAATCATCATATTGAATGATTTCTGAAGGGTCATGTGACACTGGAGTAATGATGCTGAAAATTCAACTTTGATCAAAGGAATAAATTACATTTTACTACATATTCACATAGAAAACATGTATTTTAAATTGTAATATTTCACTGTTTTACTGTATTTTTGATAAAAAAAATGCAGCCTTGGTGAGCAGAAGAGACTTATTTCTAAAGCATTTAAAAATCGACAAGTCCCCAAACTTGTGAATGCTAGTGTATATAGTGTATTTTGCACAACAGTAGTAGTAATTATTTTCCTGCAGTACAGTAAGCCATCAAGAAAATGTAAACGTGTAACTATTATCTGTTTGTTACTATTATCTGTCAATCCTAAATGGAACAAAATAACATAAAAATAAAAGGAAATGTGAACTACAAAACTCAGAAGTTACAGTTATGGAAAACATATGCACATACGTCTTAAAATAGGCTCATTTTATTCATACCAAAGAAAAGAAACGGAGAGAAAACAAACAGTGTGTTGGATTTTGTTGTGTTCAGTGCCTTTAAGCCAAAAATATACAATCTATAATGTTCTGTAAATAAGGATACATGAAGGATAATGAACAATCACACTGGAGTTCCCCATGTGGAAATACCTGTGGACCAAATTCAGCTGGAGCTCAAGAGTTCTGCACTCTCTAGCTCACAAGAGATTCCCCACACGGGTCGTCGTAGTTAACAAGCCTTTAACACTATCACCTGCTCACTGGAAGAGGCGTTGTTTAATGTCGGTATCCCACAGTGCTTTGCGAGGTGTACCCCTGGCCTCCGGTGCGCTCACTTGAACTCTCCTTTCGTGACCCCCGGGCGCTCAGTGAGGTTTGGGCACGTGACCGTCCACGTAAAAGTTCCGTGTGACCTTGGGCAGCGTCAGCTCGATGCCGTCCATCTCCGGCGTCAGGATGATCTGGCATCCCAGACGGGAATTCTCCTGCAGCATCGGCGCCATGTCCAACATATCGTCCTCCCTGTAAGGACAACACACGTGTGACGCTCGTTCAATGAGTGGTGATGAAAACCATTATGTAGAGCTGCACGATTCTGGATAAATTGAGAATGATCAATTTTGTGTTTAAAATACAGATCATGATTCTTTCCACAATTCTGAATAGACAACTAAACAAGTAACTTACTAGAAGTTCTGACAAGATGTTGATTGCTGCAGTCTATTTAAGAAAAAAAGTATTTCATTTGAATGAATAATTTTTTTATTGAAAATGGGTTTGAATATAAGGATTTCACTAGTTTCATTAATGAATGAATCATTGATTATGAACAAATCTCTTGAATGAATGATTCAGTGACTCACTCATATTAGTTGTGTGGTCATATTTTGGCTTTTACAAAAGTCCTGAGGGAAACTTAATCGAAGATGGTCACCCTGTCTGCAGAACATGCCAGAAGAAAGTCACTGTAATACGGGGAAACACTTCAAATATGCGAACCCAAGGCAAGTGGACTTTGACCTCAAAACCAAAACTACGTCTGGCAAATAATAACGTGAAGCAAACGAACAAATTCAGACAAGACTAGGGTGACATTTAAGGGATAATAATCAGGGCTTGACATTAACAACCACCATTTGCGGGTGTAACGTTATTTTGGCTGCACACTAGCCACTTTGGCGGTTGAACTTATTATAGTCTTCTCAAAAGCCATCTGTTATAATCGCGTTGTGCATTATAACCAATCCCACGTGTTTCTATTGAGTTTATGAATGCAATGTCTCAAAATCAGAGGCGTTCAGATTAGCCAGAGTTTTGTTCAGAGCGCGCTCACTCGCTGAAATCTGCACTCAAAACATGCGATGTACGCAGGAGATGCACTCATCATAACGTGGTTGACTGTTTCTGTTCCATTTCAGCAGCGAAAATAGTTTCAAACAAACACAGCAGAACCACAGCGCATCTGATATGACTGGCATAAAGTTGGCGAATTTAGGGGCCGTCTCTAAAGGTACAACATTGATATACACGTTTCTAACTTCAATAGCATTTGAAGAGGATGACTTGGAGTCATAAAACGAGCTGTAAAGTGTCCATCTAGGTGTCAGGTATGATGCACACCTTTTGATATTTAATCAAATAAACAGTCAAATCATGAAAATATGGATATGCATTATTTCACTAGGATACTGTTTGGGCTCTTACACAAAATATGCTAGATTTAAATGCATCATAGCTGAACACTAATGACAATATTGATTGAGAATATATTTACAGAGATAATATTTACTCCAAATTATTATTATTTATGCGTTGCTATTGACGACGTCCATTATAAGGAAGTAAATCCCACAGGATAGAATCTAGCTTTAAAAAGTGCAAAGAGCTGCTTTATTTATTTGTTTGTTGATTTTCAAATGTAAAACTTTTTTAAATGTTTTAAGTGCGTGCTTCTGTTCTTTTTGAACACTTTCAACTAATTTGAACAAAACCGTGATAATATTGATAACCGTGATTATTTGGTTCACTATAATCGTGATGTGAAATTTCCATACCGTTTCATCCCTAGTGCCGTTTCAAGTTGAACACACCTAAAGACTTCACTTGTTTCATTACTGGATGAAACAGCTTTTTTGAACAAATCTCTTGAATGAATGATTCAGTGACTCACTCATAAAAACTTCAGATTGACTTGAAGCGGCGCTGCGTTGTTGGTGTTACAGGGCTTGAATTTCGGCGTCGGATTGTGCATAATTTGACTCATTCCTGCAGATTGTTTGCTCACACCCAACTCGGGTGTCAGGTTTTAGAGTGACAGCAGCCTAACTCTTTCCCTGTAATTGACAGACATTCACTTAAACTTTTCACATCTTCTTAAAGAGTACTGAATCCCGGGATCAAAACACATGTGAAGAAGCAGCAGAAACGAGCGATAGCATATGTAAAATTACGTGAAAAACATTAAACAGCATCTACATCAAAACTGCCTAATGTTATTGAATGAGATGTCGACCCAGGATGAGCTATAGGACTGTGAAGCTTTAGGGGTGTTGGTGGACTCCATCTACTCCATCTGTGTTTTGAATATGACCTGGATGTAGTGTTGTCAAAAGTACCGACCACGATACAAAGTCGGTACTGAACTGTAAAAAATGTGACGCTTTGAGCGCGGAATCGTAAACACCTCTGACTGGCCATCATGCTCATCAAATATGTCTGTGATTGGCTACAATGACCAGCCCTTCAAAAACATAATATAAATATACATCAATGACGCTTTTCACAGAGCGCTTACACAGATACACACAACAGTGTACCGACTTGGTATCGCGGTCAGTACTTTTGACAACACTACCTGGATGTAGTCTTTGACCAAAACGTGATTTTCTTTTTTTCTTTTTATGAAACTTGCCCATATTCAAGTGTTGAAAAAAAAGGAAAGCATGAAGCTAGAATAAAACAGTTTGTTTTGCTTAAAAGCAGAGGTTCTGTTCTTTCATTTGATATATTGCATATTCAGATATATTCATCCAACAATATATTCTGGGGGCCATGAAACTTTTTTTTTTGAATGCTGACTAATATGCCTGCTGCCAAATTATGAGATAATATAAAAAATATCTATATGACAGTTTTTCCTCCCATGATATCAATGTCAAAACTTTGGCCAGAGAAAATGCTGATTGGCTAGTAACTTTGGAAAACCACTAGCTACAGTGGCTGGTGAGCAAAAAAGTTAATGTCAACTAAAGCCCTGGTTTTCAAAAGGTGATTTTCTCTATTTTGATCACTAGCATAGACATCAGTATTTATATTCGAACTATAAACTTTTATCCCCGTACTTCTGTGATAATCTGAATTATTGTAATAGACTAGGCTGAATTATTGTCATTTAGTAATAAGGTTGCGTAGGTGTTTAAATAGAGATTGCAATATTTTAACGATTAATCATGGAGCTCTACCATTATGCGTTGTATTCTACTTACCTTTCGTCAGGTTCTGGAAGTTTATCGCAGTATTCGCTGTTCACATACACGTGACACGTCGAGCAGGCTAGAGACGCTTCACAGGCCCCTGAGAACAGAGCAACTAGTGAATTGTCATTCAATTCAGTTCATGCACTTCAGTTTTTGAGTGAAAAAAGCTCAGTCATGCTTATTCACCTAAAAAACTGAGGTGCATGAGCTCAGATCAATGAGGTCAATTCCAAAAATAAATACATAAGCTGAGCTATTTGACAGAAAACAAGTTGACAAAAAGATTGAATCCAGTATGTGGTGTTAATACAGCACAATGGGAGATTTATAAGCTATTTAAAAGGCCGGTCAAGGACCAGACGAGAACACCAAATTAGATAAAGGATTTTCAGCACAGGACAAATATAATTAAAGGCTTTTTTTAGATGACATGCGGTCAAAATCACAAATGCTTTTATGTCTCCACCAATGTCAAAATCAAACACTCTAAAAAAAATGCTGGGTTAAAAATAACCCAAGTTGGGTTGAAATGGACTAACCCAGCAATTGGGTTGTTTTAAATGTTTGCTTAAAACAACCCCATTGCTGGGTTAGTCCAACCCAACTTAGGTTATTTTTAACCCAGCTTTTTTTTTTAGAGTGAACCTTCGCTCTTGCAGATTATGAAGGTGAATGTCAAAGACACAGTGAAGATGTTTGAACTCACCTTCAAGATCAATGCCATGCTTGTGCGCCAGGTAAAGAGCATTATCGCCAACTTTCGCCTTGACTGGAATCCTCTGTCCAGACCGGTCGACATACACAACATTAACACTATAGTAAAGGATCAAACACACCACCAGTCAGTCCAGCAACTTTAAGTGTCACGACACAGCAGTGTGTGTGTGAGTGTGTGAGTGTGTGTGTGTGTGTGTGTGTGTGTGTGTAAACTCACATATACTCGTGTCTATCCTCCTCAGGTGAGCTGCTGTCTTCACTCTGACACACACCTGACACACACACAAACACAGAGTTACGCAAACTACTAATACGCCATCAGCGGCTGAAGTGTGTGTGTGATGAACGCACCGATGCTGGTCTGCAGGCGCCTGTTGGGAGTTGAAAACCCGTCGACAGCTCGTCCAACTGCGGCTCCCGTACACATCTTTAAACGGTAAAGCGGACAGATGCTGCAGTCTGGCGAAATTCGGACGAACCTCTGAGTAAAACTCACGCCCGCCCGGACCGCCGCGGACGCCGCCATGACACTGTTTTGATCACGTGACCTGGGCTGGCCAATGGCAAACGAGACGTGATGACGTGTGGTGTTGAAGTCACGACGTTATTAGAATGGCATTACGAAATACAGAAATAAACGTTTTAAATAATTATTGTTTTCCAGTAAATAGACAAGAACATTTTTTACATTGATCATGTTCAAAAAAAGACAAATTATACACCTGTAACCACATTGTAACAAGCTTGGTTCAGGGATCAGTCGTAGAATTACCTTGAGTGACCTGAACATTTTCAGAGATTTAAAGGGTTAATTCACCCAAATTTGAAAATAATGTCATTTATTCCTCACCCTCGTGCCGTTCCACACCCGTAAGTATGGAAGCCCGTTTCCGCCCCACTAAATAAAAAAATAAAAAGAGTAATTGACATATTATCTCAGAATTCTGACTTTTTTTCTCACAATTGTGAGTTATAAAGTCAGAATTCTGAGATAAAAAGTCGCAATTACTCTTTTTATTTTTTTTTTATTTAGTGGCTGAAACGGGCTTCCATACAAAAGACCTCCGTTCATCTTCGGAACACAAATGAAGATATTTTTGATGAAATCCGAAGGCTCAAAGGTCAATGAAATGTACACTCTCAAGATCCATGATGTACTAAAAACATATATAAATCAGTCCATGTGAGTACAGTGGTTCAATATTATAACGCGCCGAGAATATTTATCGGTGTATCGAGTGTATCGGTTCGGAGCGGAGCGCCAAAGTCATGTGATTTCAGCAGTTTGGTGGTTTGACATGCGATCCAAATCATGATTCGACTGGCTGATTTGTTTCCGCAGTGTTTTGAAATCGGTTATCACTATAAAGTATCATGCACTTTCCCTGCATCAGCTTACTCTGCATGCTCTGCTATTTTTCAGATCCGCTCGAATCAATCTACTGTATATCGATATAAACGGTATTGCCTCATTCCGTATCGCATCTAAAAAATATATCGATATATTGTACAAACTCGATATACCGCCCAGCCCTACTACTGCGCACTGTGCACAGACTCAGTCCCAAATCTGCACAGGATGTCAGCGCCATATTCGGACCTCTGGTGGCTTCACTTTTCTTCAGCGGAAGAGAATGAAGTCACGTCGTCCATATTTTTTTTACGGTCTATGGGCGTGACATTTAAAATCTCAACACACTGGGCCAGCTAACCAATCACAGCACATTTCATATTTCAGAAAGCGTGGCTTCATCGAACACGACACATTCCAGTCAGACTGGAAGAGAGGAGCTGTAATAATGTTAAATATTTTTGAACAATCAAGCAAGAAAACCCAGAGCCAGCCCAAGGCATAAGCAAACTAATCGGCTGCTTAGGGCCCTCTTGGCCACCAGGGGCCCCCAAGAGCACATGAAATTACTTTTTGCTGTGTGTTATTTTATGATGATTGAAATCACGAAATGGCCTTAAACAATTATTAAATAAACTGCAAAATGTTAAGTTTTCTAATATATGCACGGATTGATTATATATAGAATATCTTGTCTGACGTGCTGCATGTTTTGGACGGAGTCGGCTACAGCATAGCTTCCAGTTCCTCAGTAAATGTTTTTCTGCAAGTGCTATATCGTCCTCTTGGAATTATAAGTTGTGTAGCCTACATTTTGGAAGTTTTTATTTAGAAAATAAAAAGGTTGTTTCTACACAGTCGAATGACTGTACATTTTATTTCCGCCAAAATAAAAGCTCTGTTTAATGTTTGAAAGAAATCAACATTTCTTGTTGTTGAAAGGAGTCTCTTCTGCTCACCAAGGCTGCATTTATTTGATTAAAAGAAAAACAGTAAAACAGTAATATTGTGAAATATTATTAGCCTATTATGTAAAACAGCTGTTTTCTATGTGAATATTAACACATGACCACTCTTGTGGGTTTGCTACTGTTACAATTAAAAACCATATAAGGGTAAAACATGACAGCCAGACGATGTAAGCAACACAGCTACAACTACTATCATTGATACTGGGTGCGTGAATGATCAAGAATTGACAATAGTCAATTGTAGTGGTGGAACAGAGGGGCCCCCAAATAAAATTCTGCTCAGGGCCCCATAAGGGCTTGGGCCGGCCCTGTGAAAACATATTCTAGGACACCACAAAAACAAAATCAAGACGTAAAAGGGCATATTATGACCCCTTCTAGTGTTATTTACAGTATCCGCCAGAGGGCGCCAAACACCCAACAGCCAAACGTGTGAATGAAAGAGTGTGAAACTGATTTTCATTTACAGCTATTAAAGGGATAGTTCACCCAAAAAATGAAAATTCTGTCATCATTTACTCACCCTCAAGTTGTTCCAAACCTGTATGAGTTTCTTTGTTCTGCTGAACACAAAAGAAGATTTTTTGAATAATGTTTGTAACAAAGCAGATTGAGCAACTATTGACTTCCATAGAAGGGGAAAAATACTATGGTAGTCAATAGTTGCTCAATCTGCTTTACTAAACCTCTGGTTTACTGCTCCCCATGTCACAAGCTCTTTGGGATGAATCACTTTTGTTTGAAAAGCATCTGCTAGCCTAATGAATGAATAAATGTGGGAGAAGCTGATTAACAAAACCGCCTGTCGATGTTAATAGATTATATTACAAAATAAACACTGATGTAATGAATAGACATCACACATTTGTCTGAGCTAGTTTGTTATTGGTTTCGATCCAGTGAGGTAAACGTTCTCAGAGATCCTAAAAAATTCTCCATCTTTTCCTACAGAATGTGTGCAGCTCTCGGCTGCGACTCCTGAACGACGAATGCTGTTTTAAAGCAATTAGATTAGATTAGATTAGATTTGATTAGATTAGATTAGATTAGATTCAACTTTATTGTCATTACACAAGTACAAGTATAAGGCAACGAAATGCAGTTTAGGTCTAACCAGAAGTGCAATAGCAGCAAGTGCAGGATATACAACGTTTGCATAAGTGCAGGACATGGATATGTACTGAATATATATAAATATATCTATAATTAATACATAAAAGTGTCATTTCAGGCATATGTCATCGCAAGCATTCACAAACATCACACTGAATTTCCCCTGATAACAGCAGGGCTGTGATTGGCCTCTTTCAGGTTACACAGGATCCAAAGACATTCCAGACGTGCCCGGACAGCTTATGATCAAACATCATCTGATCCGCTGAAACCAACTAATACCATGTATCACCCAAAATGATCCAACTGTGATCAAACTAATGGCGTATGTAAGGATAAAATTTATATTCTCAATATTTTGGTCTTGTTTTCCAGTACAAATACCCAGCTAACAAAAATATGTTCTAAGAACATTTAGCTAACATTGTCATTAAGTTATGAAAACTTTATTTCTGAATGTTCAAAACCAGTTTTTTCAAATGTTTTAAAAAAGTTTTTTTTTCTTGGTTATGCGAATGTTAAAGGTGCACTATGTAATTTTTTTCCCCAAAAACCACTAGGCTAGTGTTGTATATTTTGTTCAGTTGAGTACAATATCCCAAATGTTTCCAACTATTTGTAAATCGTGTGAAAAATACTATTTAATCAAGGAACCAGGACGTGTGAGGGAGTCGCCTGTCAATCGGTAAGCCCCTCCCCTCGAACGCAGATGAGCCAATAGCAGTTGAGTATCAGTTGCGCTGGGACCGGAACTCGGACATCTTTAGGTGTCAGCGCCATAGAGAAACATTGGAAAATACGAAGCGTGTTTATGCTACAAAAATGCTAAAATGTCGTGCCTGAGGTACTGTAACACTGATTCCAGGGATCCTGAGAGGATTTTCTGTCTGTCATACTCTTGTTAAGTTACGATTAAAGTCCCTGCTAACATTCAAACCGAAATTAAAAAAACACGAAGGTCTACATTTCAGTGCCTCTCCATATTAAACTGATTATATGTAAATTAATTACATTTTAGATATGTTTAAGGTCTACATTATCTGTAAGGAGGACTCCTATTTTGATGGGTATTATAGTCTCCGGGTAACGAAGGGAAGAGCTCGCACTTGCAGTTTATCGGAGTTGTTTTGCAGATACAAAGTTCACCAGTTATTAACTGCACCCCCGAAAAGTCATAAGCTCTGTGTATATGTTTGTTTACTGTTAGTTGTATGAGTGTTTTTGTGTAATTTGCTGTGTATGTTAATGGTAATGCAACGGAGAGAGATAGTTTGTGAATGAGTCTTTAATGCGCACTTCTTATGCTTTGTTTGTTCAGCTCTTACGAAGATTTTTTGGAGTGAAAAATGACATAATAAACTTGATAAACCATCAGTTCAGTTTGGCCATCATTCAGACAGGGTATACACTACATTCTGTGTCCAAAAACATCTTGGGATAAGGTTTTCACACTGACCGCTGTCATTGTAAGATATAGCAACTCCTTTTGTTTGTCCGATTTAGCAACAATAACTAAGGGGGGCGGGGCTTACCGATAGGTCAATTGCGTCACACCTGCATTAGCCTGGGTTTCCGGTTTTATTTTGCAGAAACGCTTTACTCTCACTGCAGTGTGAAGAAGTGTCATAGCAGCCGCCGAGAGAACGCACAGAGTAACCTCATAACATCACTAACACACTCAAATGTGTCTAATATGATAAACAGAGCTACCTCATACTCATGACCGGAAATCCCGCCGGCAACTATGCCATAATAAAAGTCCCGCTGCTTGCAAGGCATGTGTTCCGCTCTTCTTATTAACAATCGCTCCTGCGGCCTTGCTCAGCTCCACAACATTCGGTCCTGCTCTGCTTCATCAGATACTACAGTAACGTTAATAATCTCATCCATCAACATGATTTCTACTCGAGTCCTATCCCGATTCTTTCCCACCGGCTGTGAGGTGAAGACCACATGTCCCATGAATCCGTGCTCAAACTTGGCGTCATCAAACTACGCCTTTGTTTTGAACAGGCGACCTCTAGCAGACGGAAAAGTTACATAGTGCACCTTTAAGGGAACATTCCATTTTGCAAACATTATGAGAACGTTACTTTTGAATGTTTTCTAAACCTGCTGAAACAAGTTGTAGCCTAACATTTAAAAAAAAAAAAAATTAGGCTCGATCACTTTTAGTTTTGTGTAATGTTTTTGTGCTAACATTTCGAGAACATTATTAAAGACCAGATAACTTTGAACAAATGTTCTATTAATGTTATCGGAAGAACATTTGTTCATAACTTGTTTGCCAGAATTCTGAGACCCTTCCCTGTTTTTTGGGAAACATAACTAAATCAAGATGCAGTTACTTGGGATGCAAAATAACAGATATTATTATATAAGTGAATGAAGTGAGTTTATGCTTAAATAATATCTGCAAATGTAGTTTGAATTTTTTTTAATTGTTTATTTTTCTGACCCTATAAGCAGATATTTCATCTTGTTTTAAGCAGACTCACTTTATTTTGACATATTTTTCAGAAAACAAGACTTTATACCTTGACATTAATAATGTCATTTTGCATCTCAAGTTATTTATCTTGATTTAGATGTAGGACAACGTCGTCCCACCAGTGATCGCTTCGAACCCTTATCCACAGATGCCTTTTTTGGGTGTGTTTTTATGTTCATTTTTTTTTTAAATGTGTGTGTATGTGTGTGTGCGTTCATGTTTTTCTTTCCCGGTGGGGACTTCTGAATGCACACAGAATCATGGAGACTCGTGTCACAGTTGGGCCCTAAATTGAGCTTATAATACAAACTTATAAATCACACAGAATTCTTTTTTTTTTTTTTTTTTTTTGAAAATGTAAACATGCAGGAAGTTTTGTGTGATGGGTAGGTTTAGGGGTAGGGTTAGTGTAAGGGGAGAGAATATACCGTTTGTACAGTATAAAAACCATAATGCCTATGGAGAGTCCCCATAAAGAAAGTGAACCAGACGTGTGTGTGTCGTTGAGGCAAACAAAAATTCAGGAATATCAGTCAGGGCTGACTTGTTGGCATTGGTGTTGGTGAGGTTCTGGTTTCAGTGTAGACGTACAACTGTTTGTGGTATGTTTATCAAACTGGAGCTGTCACACGTCTCCTGACCTTTGACCCGTGATAGTAACTCCTACAAAAAAATGTCAAAGACCATGTAACTAGAGAACAAAACAAAACACGAGAGCAGCAATGAGACTGTTGACCAAACAGACTGACATCGTGTGTGTGTGTGTGTGTGAGAGAGAGAGAGAGAGAGAGAGAGAGAGAGAGAGAGAAAGAGAGAGACTCTACTACAGCTAATAATTAATGTCCATGAATGTCCTTTGTAATTTAAGATATTATTGTACATTGAATATATTTACATGCACCCTCATAATGCGAATAAGTCAATATTGTGCTAAAACTTTAACTCACGTAAACACAAACCTTCGATCAAATTGATGCAATTAAGCTCATAATTGTAGTGACCATAATCATAATAAAATGATCACATTTTTGGGGTTCTGAAGAAACCGAGTTCATGTTTACAATGTTGCATGACATATAATGCAGTATATTGATGGTCATTGAAATGAAAACATTTTAGGTGTCAAAAAAAAAAAAAAAAAAAATCCATTAGGTCATTAGAAATGTGTTTTGTAATTGACATAAGTAGACTAAAATATTGTCCAGTAACACAGACTGCACAGACTATGCAAGTTCATCATTTGTGATGTGCATGTGTGAATAATGCACTAAAAAGTAACCACAATACTTCAAATAAATAATCAGAGGTGCGTTTCCCGAAAGCGTCATTAGCCAACTATGGTCGCAAGTTCCGTCATTATCAACATATCAACGAGTCAGTGTTTCCCGACACCATAGTTCCAGCAATCATTCGCAAACAGCATCGCAAACTTGTGTGGTTGGAACGACTGCTCTCGACCTGTGGTTAGAAGCAGAGTTTCTTGTTTGCATGACATGTGGACTTAATCTTAATTAATCTTTATTTGTTGAGCAAAATAAGCAAGCTGACATTTAGTACAATCTATATCTTTTATTTCGGATGCATACAAATGTAATGTATGTCTTGTTTGTCAAGAGATTTAAAGCACCTTTTTTGAAGAGTGCGCATGTGCGTACATGCTCTAGTACGTACACTCTAAAAAATGCTGGGTTAAAAACAACCCAAGTTGGGTTGAAAATGGACTAACCCAGCAATTGGGTTGTTTTAACCGAGCATTTGGGTTGTTTTAACCCAGCGGTTGGGTTAAATGTTTGCTTAAAACAACCCAATCGCTGGGTTAAAACAACCGAATCGCTGGGTTAGTCCATTTTCAACCCAACTTGGGTTGTTTTTAACCCAGCATTTTTTAGAGTGTAAGAACGAGCCTATTTAAATCTGGAAATAAAGCAAAATAACTGAGAAAAATAAGAATAAGTCCTCAGGTGCCATGTCCATAATTTATAGCAAAAAATCTAGCATGAATTCGATCTCAAAATAATTCACTAGAAGCAATACGGTTTCGGGAAATATTCGTGACTAGCTAGTTGATTTCTTCAACGATGCGTCGTACTATGGTAGTTCAGCAGTGAGTTACGTCGTTGTACGGGAAACACAGCCCAGAATAATGAAAATTGCATGCAAACAGAGGTTTGTCATGTCATGTTAACATCTTACTGTGATTAATTCCTCAGTCTGATTAGTGGGAATAATCACATTATTGGAGCACATATAAACATAGTCATTTACTCTCAGTAAAAACACACAGGACATCTGTGAGCTGCATTAGCGTGACGATCCGTCACAGCGTGTGAAACTCAAGCTCTGATGTCCGTCTGCAGTGGCCCCTGAGAGACTCCTGAGGGCCGCTGGACATATTGATGAATGAAATGAGGCTAATGAACTTCAGCTCAGACCTTTACGTGGAAAAATCCTCTATATTTCTCACCGAAAGCAAGCTACAGACTTGTATTTGCTATCACACTGCACAATTGGGACAAACACCACGGCTCGCTTGATATGGACCATATTTGGTGTTTTAAATGCTTTCACTTCTGTGGAGGCAGGTTCAAACCATGTCAGTCGACACAGAGACAATGATGAGGCTGTTAAACCACGGCCACATATTACAGGCCTGCCCAGTGACAAGCTGACAATGACAGCATCAGATCTTTGATATTATCAGTCTTTTCCTTTCTTTCTTATTATGTGCACTGCAGCATTTTAATTGCAAAGGCAACTGATGTAAAATGCAGTGGTTTTAAACATGAGAGTGTCGTTAACTATGTCAGTATGATATACACCAGTCAGGCATAACATTATGACTGATAGGTGACGTGAATAACACTGATCATCTCTTCATCACCTGTTAGTGGGTGGTATATTTTAGGCAGCAAGTGAACATTTTGTCCTCAAAGTTGATGTGTTAGAAGCAGGAAAAATGGGCAAGCGGATTTGAGCGAGTTTGTCAAGAGCCAAATTGTGATGGCTAAACGACTGGGTCAGAGCATTTCCAAAACTGCAGCTCTTGTGGGGTGTTCCCGGTCTGCAGAGGTCAGAATCTATCAAAAGTGCTCAGAGGAAGGAACAGTGGAGAACCGGCGACAGGGTCATGGCCAAGGCTCATTGATGCACGTGGGGAGCGAAGGCTGGCCCGTGTTGTCCGATCAAACAGACGAGCTACTGGAGCTCAAATTGCTCAAGAAGTTAATGCTGGCTCTGATAGAAGAGTGTCAGAATACACAGAGCATCTCAGTTTGTTGCGTATGGGGCTGTCCCATGGGGTGCCCATGCTGACCCCTGTCCACCATCGAAAGCCAACAGTGGGCACGTGAGCATCAGAACTGGATCACGGAGCAATGGAAGAAGGTGTCCTGGTCTGATGAATCACATTTTCTTTTACATCACGTGGATGGCCGGGTGTGTGTGTCGCTTACCTGGGGAACACATGGCACCAGGATGCAGGAAAATGTGCCCTGCCACAAAGCAGAAACAGCTGCAGACCTCGACCTCATTCAACCTGACACACATTTGTAACTTCCTGGAACAAAATCAAACAGTAAGTGATTTCCCTCCCATAATGCAGCGTTATTGTGGTGTGTGTGAGAGTGGTTGTGCCTCCGTGACGCTGATGATAGAGCCTGTTAACAGTCACACATTGTGTTTTTGTGTTTTATGGGTATTTTCATTAGACATAATGCTTTTTATACTGTACAAACTGTATATTCCATCCCCTTACACCAAACCTACCCATCAAACAAAACGTTCTGCATTTTTACAAATAAAATAAAAACATAATTTAGTATGATTTATAAGCTGTTTCCTTAATTTTGTCCCCATAATGTCAAAAATTCCAGGTTAGGAATTATCCCTTCAGGGATTTCACACTGTACGTCTGTAAACTCTATGTTAACGGTGTCAATGTCACTTTGACATTTTAATTCCCCCCTACAATACAGTCTGATATAGTATTATACTGTACAATGCTCATGAATTTATAATCAATATTCATCCTCCTAAATAATTATTATGACTTTAATAATTCTTTCCAGTTCTGATTTTGCTTAAATCAAGAGGACCAATGATTGTTTCTTCCTTTATATTTTCTAAAGTTTGTATTTGATATTTGGAGTGGTGACTGCTTCCAGAGATGAAATATGGATTTGTCTTTCATTTTATTTTATTTTATATTTCCTTTTACTGACACACTAAAGAATTGGCCTGTCTGAATCTCTCACTGAGAGAAAAGCACATGTTATCAGTGTTTTGGAAAACTTTCTCTTGTTGGGACCAGATCTCACCAACTCCAACCTTGGAGAGGCTGTTTATCTGTGTATGTGCGTAGTATTCGGTGTTAAAGATCAGTATTGGAGGTGGATTACGGGCATCCTAAGAGATGAGTGGACGTGTTGTTCTGGACAAGCTGGCGCCTGCTCCAGAATCTGGAAGGTCATTACGTGCCTAATTCTGGGGTGAAATCGTCAACAAGTGATATCTGTACACGTGAATCTGATTAACTGACAATGTGTGGAAATTTACCAAGACTGTCCATTTTCTCTGAGCCAATCCACTCAAAAAAATTATTTGTTGCATCAAGTGGTTCCACACAACTATATTGAGTAATTTTTACAATAACAATTTAGTTATATGAACAAAAGAAAGTCAAGTAAAGCTGACAAAATTTCTTTAAGTAAATACAAACCATTTGAATTTGTCAATGTTACATAATAATTATATGTGCAATTTACTTAATAATGTAATGTTCAATTTATAAAAGTTTATTATGTTAGGTGAACACATTTATGGATTTAATTTAACATATTAAATTAACTACTTGCTCTACAATTGCTCTACAAATACCATTATTACAATAATGGTAACCACAAAATTACAGAAACTCCTCTAAATGTCCAACATAACTGCACATAACACTAACATAAACTCACAACATCTTTCCCTTTATACTGAAAAAGATAAAATAACACTTTAATCCCTAAATTTACTCTCCTAATGCAGTCCCTTGCAAAGCATGCTGGGAACTACAGATCCACTGCCCAGTTTGTTCATTTCACTCAGCAATGTTAAGTTGACGGAACAAACACTTATTAAGTAAAGCTGACAATACTCATTTTTAGTAGAAACAACTCAGTAAATCTAAGTGCATTTAGTTACATGAGTTTTTTAAGTTATGTGAACAAGGATGATTTGAGTGCAATTAACAACAGTGAAAGTTCATTTTTTTGAGTGAATCAGATTCATCCACATGGCAGTAATGACGTGGTTAGACCTTGAAAACAGTATAACTGTTGAGAAATTGTATGTACGATAGGCGGAGGTGGGTAGAAGGAGCGCGGCCGACTTGAAGCTGCTTCTGCTGATGAAACCGCAAACTATTCTTCAGTAAATTTATCTTGAATTAATTACACTTCTTACTCTTGGTCTTCACTTTTCACTACTGGTCCTGGGTCCAGTCTAAATCATTGTTGCGGTTCCTTCATACAGACACCATCAATGTCGAGACAAAGACTTCATTCTGCAGTGCTGGAGTTTTTCCAGCTCCTCACGGACACTTCAGCTCTCAGCGGCTTTACACCGCTTCAGGATTTAACATTAAACTGGAGGAATTCTGGAGCTGCAGGGCGTAATGCGTTTACCAGCCGCAAACTCAACGTGAATCATCTGAAAGCAGCTTGTAGCACTTAGTTTGAGCATCAGTAACTCAGTGGCTGTTTGTGCTAGATGTCTCAAATTTGAATACATTGTAGTCACAATTGTCTGCTTCAAATATAACTCGCTTAGACGTGTACTACACATCGACAGATTATGTGAGTTAATACAAAGAGTTCCGTTGTTACAATCTACCCCACTACTTTTGTTGTAACGCTAGCTGGGGATAGCTGTAACACTGAGAGGTCATTTGCTGAAATAACACCCACATACAATTTTTGCATAAACATTATTGAAGAACAAAGAAAAACAGTTTTGAACAATTTAAACTTACAAAAAAGCATTGTAATGTAGTGTAAACAATTGCTGTGTGCGTCTGTGTGCGTGTCACATAAGGGTTCAGTCACTAGCTGTGTTTCCAAGATCCACCTATTTTTATGAGTTTTGAGATATTGAGACATCATGGTAACACACATGACATTTTAAAAATGCAATAAACATTAATTTAACAACATTAAATGTAACATAAAACCCTGATATACATAACTGATTATAGAAAAAACTAAGAAGAAACAGTTATTTCAATGAAAATACATCATGATGTGAAGGTTCAATTTGTCAAGTTGTCTTTTTCAATTCCAAAAAACTGTCAATTTAACGGTATTTTACTGTAAAATACATTAAATGTAAGGTTAGATCTATTACAGTTATTAACCATATATAGTGCAGAAACTTTCTGTTAAGCAGTTTTTAACCGTGGCATTTTTACAGTCTTTTACCGTTAAAGTCAAACATTTTTACAGTGAACTTGTTCAATTGAGGCAGTTCAATTGAGGTGTTCAATTGAGGCAGATCATTTTTTAGCTGGTAAGAAGACATGCACATAAATTATGATGGAAACACATTTACTGAATAAATCCCTACGCAAAAAAAAAAAAAACCTCACAAGATTTTGCCTCAACAGAGGATGTGATTGATAACTGGACTCATTACATTTTTAATAAACTGTTACCGCACTATCCCCACCGCAAACAGCATAACAAGGCCAACTGTTTAGCATGTGGGCTTGAAGTTAGCATAAATACAAAGCATCAAATTAAACTACTTCAGGTCATGTAAGTTAAATAACTATACCTACAATTCAATGATTGCTAGGCAAAAAAATAATCCTGATGAAGAATTTTCCTTTCTTACCTGAAAATCTTTTTTTTTTCTTTGTCACAAAATCTACAAATTTGTTCACAGTCACTTACAGTGTTATATCTAACCCAGTGTTACAACACTTCCCGGTCTCCCCTACATGAGCTCATGACCATACGGACAATATAATCTTGTTTTTATGAATGCAGATTCTTTCAGTGACACGAGCTCACTTGTCAAAGCTGGGACACGTTTGGCTAATGTTCCCATATATGAAAACGTTCCCTAAACATTCAGTTTTTTAAATGTTTAAAAAAAAATCTTGGAACATTAAGTGTACATTACAACATGAGAATGTTACTTTTTTTTTTTAAATGTTAGACACATGTCAGACTAAAACATTTCCGAAAAAAAGCGCTCCGTGAACATTGTATAAATAATGATTTTGTTCTAAAGTTTTGAGAACATTATTAAAGACCAGATAGCTTTGTTCAAACGTTCTATTAACGTTACTGGAATAATGTTTGTTCATAACGCTGAGAGAACCTTGCCAGAACGTTCCCTGTTAGCTGATATGGGGGGTTTAATATTGCTGAGATTATTTTTAAAGGTAATTTGTTCAGTTATTATTTCTGATAGTATTCAGCTTGGCATTCTTCAAGAGCTTCGGCTGAACACAGGACCTGAAAGAAACACACAGTCACACTTCTTGGGCTGAAGCGACGGGTCAGAGGTGAGACCGTTTCAGCAACATTTCAACAACATCAGGGTCTCAAAGGAAACAGAGCTGCACTCACACACACACACACACACACACACACACACACACACACACACACACACACACACACACACACACACACACACACAATAACACACACGTTGGGTTTTCATCTTTTAAGGGGACTTTCCATAGACATTATGGTTTTTATCCTGTACAAACTGTATATTCTCTCCCCTTACACTAACCCTACCCCTAAAAATACCCATCACACAAAACTTCCTGAATTTTTACATTTTCAAAAAACATCACTTAGTATGATTTATAAGCTGTTTTCCTCATGGAGACCAAAAATGTCCCACAAACACAAGGATTTTGGATATTGCCATCTTTGTGGAGACATTTCTGTGGCCATAACTAGGGTTGGGAATCGTGAGAAATTTTCCGGTTCCGGTTCCGGTTCCGGTTCCGCCTAACGATTCCGGTTCCGATTCCGGTTCCATTAAAATTATTAAACAAATAGTGGTAAAGGAAAAAGGCACAATACGCAACTCAAACAATCCATTTTGTGTTTATACTTGCTCTAAAATTCATTTACAGGTTGGCAATGTCAAAAAAGTCCTGTACTGTACATATATTACAGTATTAATTAAGCCATTCTTGCAACACATTTTTTTCATATGAACACCTCTGAAATTGTCTTATTACATTTTATCTCTCTGTCTCTGAATAAAACCAAGTTATAAATTATATTTATTAGTTATATTTATTAATTAGTTGTATATTAATTTAATAGTAATTCAGTTATTCAGTGAACTTGTAAATAATACATTGCAATTCAGCATTACAAAGGTAATTGTGCCTAAACGCTTACCTAAACCATGGTGACTCAACGGTTGACAAATATATATATATATATATATATATATATATATATATATATATATATATATATAGGCCTTTCACTATAAATCTGGTAAGCCCTGAGGCACTCTGTGCTGTAGCAAATGTTTTGTCAAATTGCTAGTGCAGCCTCCTTTGCATGTTATTAACTTTTCACATGTGTTACATTTTGCTTCATTATCATTCATTCTTTGGAAATGAATCCATACTTGTGACTTTCTCTTCGCCATGCTGGTGGTTAACGAGAAAATATCTGACGCAAAACCGTAAATGTGTAGCGCGAGGGCTTTCAGGCTTAACACTCCTGGAAGCGGCAGGCAACGTAATTAATATTCATGATGAGGTGAGCCAGGGTTGCCAGGTTTTTACAAAAAAAAACACACAATTGCACAATCGCTTCTACTCGCGGACATGAAACACAGCCCGCGGCAACAGTGGAAAGCGGGAAAACCACGGACTTGGCAACACTGGCTGTCACTCGCTATGAAAGGATACGCTTCCAGCGCTTCGCGCACACACATTGCACCAGAACCGTTTTCGGAACCGAAACTTAGGAATTTCGCGCGGTTCTGGTATTTTTCAAAAATCAGTTTCGGTTCTGCATAAGAACCGGTTCTCGGTTCCCAACCCTAGCCATAACATAGGTTTTACCTAAACAACACACTCACATGAGTTTTGTCCCAAATTACGCATTATACAGTGTGCTAGTATGCAAATATGTACCCCAGCCAACACATACATGGGTTAAACATGGGTACAGAGTGGGCATGGGCTCAAAATGGGTGACCCAACTAAGTGAACTTATGGGAAATGTGTGCATGGGCTCAAAATGTCTTGATGCCGCCATTTTCAAAATTCGTTGTGCTGTCAAGTACCCGGAGGTGTACTAGAATGTATTAGAAATACATTGTTTTCACAACATAACGTTAACCGAAACATTAGTTTGGCTCATTTTCACGTATTAACTTCCTCAGAATTCGTACTTCTTTAGAAAAATCTGATGCCCTATACCAAAAACGATAAAATTACTGTATGAGATTACAGTAACATTCTTATTTTCTTATCATTTATATTACACAAACTGTGTACAACCCCAAATCAGAAAAAGTTGGGACAGTATGGAAAACGCAAATAAAAAAAAAAGAAGTGATTTCTAAATTTACTTTGACTTGTATTTCATTGCAGACAATATGAACACAAAATATTTCATGTTTTGTCTGGTCAACTTCATGTAATTTGTAAATATGCATCCTTTCCTGTCATTCAGACCTGCAACACATTTCAAAAAAAGTTGGGACAGGAGCAATTTAGGGCTAGTAATGAGGTAAAATGGTTAAATAATGATGTGATTTCAAACAGGTGATGTCAACAGGTGATTGTAATTATGATTTGGTACAAAAGCAGCATCCAAGAAAGGTCTAATCCTTTAGGAGCAAAGATGGGCAGAGGATCGCCAGTTTGCCAACAAATACGCGAGAAAATTATTGAAATGTTTAAAAACAATGTTCCTCAAAGAAAGATAGGAAGAGATTTGGATATTTCACATTCAACAGTGCATAACATAATTAAAAGATTCAAGGAATCTGGAGGAATTTCAGTGCGTAAAGGACAAGGGCGCAAGCCTAAGCTGAACAACCGTGATCTCCGATCCCTCAGGCGGCACTGCATCAAGAATCGTCATTCATCTATAAGCGATATCACCACATGGGCTCAGGACTACTTTGGCAAACCTTTGTCAAGTACCACAATACGTAGTTACATCCACAAATGCCAGTTAAAACTGTACTGTGCCAAAAGGAAGCCCTATGTTAACAGTGTCCAGAAGCGCCGTCAACTTCTCTGGGCTCGGCGGCATCTGGGATGGACCATCACACTGTGGAAACGTGTACTGTGGTCAGATGAAGCAGTATTTCAGGTATTTTTTGGGAGGAATGGACGCCGTGTGGTCAGGACCAAAGAAGAAAAGGATCATCCAGACTGTTACCAGCAACAAGTCCAAAATCCAGGGTCTGTCATGGTATGGGGTTGTGTCAGTGCACTTGGCAAAGGTAACTTGCACTTCTGTGAAGGCACCATTAATGCAGAAAAGTACATAGAGATTTTGGAGCATAATATGCTGCCTTCAAGAAGACATCTTTTCCAGGGACGTCCATGCATATTTCAACAAGACAATGCAAAACCACATTCTGCACACATTACAAAGTCCTGGCTGCGGAGGAAGAGGGTACGGGTACTTGACTGGCCTGCCTGCAGTCCCGAACTGTCTCCAATAGAGAATGTGTAGGGCATTTTGAAGCGCAAAATGCGACAACGAAGACCCCGTACTGTTGCCCACCTTAAGACTTGTTTGCAGGAAGAATGGGACAAAAATACACCTGAAACACTTCATCACTTGGTGTCTTCAGTCATTAAACGTCCTTTAAGTGTTGTGAAAAGGAATGGCAACATTACAAAGTGGTAAATGCTTTACTGTCCCAACTTTTTTTTAAATATGTTGCAGGTCTGAATGACAGGAAAGGATGCATATTTACAAATGACATGAAGTTGACCAGACAAAACATGAAATATTTTGTGTTCATATTGTCTGCAATGAAATACAAGTCAAAGTAAATTTAGAAATCACTTCTTTTTTTTTTTTTTGCGTTTTCCATACTGTCCCGACTTTTTCTGATTTGGGGTTGTATTATTGCAAATTGATTCAAGTTGAGACTCCATGTTTAATATTTGACCATAGTTTTACGATATAAATCCAACAATGGCAGTAATTTGTGTGTAATCAGTTGTACACATAAACCCACAAAATGAAGACAGGAGTTATTGATATTGTCAATGTAATAAATAGCCTGTTCAATCGTGTCAGTGAACAGTCCAAAAGTGTGCATATCAGTGAAATATTGATATTGATATCTATTAACAGAACTATAATATATATCATTTTTTCACCGAATTCTGTGATCTGTAGAGCTTTGGAATGAATTAATGCTTTAATTAAAATAGTGCATTGGACAAAGTGATGAATTGCTGTTTAAATTGAGTGATTTTCCTATGGATGTTGCATTCTTTCATTGACAATGATTAACAGCTAGATTCGGACATTGAAACTTGTACAACTACATAATTATGCATCACATTTTGTACATTTCAAGGCCAGCACTACTCAAGGTTTCCCCCCCTGAAGATGGTCTTGGAAGTTGAAGCAATTTTAATTGTTAAGCAACATGTTAAAACAATTAATGAAATGTATATGTAATCAATCTTTTAAAATGCACAGTTTTGCTGCATGGGCACCATGGTGACCATTAATAATGTGTATTAATCATGAGAACACAGAACACATTTTTCCATTCCAATGTGCTACTTTTCCGTTGTTTTTCCATGCAAACATGCGCATGTTTATGTGTATGACGTGTATGACCGTTGTGCGCACGTCTTGTGTCTTTTAAAGCATCTCGCGCATGACAAGGCATTCTAAAAACGCAGCGCAGTTGAATCAGTTAAACTTTTAAAAGATGTGTCTCAAGATCTTGCACGAGGAAAGGTCTTAGAAACAGAATGAGGAACAGAAATAAGGGCCAAATTAGTATTTCCATTTAGACATGCAAATACAGCTGTACTTTAACTCTAGGTAAGATACCCATCTCATGAGAAACTTAATAAACAAGATACCACACATACACCACACTGAGCAGAAAATGGAAATATGATAGCAGTAGCCAGTAGCCACAAAATATAAACGTACATTTTCAGAGTAGGTGTGAACTAAATGTCTGGTCTGAATTAAACACATGAATGTGAGTATAACCGAGTATATAAAAGGTGCTGTATTTAAGTTTTTTACTTTACTAAAGCATAAAAATATCATATTATGCCGATATTTAGGAAACAAAAATCTTCTCTGAAAAGCTATGCTACAGTCTTGTTTTGGTCTGTGCATTAACGCACGCTGCCAATTTACCCAATAGTATTTTGACACCCCGGGTTGCTAGCTGGCAGAAAACACAATGTATTGCAGCCATGGAAGCCAGCGTGCGAACTGGGTCAGAGATCTACCCGACCTAAGCCTCTGCATCCATCTAAAAATGTCTATGAATGAGAGCATATAAAAACGTGGATAAATCAACTCATCAACTTACAGTGTGGCTTCTATTGTCAATTGCGAGAGCTTCTGTTGCATGTCCTCAATCTGGCAACCCGTGTGAGCGAGGAGGGGGCGGGAAAACAACGATCTCCAATATTTTGAATTTGGACTGCATTTCGACCTCTAGTGATCAATCCTACATACCGCTCAGACCTAGATAAGACCTAGCTGGGTCCCATCACTAACCCATGTAAGCAGACTCCTGAAGGCACCAAATGGGAGTTACCTAGGTAACCCATAGTGGCCCTATATGGAAAAGGAGGACGAAATTAGCTGGGTCTCAGTTGGGAAGCCCAAGATATCAGCCCAGATGCAACCCCTTTATTTTGTCATCCAGATTCTGATGGCTCGTCCTCTTCTTCTACATAAGAAAAGCTGCGACAGTTGAGTGCATGAAGTATCCAATACTGCACACTTATTTTTTCCGGTTAATTAAGTGCATCATCCATGTATTTTAAGTGCACTACTTTTTGTAATATTTAGTGTGAACACATTACCCATACTACAAAATTATATATAGTAATGCATAAATATGTGAATTGGGACGCATCTATAGAGCGCATTAATGCTGTTTTAGAGGCCCTCTTATACATAACGCACAATAATGATTTACTAAATCGTACCTCACACCAACCCGTTCTCACTCCCAAGGCGTCAAAATCTGAAGCATGGCCAAGTGCCTTCTGCGTCACAATGAAGACGCTAAAGGCACCCCTAGGAGTCACTATAGACCCTTTTTGTGTCGACGTCACAATTACGTCATGGCGTTAGCTGGAGGCAAAACAAAAGAAAAACTGGAGGCGGCCAATACAAACCAGCTCAGAGTAGGAGCTCAAAATGTCATCTTGTTGTGATTTTGGGCGCCAGAATCGACGGAGTATAGGCTCCAAATTGAAATTTTACCGCATCCCTGCTACTACTGCCAGACAAAAAAACGATGACAGCTGTGGTTAAACGCAATAAAACGAGCAGACTGGAGTGAGTGTGTGTGCAGGCGCTGGCTAACCAGAACTTCGGATCGTACGACACAAAACTGATCTGTTAAATCTTTGTATTTTAAGTCTTGTACGTGTCCATTTAGCACATAGTTATAGCCAGCATCTAAGATCTAAACTATATGCACATTCATGTTTTCCCCATGAAGTATAGCCTAAACTGAGAAATTTTGATATTTAACCCTTAATTGTCCCTTGGGGTCCAGCTGACCCCACTGGACTTTTCCTCCATTTTATAAAAGTGTTCCCTTCATCTCAGGGCCATGAGACTCTGGGCTTGATTTGGTTGTTCTAAAGGTGTGTAAAAATTTTTTTTACCGTTTAAGTCCCTCGGGGTCAGATTGACCCATAAAAGGCACTTAAAACATTGTTACAAAGTCCATCTCACCACAGTGGCTCTACAATAATTTTACGATGCGACGCCAATAGTTTTTGTGCGCAAAAAAAAATAAAAATAACACCTTTATCCAACTTGTTATTGTCTTCCGTGTGTGCCTCCACGACGCATGCGCGAGAATATGACGTAGCGCCGGGGTTCAGGAATCCATGAAATGCACACTTAAAGGTCCCATGGCATGAAATTTTCATTTTATGAGGTTTTTCAACATTAATATGAGTTCCCCTAGCCTGAATATTGTCCCCAAGTGGATAGAAATGTTGATCGGTGTAAAACCGAGTTCTGGCTGTCTTTCTCTGCCTTTGAGAAAATGACAAGCCAGATGAGCCAAACCTGAAGTCTCCTGCTTTGACGTCCAAGCAGGAACGGTTTCCTCCCTTTCCTCCGCCCAGAGAATCTGGCACACCCATGCAAACGCTCGAGAGATCATGGGTTGTGAACGAGTGAATGCTGGCAGTTTCTCAGTGTTTGGATGTACAAATGAAAACAGAAGTCTTTTTTCAGTTCCTTCTGATCTGTGATCAGTGATTTCTTATGTGTAGCTAATTATTTATTATTTGTGCACACACTGTGGCTTCTCTCTCTCCAGACAGAACGGTGTTTTCGTGTTTTCTATCTTGTGAGTCAGTGTTTTTGTACGTCCTCGTCGCGTCTATCTGTTCTACAATGTGCATACAGTCGTTTCTGCTCAACATCAGCAGAGCCACATCTTTAGAGATAAACCTTACACACGCCGAGGCTCGGGCTGCACTGGCCAGTCGGCCTCCAACATCCCCGACCCCCAGTACTGCATCAGGCCCACAGCGGAGGCACCAAACGCGGGCGAGATGAAGCAGAAGGGGGGTAAGCGTGAGGGTATCCGGCTATGCTAGCCAGCTATTCCCACAATAAACTGGATTACATTCGATTACTGCTGTTGTGTCTTTGTTTGCGCTGTGTACTCAATGCGCGTCACTGACGCTTTCCATATGATTGGAACATATCTAAAAATAATGCTATACTCAACACTTACTAACTCGTTCATCTCGCTGTAATGGTACTTTGCATGTGTTACAAAGTTGGTAATAATGATGAAGACGGACTCGGTGTGACTGGGACTCGTGTTTATTCAGAACTCTCAAATACAAACACAATAAACTCGCGCTGACTGACAGCGCTCTCATAACTCAGTAGTTACTATAAATAACTTTGTTAGCAATCGCTGAGCTCAGTCTCTGGTACATTACTGATGTCCGGTTCGCGAACGATCTTTCTTTTGAACCGGTTCTTTTTAGTGAACCGAATCAGTTCACCAAATCGGACTGAATTGTTCTAAACGGTTCGCGTCTCCAGTCAGCGCTGATCCATAATTTACTAAAGTTACTAACTTTCTGACATGAGTGACAGTCCCTCCGACTAGAAATAGACTAATAACCTGAAGTATATGCTGTAACTAAAACAGTTCACTGAACTGAGACTGACAGAACCGATGTGAAGTGAACTCAGGTCCATCCGTCTCTCTGGCAGCAGCTCGTGCGTCGTAGACCTCGTTAAACCACGCCCCCTCCGCTCATATCAAATGCAAAGATGTCAGCCAATCACAACAGTGGGCGTTTTTACTGAAGTCTCACAGCAGACACGCCTCTTGTAACAGGGCCTTCAGCCACAGGGCAAACAGCAGTATAGAAAAAATGCCTTTTATTTCTAAATTATGACATTTTATGATGTAAAAATCATACTAACAATATAAGTACACCTCAGGAAACATTATAAAATAATAGAAAAATGCCATGCCATGGGACCTTTAAGCCCCATTATGAGAACTACGCCGAGACCTAAAGCACGATCAATGTAGAATCCAACAGCTTAGACACGCGCGTCTTCCTCTGCTTGTAAACAAATCGCTTCTGGGTCATGTGTCCGAACGCCGGATCTGCGTCATATTCTCGCGCATGCGTCGTGGAGGCACACACGGAAGTCGAGAACAAGTTGGATAAAGGTGTTATTTAGATTTTTTTTTGCGCACAAAAACTATTGTCGTCGCATCGTAAAATTATTGTAGCGTCACTGTGGTGAGATGGACTTTGTAACGACGTTTTAAGTGCCTTTTATCGGTCTTGGGAGTGAAAATATACTGAATGCCAATGGAGGCCTGTCTGAAGCCTTTCTCAGCCATCAGCTTTACACTAAAATATCTTCATTTGTGTTCCGAATATGAACGGAGGTCTTACGGGTGTCGAACGACATGAGGGTGAGTAATTAATGACAGAATTTTCATTTTTGGGTGAACTAACCCTTTAATGTTTAGGGAACATTCTGCAAACATTATGGGAACATTACTTTTAAATGTTCTGAAGCTAACATTTTAAAAAACAGACAAAAATATTTGTTACACATTACTTGCTATAGTAACAGTAACAGTAAAGTGTGCATAATTACATGCAACTAACTAACCCTATAGTAAGTACATATTGTTAATTAATATTGCTTAGTATTTAAATGTATAATTACACTGTAACAAGGATACCTTTAAAATATGAGTGTAATCAAAAATGTCCCATGAACAATGTATAAAAAACATTGTTTGTGCTAACATTTTGAGGACGTTATTAAAGACCAGATCATTTTGAATGAATGTTTTATTAACATTACTGGAAGAACGTTTGTCCATAACTTTGTAAAGTTCTGAGAATGTTCTCTGTTAGATAAGCAGCTGATCTCCAGAAACATCAAGAGACGTTTGAGCTTGACAACCTTACAAACAATTAATGAATCAGCAGGGTTTGTGTTGGTCATTATGAAGAGCCTCATGTAAAGCAGTGTGTTCAGATAGCTCACTGAACGTGTGTGTGTGGAGGAAACGGCTGCTGTATGTGCGTGTGTTATCAGATCACTGAGCGCCCGTGAGGATCTGTTCAACGGCCCGTGTGCGGTGAGAGAGACGGCTGATATCTGCATCTGACACACTCGCTGTCTGTCACTCTAGCAGATGAAATATAGTGAAGGTTTCCTGTAAAAAAAAAACACACACCCACACACACACATATATAGGCCTGATCATTACAAAACTTCCAGGAAATGTAAGTTAATTATGGTTTTAGTTTGTAAATTACCTAGTAAAAGTGGGTTCATCGCTGTGGATCGCGGTTGTGTTTTATTTTTGTAATCTTCAGTTTGGTTGTTTCCTCAACTAAAGACACTTTTACATTAAACTCCCCTAAAACACATTATCATTTTTCCAGCGGTGGACAGAAGGATCACAGACATGAACAAGTTCATCGGATCTCAAACGATGTACCTTGTTTGACAACATTCTATGAATAGCATTTTAAATAAAATTACTTATTTTTCACATTCAGCATGAAACACACAATTGACACTGTTTTCATGTCTATTTTCTCACGCAGTGTCTATCAGTTATAACATACAGTATAGTTAGCAATATTAGACAAGGAAAAAGAAAGCTTTTATTTACGAATACCAGCACAATTGCAAATGTGATACTAATTTTCTAAACTCAAAAATTACATTTTAGACATACACTCACCTAAAGGATTATTAGGAACACCTGTTCAATTTCTCATTAATGCAATTATCTAATCAACCAATCACATGGCAGTTGCTTCGATGCATTTAGGGGTGTGGTCCTGGTCAAGACAATCTCCTGAACTCCAAACTGAATGTCAGAATGGGAAAGAAAGGTGATTTAAGCAATTTTGAGCGTGACATGGTTGTTGGTGCCAGACGGGCCGGTCTGAGTATTTCACAATCTGCTCAGTTACTGGGATTTTCACGCACAACCATTTCTAGGGTTTACAAAGAATGGTGTGAAAAGGGAAAAACATCCAGTATGCGGCAGTCCTGTGGGCGAAAATGCCTTGTTGATGCTAGAGGTCAGAGGAGAATGGGCCGACTGATTCAAGCTGATAGAAGAGCAACTTTGACTGAAATAACCAGCAAAGCATTTGTAAAGCCACAACACGCACAACCTTGAGGCGGATGGGCTACAACAGCAGAAGACCCCACCGGGTACCACTCATCTCCACTACAAATAGGAAAAAGAGGCTACAATTTACACAAGCTCACCAAAATTGGACAGTTGAAGACTGGAAAAATGTGGCCTGGTCTGATGAGTCTCGATTTCTGTTGAGACATTCAGATGGTAGAGTCAGAATTTGGCGTAAACAGAATGAGAACATGGATCCATCATGCCTTGTTACCACTGTGCAGGCTGGTGGTGGTGGTGTAATGGTGTGGGGGATGTTTTCTTGGCACACTTTAGGCCCCTTAGTACCAATTGGGCATCGTTTAAATGCCACGGCCAATCTGAGCATTGTTTCTAACCATGTCCATCCCTTTATGACCACCATGTCCCCATCCTCTGATGGCTACTTCCAGCAGGATAATGCACCATGTCACAAAGCTCCAATCATTTCAAATTGGTTTCTTGAACATGCCAATGAGTTCACTGAACTAAAATGGCCCCCACAGTCACCAGATCTCAACCCAATAGAGCATCTTTGGGATGTGGTGGAACGGGAGCTTCGTGCCCTGGATGTGCATCCCACAAATCTCCATCAACTGCAAGATGCTATCCTATCAATATGGGCCAACATTTCTAAAGAATTCTTTCAGCACCTTGTTGAATCAATGCCACGTAGAATTAAAGCAGTTCTGAAGGCGAAAGGGGGTCAAACACAGTATTAGTATGGTGTTCCTAATAATCCTTTAGGTGAGTGTAGTATTGTCTGTTTTTGCTCTATAATGTCATCGAAAATCGTTAAAAGATGTTACAAAGTTAAAGGGTTATTTCACCCAGAAATTAAAATTCTGTCATTAATTCCTCACCCTCATGTCGTTTCAAACACGTAAGAACTTTGTTCGTCTTCGTAACACAAATGAAGATATTTTTTTGTGAAATCCGAGAGGTTTCTGAACCATAGGCAGCAACGTCATTGCAACTTTCAAGGCCCATAAAAACATCGTTAAAATAGTGCATGTGACTCCAGTGGTTCAACCTTAATATTATGAAGCAACGAGAATACTTTGCAGGTAAAAACAAACAAAACGAACGACTTTATTCAACAATCTCTTCTCTTGCACGTTATTCTCCTACGCTGTTCATGTAGTAAATACAGTGCAGCTCTTCCGGGTTCCATGTCAGAACGCCGGCTCATTATTGGCCATCTCTTGCGTCAGCATCACACGCATGTGTCGTGGTGCTCACGCGAACAGCGTTGACGTAGAACCTGCACTGTATTAGGTAAACAGAGGAGAATGATGTGGAAGAGAAGATGACAGGAAAAAAACTACAAACATGGAAACAGGAAACTAGCATTACAACATAAAAGTCCAAACAGAGAACATTGACAGTGACAATGTGATACATCAGTTTATAAATACCCAGGATTAATTGTTAACCCCCGGGTAAGGGATCTGTTTACTCGGGATACTAACTAGTTCAAGTAAGGCCTAGGCCCTATTGTGTCCTAAATACATATTAAATGGCTGGGTAGTTGACAAATAAACAGTTAAAACACTTAAAAAACACATATTATTATGTTGTGTGAAGTCTGATGTTTGAGAAAATATAAGGGGTCCCTGACTTTGTCAATTCTTTCACTGTTTTTTTAACATTTTTACTGAAATGTGTCCTATGGTGTGACATAGCAACAATCAAGAATATAGGAATGCCGCACCAAAGGACAACAGAACTCAACACTTATGGGCTTCACAGGGAGCTTCAGTGGCAGGACCTTGAATTGGGTCCTTCAACTAATTAAACTTGTCAGTGGAATTGCCGGATATGGCGGGATCTGGTGTCACACCGGAGGACATGGTTTTCAGTGACAAAATGTATACGCTTTTAGAAATATATGGAGGAAAAAAATATTGTTGTTTACTAAAATAGACACTTGTAAAATTATGCCTGAGATATTTATTAACATTTTAATGCTTTTCTTTTTAATTTATAAAAGTTGTAATTTATGGAACCATGCTTGAGACAGTCACACCATTGGACAATTTTGAGATTTTGCTTAAAAATCTAAAAGACAAAGCAGTTTTTAAATGAATAGGTCCATGTAAGACAAAGAAATGTTTAACCACATTACATTTTAAATGATGACAAATACTAATAATAATAATTTTCATCTTGTGTGACAGTAAAAAAAAAAAAAAAAAAGCCATGTCACGCCAACAACCCAAATACTAAAATATATTCAAGCTTTTTAATTATTTGACAAAATTACAGCTTTATTAGCAAATTTATACAAATACAACTTTAACAAATGTTCTGTTTACCTTGATTTATTTTCATCTCAAGCTATTCACTCTCTCTGGGGTTTTCAAGTATATTAAATGTTAGAAAATGTGACCGTTAAAATGATGCCACAACTGTCAGACAGTCAAAAATGTAAAAGAAATACCTGACACTGTAAAAATTAGTTTGAAAAAAGCATGCAAACCGATTGCCTTAAAAAAACAAGTAAAGTGAAATAGGAATAGTATGTTGTGCTAACAAATGCTTAGTAGTTTGCTTTCACGAGTTCTAGTAACTGAAAAAGAACTGTAGAAAGTTGATATTTTAATTTAGGTTTACTCTTGACTTAATATAACTACCATTGTTGTACCATATAACTTACCATTGTTGTGTTTTGCTGAATGTTGAAGTGTGTGTGACTCAAGCATGATCAACTGCGAGATATCGTTACAAATATAGAGGGATTATATCAGCCCAATTAACAGTTTCACATGTGTTTATGACGGAAGTGTAGAAATAAAATAGTAAATTATCATTATATGACATAAAGGGAAATATTACAACGGTTAATTTTAAAAGATAATCTTAATTTCTGACTAAATCACCAATAGTGATATATTCAGTCAGAAGCTATAGGTCAACTTTAAAAAGCAACCTATTTATTACTTCTCTTCCTTTGAAACCAAATAACTGTGATTTCTTGTTGCATCGCTGCATCAGAAAGAGAGTTATAATAATATGAATGTGAACACTAATCACCATAATGGTGAGTTTTTTTGTTTGCTTGACAAAATGGCACTCAAACCAGTCAATTAATCTTAACTTGTTTTGTGAGTAAACAATGAATAGTATGTGAATAGTACAGATTACTAGATTTTTACATTTAAGTTAAGACACTAAGTAAAGTTAACTAAAAATTTAGAATCGCTGTTTGTGTTTATTTCACAATATGTTTAGATTATCAAGTTTTAGATAAGAAATAGGCTATTTCACTTTTTAATAATGAAAGTGTGTATGTGAGAAATGTCTTTATTATTTTACGGCTGAACATCTGTTTCTGAGTCAAAAGTTAATTAACAAAATAAAGGAGTGTCATTTGCGGGTTTCTGCTTGTCTCACTCTTGCTGGCCACACACAAACTATCAAAAGACCACGTCTGACAATAAGTCAGAATATTTCAAATCAGAACGGCTGCAGTTATGGCCTCCTCACATTAGTATTCAAGAGTCATTGTGATAATACAGTTTATATGAATGGAACAAAAACAGTGTTTTCTTCTGTTCACCTACAGGACAATTCAACTCAGTGCATATGCGTGTGTATGTGAATGCAGACAGTGATGCCATGCTGCGTTCACACATTCATTGAGTTTTATGAGGGTGATTCACACACTCAATTACAGGCTGAGTGTTTCTTCGATTACACACGTCTGTCTGATTGTCTCACACTCTTGCTTGTCTGTGGATCACACAGCAGGCCAAACAGAGAATAAGATTTGCCTGATAAAATTGTTGTGAATGAATATGAATTTGAGGTGTGACATAAAACTGATTTACATATTAAAATGTTGGAAATATGTTGCTGATTGACAAACATTGACAAACAGTAGTGTTCATTAAAGGTGTAGTGTGTAGTATTTATGAGGATCTAGTGACAGAAATGCAATATAATATACATTTCTGTCAGGACCACTATTAGGGTGACCACCATCAAACATGGGACAATTACTAAGTTTGTGTGGGACAATGTGGGACATGTTACCAACACTAAAACATAACCTGAAACATGTTGTATAATCTTAAATTCAGCATCACTGAGCCCAAAGGAAGCAGGCATCATGCAGATAACTATTTTTGAAACAGTTCTGAAGTGGAACTAAAATCCAACTAAATAAATAATGAAACAAATAAAACAACATGAAATTAGTTCATCTTACCGAACTATCCATTCGTTTTCTGACAGGGAACACATGGAACGAATCACCGCTCCACATTTTGATTGACAGCCGTCACAACCTACTAGTGACTGTGTTTACTCCTTTCTTTTCAACCATTGGATATGATTTAAAAAACGACTGTTGTATTTGTGTAAGGCGGGATGTTACTTGACGAAGCGCTGTTAAATATAGTTGAAAAACGAGGCCGCAAAAATAATAAATAAAATGCTTTCTTAAAAAGGCAAAAGAACGCATGCATGTTTTCTCAATATGATCATTAAAAATCAACAGACTGATGAAAATGCGGAACATTTTCTCAATATGCGACATGCGGGACAAGGGGTGAAAATTCTGTGCGGTACAACGCAAAACGGGACGGGTGGTCACCCTAACCACTATTGTCAAAGATGATAGACGATTTGCATATAGTTTGGATTGGTGGTATGGTTCTGTTCTGGGCAGGGGCGTTGGACTGGGGGTAAAACCAGTTCTGATTAACAGGGCCCCAAGGGGAGAGAGGGCCCTTGAAAAGTCTGGAATATATTTTAACATGGAACATGGGGGCCCATCAGGACTGCCTATGCATAGGGCCCGGGATCTTGTGCTACGCCCCCGGTTCTGGGGAAAGAACTCCCTGTGCATCCATGCAGCCTAGCATGAATAATAGCAGGGAGAGCTGTGATAAACGGGTAAACAGAACAGAAGCAACGATGTATTGCAGATAGCATTAATGTCAATATTAAAATGTACAACATCATTTGGGAATTTAGTCTGATTCAGGGGGGAATCAGAATGCCAAATCCTGGCTTTTAAATCCTGAAAATCTTACATATTGTGCCTTTCTTCTTAAACTCTGAGGACCCTGTACAGGGAATGACATCAACAAGGATATACTTTAAATTTTAATTGTCTGTGGAGGAGCTCTGACCTCATATGTGGTACCATTTGAAAGCTTGGAGTTTCTACTTTCTGGGGATATGCATCACAGCTCAGACAACATATACTTACATGTTTATCACTTTTAGCAGTGGTTTATGTAACTTCAAAGGGTTTCCTTTAAATGTGTCATGAACTGGCTTTTTACATTTTGTTAAACTGTTATTTGAGGTCAACTTATGGCGTTCGCATGGTTTTTACATTCAAAAGCATCATAATGAATAAGTTATAGGCTATTTTCTGCCTTGGTTTTGAGGCTCCCTGAAAAACGGTCGGTTTTGATGGACGTGCTGCACTGAAGACTTGGTAGTAAACGCCCACGGCTAGGATTGGATAAGATTTGCATATTTAATGAGCTTCAGCTCCTCTCTGTACATGTGGGGTTTGTTTTGGAAGCGTGTGGGGAAACGCTCAAAGGACCCGCAAAATATATTTATCAAACAAACACAAAGATTCATCTCTCATCCAGCCACGATTGATTGGAATGTTATTTCTGTATTACTTGGTCGGCCCGATCATCAGTGAATATAACCGCAAACTGTACACACACACACACGCACGCGTAAGGAATGTTATTTCACTATAGCCCGTCGGCAGGCCAGTTATAGCCCGTCTGAAAAGCACATAGCCCCGGGACTTTGGGCTTTGCGAGCTGGTGTTACAAGTCAGAGTGTGATCACGAATGAACCAATAACACCTTCTCCAGCCTGTGACAGAGTGCTAAGGTATGTAATCAATAGATATCAAACAATCTGTAACAATACAATACTAACACATATAAGTTTTACTCACATAAGTGTGTTGCACCATTCCTGTCGGATCCAATATAGAAGACACAGCATTGTGTTTTAATCTCGATATGTCTCCAAATCCAGTCTCGACCTGTGTCTTGTTTACAATCGATTCTGCGGTGAAATGAACAAACAAACGCCCAATGTCTTACGCACGTGAGCTGGAACCGGCATCGTTTAGCTCCACGAGTCGGTGGGCGGGCTTGAGGCGGTGCTTCTGCATCCTATCACGTCAGTGGTCGACATATTCTGAGATCTCTCGTTTTCTGGGCCTGATGTCAATAAAAGCTTTTCTTTGACTAACAAGGCCGTTTTCAGCTCTGAAACTTCCAGGATATTCTTATATCACGATGGACTTTTACATACCAAAGGCTCAAAGGAAAGTTGATTTCTCAATTCATCACCCCTTTAAAATTGTGTATTTAGACCACTGTATGTGGGTATGGGAAGCTTTTCAATTTGGGAAGGCAAAATCCAGGCTGAAATCCCCAAAATGGTCCTAGAGCATAAGTAGTTAAACATGTTTGGAATAAAATTGCCAATACTAAGTCATATTTAATTACATAAAAGGACTAGATGTTGCAATCCCAACTGATTCAGTCCGATACTTGCCTTGTGTTGGTTTTGAGGCATAATCTAGGTTGGGGGGTTTCATTGGTGACCACTTAGTGATGTTTCCTCCTATACAACACATCTTCAGTTGTGCCCCTTGGCTTCTTTGGGTGTTTCGGCCATTTACCACAAGACACCCTCCACTGAGGCAGGCCCACCACAGGCTCATCAGACCTGGGTGTGTGTCGTAAGGGGACTAAGTGGTTATTTGATTCCTCACGCTATCTCCTTTCTTCTCAGCCACAGCCAGTGACTGCTCCTTTCAGCAACTATGGCAAGTTCTTTGATGGGGACCCACTTTATATTAGGTGGCCTTAACTACTATGTACTAACATTTGAATTCATCACTTGATACAATGTGTACATACATGTTTTTACATTGTACTTACATTTTTAAAAATACCTGCATGTAATTACATCTGTAATTAATTTCTGTAGTTACATTTATAATTACACTGCTGACCCTTCCCTTACACCTAACCCTACCCTTAAACTTACCCATACCACCACATCTGTCCCTAACTTTACCCTACAATATAAACACAATAAGTACATTGTACTTATTTTTTATGTTATTTTATGGTAGTTAAGGCCACCTAATATAAAGTGGAGCCAGCCCGTGCAGCCTACCTCCGCTGGACACACCGGAGAACAAGTATTTGATACAGTGCCGATTTAGCAGGTTTTCCCACTTACAAAGCATGTAGAGGTCTGTAATTTTTATCATAGGTACTCTTCAACTGTGAGTGACGGAATCTAAGATCCAGAAAATCACATTGTATGATTTTTAAGTAATTAATTTGCATTTTATTGCATGACATACGCATTTGATACATCAGAAAAGCAGAACTTAATATTTGGTACAGAAACCTTTGTTTGCAATTACAGAGATCATACGTTTCCTGTAGTTCTTGGCCAGGTTTGCACACACTGCAGCAGGGATTTTGGCCCACTCCTCCATACAGACCTTCTCCAGATCCTTCAGGTTTCGGGGCTGTCGCTGGGCAATACAAACTTTCAGCTCCCTCCAAAGATTTTCTATTGGGTTCAGGTCTGGAGACTCCAGGACCTTGAGATGCTTCTTACGGAGCCACTCCTTAGTTGCCCTGGCTGTGTGTTTCGGGTTGTTGTCATGCTGGAAGACCCAGCCACGACCCATCGTCAATGCTCTTACTGAGGGAAGGAGGTTGTTGGCCAAGATCTCGCGATACAAGGCCCCATCCATCCTCCCCTCAATATGGTGCAGTCGTCCTGTCCCCTTTGCAGAAAAGCATCCCCAAAGAATGATGTTTCCGCCTCCATGCTTCACGGTTGGGATGGTGTTCTTGGGGTTGTACTCGTCCTTCTTCTTCCTCCAAACATGGCAAGTGGAGTTTAGACCAAAAAGACAATTTTTTGTCTCATCAGACCACATGACCTTCTCCCATTGCTCCTCTGGATCATCCAGATGGTCATTGGCAAACTTCAGACGGGCCTGGACATGCTCTGGCTTGAGCAGGGGGACCTTGCGTGCGCTGCAGGATTTTAATCCATGACGGCGTAGTGTGTTACTAATGTTCTTCTTTGAGACTGTGGTCCCAGCTCTCTTCAGGTCATTGACCAGGTCCTGCCATGTAGTTCTGGGCTGATCCCTCACCTTCCTCATGATCATTGATGTCCCACAAGGTGAGATCTTGAATGGTGCCCCAGACCGAGGGAGATTGACTGTCATCTTGAACTTCTTCCATTTTCTAATAATTGCGCCAACAGTTGTTGCCTTCTCACCAAGCTGCTTGCCTATTGTCCTGTAGCCCATCCCAGCCTTGTGCAGGTCTACAATTTTATCCCTGATGTCCTTACACAGCTCTCTGGTCTTGGCCATTGTGGAGAGGTTGGAGTCTGTTTGATTGAGTGTGTGGACAGGTGTTTTTATACAGGTAACGAGTTAAAACAGGTGCAGTTAATACAGGTAATGAGCGGAGAACAGGAGGGATTCTTAAAGAAAAACTAACAGGTCTGTGAGAGCCGGAATTCTTACTGGTTGGTAGGTGATCAAATACTAATGTCATGCAATAAAATGCTAATTAATTATTTAAAAATCATACAATGTGATTTTCTGGATTCTGTCTCTCACAGTTGAAGAGTACCTATGATAAAAATTACAGACCTCTACATGCTTTGTAAGTAGGAAAACATGCAAAATCGGCAGTGTATCAAATACTTGTTCTAACATATAAATATTCCCCCACACGAAGTACACATTATCTTACAACATGAATTAGAAACGTTGCGTAATTTAAGGATTAGAGAATTAATTTTATATAGAACTACGGTATGAAAATGGGTCTGTTGGTGTTCTGATCATTCATTCATGAGTTTATTATGTTTCATAACGTGATGAAACATTTACAGACGAGCCGTTCCAGATCCCGTATCGCTGCTGGCTGTCGACTTTGCCATCTAGTGGAAGTGAGAGATCTTTATGAGAACGACAGGCCTGTGCTGCTACAGTGAACGTGATTCTTAAGGGTTTCAGGAACACACTGATGTGAAACAAAGACTGTCATTCATCATCAATACGGCCCGCAGAGGAGCTTCATCACATCTCATGTGATCTCCTCAGTCTGAAGCTGAAAGCAGCATAAAGAGCGAGATGTTAATCAGAAAAACATCCAGACACAACAGCAGTTTGTCTTCATGACTCAGTGGGTTCATGTTTTTTAGCTTCTGTCAGATCAGTGTTGTTTACATAACCAAGAAAAAAAAGGTTTTAAAACATAAAAGAAATAAAGTTTTGGGACTGTAACTTGTTAGCAAAAAGTTCTTATAACATTATTATACAAAGGGCAAGATCTAATATTTAGTTTAGTGTTACGTTCAGGTCTGTTAATAAAAAGCTTTAAAATGAGTGTAAGTCAACAGAGAAAGACTGATATTCTTACAGAAAAAAGGGTTTATTTTAAAAACACTGTGTGTGTGTGTGTGTGTGTGTGTGTGTGTGTGTGTGTGTGTTTGTTTTTGTGATTTATGAGGACACAAATTTGTATAATGACAGGTAATACACTGGTATTACGACGTAAACAGGAAATATGAGGACATTTCAGATTTCCTCATTTTTAAAATAGATTTTAAAACATACTAAACAATGTTTTATTAAAAATGTAAAAATGCAGAATGTGTGTTTTTGTGTGTGTGTGTGTGTGTGTGTGTGTGTGTGTGTGTGTGCGTGTGTGTGTTCAACCTGAATGCACACAAACCCATGGGGACTCATGTCACCGTGGGGACCCAAAATTGAGGTCCCCATGAGGAAACATACATTGTTTCACACAAAGCTTATAAATTGCATAAAGTTTTGTGTGATGGGTAGGTTTAGGGGAAGGTTAGTGTAAGGGTATAGAATATACAGTTTGTACAGTATAAAAACCATTATGCCTATGGAAAGTCCCTAGAAGATAGCGAACCAGACGTGTGTGTGTGTGTGTGTGTGTGTGTGTGTGTGTGTGTGTGTGTGTGTGTGTGTGTGTGTGTGTGTGTATTTGTGTTTGTTTTGCAAGCACGTATTCAGGCAGATGGCTGTGAGACGGTGGGTTTGTTTAGTCTTATAAACCTCAAAAACAACCTAAACAGAAAGAAAGAAGAGATGTTCAGATACTACAACAATCACAGACAGACAGATAAGCAGACGTGAGTGTGAGGAATGGCGTGTCTTTCTGCTCATGTGACTTTCATGTTTTCAGATTTCTTGTGATGAGGTTTACAGACACACAAACAGAATCGTGTTGCGTTGGTTTAGACAGACACAGATTCACAGACGAATTAAACTCTTCTGAACTAAAGCAGGTCAAAATGAACACCCCAGCTCACAGGGAACGTTCTGGCAAGGTTCTCTCAAAGTTGTGAACAAACGTTCTTCCAGTAACTTTAATATAACACACAACAGCCATATGTCACACACACACACACACACACACAGGACTCATAATTGTACACTGTAAAAAAAAATATTTAAAAAGTAAGTTACCTGGTTGCCTTAACATTTTGAGTTCATTGAAATTAAAAATTTTAGTTAATGCAATGAACATTTGAGAATCGACATCACCCTTTATTCAAATATTATTCAATATTCTGTAAGCATAATGCGTAATTGTGTATTTTATTTGTAATAATGCAGTGAAACATGCCAAATTGTGAAATTTCCATGATTTATCACATTTTTTATTTATTTATGTGGTTCAGATACAATAATATTTTGAGTTTCTATTTATGAAACCAATTTCCTTCATTGTATTACCTCAAATTTTTAATTTCAATGAACTCAAAATTAAGGCAACCAGGTTACTTTTTTTTTTAAGTTAAACCAACAATATGTTTTTTACAGTGTACAGTGTTCATTTCAACTCTCTATATTACAATTTACATTCATCTGACTTACAATTTTGAGTTGAATCTTGTGTAACTTAAATTAAAAAGTTGAAATTGCTTAACTTATTTTGATTTTGAGTTCAATTAACTTAAAAACATATGTTGTCATAACTTATTGATCCTATAATTGTTTACAGTGTAAATAGCACCAAGAAAAAGACAAAGGGAACAAGATGGGAATCTCATCAAATGTGTTTGAAATGAGAATGTCATAGATACTCTTAACAATTGCTCTATATGAGGAGGAGGAGAGATGAAGAACACACTAAACATGCTACTCATCACTTTACTGAAGGACAGATGATGATATATACACTGAACCATCATAAACCACCTACCCACTCACTACACATAAACCTGCACACACAGCAGTCAAGTTAGTTTTAAGAGCACACATGATGGACAAACAGAAATGTTTAATATCACTTGAATGAGTAAAACCATCTGATTCTGAAATGAGCAGCCCAACATACATGTGCCAACAACTGCAGAAAGACAGGAAACAACTCCTCAATTACCACAATATATTAATGAAGACCTGCAACCACAGCAGAGCCGTGGCATTTACAAGAAATACACATAAAATCTCATTTTAAAGGTAGGGCCTACTAAGACTTTTTGCGGCAACAGCTGCAGAAAGACAGGAAACAACCTCCTCGTTTAGGCCTATATTAATGAAGCACTGCAACCACAGCAGAGCCGCAGCATTTACAAGAAAGAAAGAAAAAGAATTGTCTTTAGTAGGCCCTACCTTTAAAATCTGATTTTACGAAAGATATTTTGTTTATTCCGTTCTTGATTTTGCATTATTTTTATGCTGCACTGTGCAGTGTGACCTCAAAGGTCAAAGTGGATGCTCAGTCTGACTCCGTCTGACATTTAACAGTCAGTGATGCACACGAGCTTTAGACAAAACTATGAACATTCATGCTAAAAACTAAACTACACAAACAAACACGCTCGCTTATATTTAATTCCCCGATACACCCATGAGAACTGCATCTTTCGTTCTGCAGGATCTGCCCAGAGATAAACCGGATCAGATTATCTCTAGACTCGTCTGTTTTGCCTGTGCCGTCTCTCAGCTAAACACAGATGCTCAGTGTGTGTTTTATTCGAGGGTTCCTCTCTCGAGTCCTGTTGGCAGTGTATGGCGTGTGTCATGGGACGGGAGGTTCCCTACACGACACAGTGACATAGTTCAAAGACAAATATAAACGCGCAGGTGTGTGAACAGGAAGCTCAGAGATGCAGTCGGGCAGGTCGGTGGGCAGTAACAGTAACTCTGATACCTGAGGCGAAACACGAGAAGACAAGTCTGAGCTCGAGTCTGATCCAACGACAGTCACTTTCATTACATTTGACTGAACCTTCATTCGGCTCAGTCGTGTCACAGCCTTTCAGATACACGATGAAAGTGATCCAGTAGGCTTAACTAAAGAAGGTAGAACGCCATAGAAGGACAATTTTTGAAATCTTTTTCCACTATATATGTGTCTTTATTTTTAAGGGTAGGTAATTAACATGGTTACATCGATAATAGCATTTTGAGCTAATTGACTTGTTTATCAGTGGACATTATATTGTAACGCCTACAGCAAGATCCATATCAGAATCATGTTATGACTCACAGAAACCAACAAACATAAAAAGTGTTAAACCCTCAACCACTGAAGGAGGAGAGAGGGAGAGAGATAGAGTGAGAGAGCGAGCGAGTCTCCAGTAAACGTGCAGCTCCTCTAGTTTCATGTTGAGTCGTGTTTCTTTCTGCCACTGAAGTTCTTCATGGCACAGCAGAAGCTTCACTGACACACAACCAGAAACGGTAAGTGATCTCTAGCCTTTCTGACAAATAATTACTATGAATAATGCGGGTCAGGAACTCTGTGAGAAGAGATACGCGTGTGAAAGTTGTCCCTGTGTGTGTGTGTTTCTGCTTGGAATTACTCATTCCAGTTTGTGTATTATTTGATGGTTTTATTTGACAGGGACGATACAGAATAATATTGCTAAACCATTTTGAAAAGCAGATTCTCATATGTGCTCTTAGATGATTAATAATCTAGCATGTGTCTCTTTAAAGCGTTTACTAAGAACCAAAGACATCTGACATCCAACAAACAATCTAAAATTTATAACAGAAAAATTAAAAACATGCAAAAAAAAATGTGTATTTAAATGATTTTAGCATCTCTTTAATTAACTTTGTGGAAAGCTTAATAAGATTTCATTTGATAACATGAACTAAAATTACTTCTAAAGAATATAATAGTCTTAAATCATGTTCATTTCAACATTTACTAATATATGACTAAAATCAATATCTGTTAATATTATTACATGGACCTGAGCTGATATGAACTAAAAATGAACAGCTCTATTTAATAAATATTGTAACAAATGTATTGCTCATCATTGTTAATGTTAACTACACTGCAAAAAATGCTTTTCTTACTTAGTATTTTTGTCTTGTTTTCAGTCCAAATATCTAAAAAATCTTACATTAAGAAGCATTTACTAGACAAGCAAAAGTTTTTGTCTTATTTTGGGGGAAATGCCAATGGGGTAAACAAAATAATCTTAATTCAAACAGAAAACAAGATTATTTTGCTTACCCCATTGGCAGATTATTTTGCCTATTTTAAGCAAAAACTCCCTTAATTTTCAGTTATTTCCCCCCAAAACAAGACAAAAACTTTTGCTTGTTTAGTAAATGCTTCTTAATGTTAGATTTTTTTTATATATTTGGACTGAAAACAAGACACAAATACTAAGTAAGAAAAGCATTTTTTGCAGTGTAGCATGGTAACACTTTATTTCAATGGTCCGCTTTAGACTTTCCACTGACTATAAGTAAATTTGCAACTACATAACTTATTCTACTAACCCGAACCCTAACCTAAGAGTCTACTACTACTCTAATGAGAGCATGTAGTTGCAAAGTTACTTATAGTTAGTAGAATGTCTGAAGTGGACCATTGAAATAAAGTGTTACCCATTAACCTCATTGTAAAGTGTTACTGAATCAAATATAGGCCTATCTGAACATTTCAATGGACTGATTGTCTTTAATTTGATGCTACCTTATCATTAAAAGTAAATCGATAGAATTTGCAAGAGCTTTTTCATTTAACGGTAGAACTTACTAACAGTTGAGTTGCTTTCCTATGGCAAACAGGCATCAATCTTTCACACACGCAGTCCTCTAATGTAACACGATACAGCTAAACGTTAACATGTGTCTGAATGGAGCCTTCCATTGGAGAATTCCTTGGCTCAACATCACTCACACGCGTCTGAAACTGAACAACTGTAAAAGACTAAAGATTTCTGGTCCTGGAATGAATCAGACTGGCTCAAGTGAATTTCTCTAAACGCCATTAAATACGAAGAGTTGACTGAATGTGAAGTTAATCGGATGACTTTGGATGCTAATTGAACTTTGGGGTGTTTGGTTTGTTTCTGCTCCCTTTGTTTAGTAAGCTGATGTTTTCATGCTCTTGTGTTTTAAGGGCTGAAGTGATGGACCCAAATGAAGCAGCTCTGCTCACTTGCGCCAACTGCTGGTCGCTCAGTGTTCAACACAATCGGCCTGTATAAAACTCAACTCTTGTTTGGTTTTTTGACACTGCAATGATGAATAGCTGAATTTAACGCTGTCTTATCACTGAGGAAGACTAACATCTAGAAGACGTTTGTGACTGTTGATGACCCATGGCGATGTCTCCCAGTGCAGGGATGCCCAAACCATCCTCATCCACTCTCTTAAGCACCTATCAAAACAATTCAGTCCTTCATGAGCACTATAAGCACGTGGGCAAACTGGATATGGGCCGTCCCAAAGATGGGCTCAAACCGGAATCCATCTTCTTTCTTTTCATTTGCCTCATCATTGTTGTGGAGAACTTTGTCGTCCTCATGGCCCTCTGGAGAAACAAGAAGTTTCACATGCCCATGTATTATCTACTGGGCAACCTGACGCTTTCAGACCTGCTGGCCGGATTCACCTACATGCTAAATATCATCCTGTCAGGGCCGAACACACTGAAATTGACACCGCTGCTGTGGTTTCTAAGAGAGGGCGGTGTGTTTATCATGCTGGCGGCGTCCATTATCAGCTTGTTGGCCATCGCCATTGAGCGCTACTTCACCATGCTCAACACAAAGCCTCATTCCCACGCCAAGCGCAACCGCATGTTTGCTCTGATCGGGGTGAGCTGGGCACTGTCACTGTTGCTAGGCACCCTGCCCATTATGGGCTGGAACTGTTTGCATCACCTGGAATCGTGCTCCACCGTGCTGCCGCTTTACGCCAAAAACTACATCTTCTTCTGTGTGATTGTGTTCACGACCGTCCTGTTGGGCATCGTCGTTCTGTACGGACGGATCTTTCACTTCGTAAAGTCTAACACGCAGAACCCGAGCTCTGTGCCGCGCAAACCCTACGGCCTTCGCTCCCGGAAGTACATGGCGTTGCTGAAGACGGTCACCATTGTGGTGGGAGTGTTTATCCTGTGCTGGCTGCCGCTGTTTGTGCTCCTGCTCATGGATTTCATGTGTCCCGCGAAGAAGTGTCCGGTGCTCCTCAAGGCTGATTACTTCCTGGGCGTGGCCATGGTTAATTCCTTCATCAACCCCATTATTTACACGATGACGAACAGAGACATACGGCGGGCCATCCTGAAGCTGCTCTGCAAATGCTGCCTGATGACCAAAGACGGGCAAGTGAGGAATATCGGTATTAAGATTAGCTTCACAAAGACGGACGCAAATCACCACGGACAGGAGACGACCGTTTCATCTGGCAATGCCACAACCGTAAATCTCAAATCAATCTACCCGAAGCTCAAATTATCCGTCATCGCCTAACGCCATGTCAAGGTTTTTCCTAAACAACAACATACACTGGAACAACAACATACAAAGTGTGACAATGATAATCTCAGGTAGTAATTATATGCTTTATCTAATGTTAAAAGCATCTATCATTTTGCGTGACCTTTATAGCCGTACTGAAAGCGACAATGGGAAATTCAAACAAGGACATTCTAACTGTGAACAAACAAAAGTATTCTATGACAAAGTTTGTTTGTCACTCAGAATGTATTTTTAATAATGTTAAAATTGTGTAATATTTATGAATTTGATGTGCTTATCCATTTCGTTGCAGCGAGACTCCGCCCACACGCTCTTCTGATTGGCTGTGATTTTGAATGGATTTGGTTGCAAATGCATTGCCCTTGCAGCGAGACTCCGCCCACACGCTCTTCTGATTGGCTGTGATTTTGAATGGATTTGGTTGCGAGTGCATTGCCCTTGCAGCAAGACTCCGCCCACACGCTCTTCTGATTGGCTGTGATTTTGAATGGATTTGGTTGCGACTGCAGTGCGCTTGCAACGAGACTCCGCCCACACACTCTTCTGATTGGCTGTGATTTTGAATGGATTTGGTTGCAAATGCATTGCCCTTGCAGCGAGACTCCGCCCACACGCTCTTCTGATTGGCTGTGATTTTGAATGGATTTGGTTGCGACTGCAGTGCGCTTGCAACGAGACTCCGCCCACACACTCTTCTGATTGGCTGTGATTTTGAATGGATTTGGTTGCGAGTGCATTGCCCTTGCAGCGAGACTCCGCCCACACTCTTCTGATTGGCTGTGATTTTGAATGGATTTGGTTGCGAGTGCATTGCGCTTGCAGCGAGACTCCACCCACACACCTTTCTAATTGGCTGGATTTTGTTGCAAACCCAAGCACATTCAGGCTCTGGACTGAATCATGACAAATCAAACCGAATTAAAGGCACACAAAAAATCACAGTCACAAAACACAAACTGTGGGCACAATCTGACTTTGGCAAAATTCCCCTTTGCTTGCGTTATGGAACCCAATGAAGCGGTCGTGGGCAGAAAGAGGTCCATACGCAGGTGTTTTCCGGCATTTCAACATTCAGCCACATGCCCTTTTACATTTGAATCGAGTTAGTCACAAGAGATTTTTATAACCCAGTAGCACTCTTTGCCTCTTGTGTATGATACAGACATACTGTATCAGTTCATCAACCAGTATCTTTTGGAGATCTGCAGTGCATGCAAAGACTTCAAACAAACATACAGTTTGCTGCAGGCTGCACTGAACATAATGTGATAAAAGAAAGCAACATATTACTGTAGATTCTGGTATTGTAAAATATACAAACCCTTCACAGCAAGATGAGGAAACTCACTGTAAATATTCCACTTCTAGAAACGCTTCATGAGTGCTCTTATTGAAATCTCTTACCACAAAAGCATTTAAGAGTTGTTTGTACAGGTTCTTTTGTACAGTGTATATGTTTGACATGCTGTTTTTACAAGCCTTTTTCATTGCTACTAAATTATATATTTTCTTATTTGACATTAAATATTTTTTAAGATAACAGATACAATGTAGCCTGTTCATGCATTTCAAATACAGTCCCAATGTAGAAGTTTAACGAAGGGGTCTAGTTAAGCCTGAAAATATATATTAGCTCACTATATAATAATATAATTTAATGAATTGAATGTGTGTGTGTGTGTGTGTGTGTGTGTGTGTGTGTGTGTGTGTGTGTGTGTGTGTGTGTGTGTGTGTGTGTGTGTGTGTGTGTGTGTGTGTGTGTGTGTGTGTGTGTGTGTGTGTGTGTGTGTGTGTGTGTGTGTGTGTGTGTGTATAAATGAGTAGGTTGCCAATCATTCTCTGTTCATCTGTCATTACACGTCTGATTTTTTCGGTAACACTTTACAATACGGGTGCACTAATATGCATTAATTCATGCTTAACTAATGCACAGATAATCATGAGTTAATGTATGACTCATGAAGAACTAAACCATTTATTAATGATTACTGCATCAGCAACAAATGCAGATTCTATATGATTAATAGATTAAGTAATATATGAATTGCTAGTAATTAAATATGACAGCATGTATTAATTCCCTAATAACATATTATATTAACTATAATGTAAATTAATGTGTTAATTACCACAATGGGTCAAAGCCATGCATTTCAACTTCCAGTTGTCGGCTTTAATTCATAATTAGCTAACGGTTTGCAAAGGTTTCATTATGTTATGACTTTACTTGTCGAGGCACATGACTGTTAACTAATTGTTGTAATAAGTAATATGTAATTCTGGTTATGGGTTTTCAATTAATTTTGAATTAGTTAATAGTCATGTGCCTCAACAAGTAAAGTCATAACATAACGAAACCGTTGCAAATAATTAGCTAATGATTAATTAAAGCAGACAACTGGAAGTCGAAATGCATGGCTTTGTCCCATTGTGGTAAAAGTGGTAAACATATGAATTTACACTATTACATATAAAAAAGAAATCAGGTCTCCAATTGAAACTTTTCTAGTGACTGATCACATCTAAATTTTTCAGTTGGCCAAATTGAATTTCTGTGAATTGATGCAATAGAATTCACAGAAATTCAATTTGGCAAACTAAAAATTTTTGATGTGATCAGTCACTAGAAAAGTTTCAATTGGAGACCTGATTTTTTTTTTTTTTTTTTACAGTGTAGTTAATATATTCTATTAGGGAATGAATACAATATGACACATTTAACTAATAACAATTTAATGATTACTTAATCTATTAATCATATAGAATCGTCATTAGTTGCTGATGCAGTGTATCATTACACTGTAAAATAAATCAGGTCTCCAATTGAAAATGTTCTAGTGACTGATCACATCTAATTTTTTTAGTTGGCCAAATTGAATTTCTGTTAATTAAATTGCATCAATTCACAGAAATTCAATTTGGCCAACTGAAAAAATTTGATGTGATCAGTCACTAGAATTTTTTCAATTGGAGACCTGAATTTTTTTTACAGTGTAATAAATGGTTTAGTTCTTCATGAGTCACACATTAACTCGTGAATATCTGTGCACCCGTATAGTAAAGATTTTTCAGATCAAGACTTTCTCTTTAACCAGGCACAGCTATCAGGTTCAATTGGATTCTATATAGAACTCTTGACTTCATTTTAAAGAACCCTTTATAGTTTATGGAAAAAAGAGTCTATATGGTTAAGCATTTATGTCACTTTCCCACTGTAACACACGCCCTCAGTCAGACTGAGTGGCAGAAGAGCTGCTGTATGACTGGATTTAATAGGGGAAACTACGAAAACGTGAGTGAAACAAACGATCATCAGTTTAAAGTAAAGGTTGGACTCCATATGGTGTTCATTACAACTTACCAAAGATCAAGTGATCCATGGATATTGACAGCCAGGATTGTGTTTCTAGACATTTATATGTGCCTGATTTCAACGCCGGGAAAATACATAAAGCAAATTTGCCTCAGTACGCTTCATATAAATACAATATAGGTAGGATCACTTATATCAATGTTATATATATCGTCAAATCATCCAGCCTTAAAAATTGTATAACTTTTGTCAGTGTTTATTTAAAAACATCAAATTAGCAGAATATATACAATGATAAATATTTAATTGATGACTTGTCAATACAATATATAAAAATACAAATTATAGCGTATGATTTTACCCCCAAATTCAACATATTGATAACTGCAAATCCACGTTTTGCTGCTGGAGTCCAGATGTTTTTGTGAATTTTGTGAATTGCCATTTGCTCCTCTTTTCTATAGCTTTCAGAAGTCTGTAAAAAATATACCTCAGATTTCTTGTCAAATTTGTTTGTACAGTCGATCTCAAAGCTCTTTCCCGTCTTAGATGTGTTCTGGCATTCACACTGAAAACCAATGCTGACGCTCAGTCTTTCTGTCACTCAGTGGGTGTAACCACAGTGATGGTAACGTCACGCGCATACCCTCTATATATATATGGAGAAATGTCTAATTCTGCGTTCACACCAAACGCGAATAGAGCGTCAAAATCGCGTCTACCGCGTCAAGCTTGACGCGTGAACATTTTGAATCCATTTGCAAGTCCGCGGCGAATTGGACGCGCGTACAAATCTAGCGTTTGAAGCGAAATAGATCGCGTTCGAGGCGCTCCAGAAGAAATATGTCATAAAACACCACTCAGCTTCTTTTCATTTACATTAAAAATATATATTAAACATTAATAGCCACACAAATGTGGTCCAGACAACTCCTACATTATCTTCACTGCATGTATATATTTAAATATCCTTAAAAAATAAACTTATGAAACTTCTCTTTGCCCTCAGTCAAAACGATTTGGCAGACAACAAATGATAGATTCATGACACCAAAGATTTGCCGTTAGATCCACACAAGACGAATCACTTCAGGACATCAGAGCCAGCGGCAAACGTCAGAAGGACAAGCCGAGGAAAGGCTGCTCTCGCCGGGGTTAATGAGCGCTGAGTGCCCGGTGATCGCCTGGATCTCACAACTCCAAAAACAAAAGATTTTTTTTTTTTAAATAGGCGCTCTCTTTATAAATAAACCACAGATTTGAGCTTTAAACAACTACATTCTCACCTGAAAAAGTCTTAAAACTACATTTTATGACACAATAGTAGTATTTTTAAATTATGCAGGGTTTCTTATGACGTCACTTTACCACGTGACCGCATCAAGCAGGCTCCTGATTGGTTAACGCGGCGCGAATTGACGCCAAAGTTCAAATTTTTCAACTTGGGCAATATGACATCATGACTTTGCGTAAACATACACGCCACTTTCTAAAGCCAAATGGCGTGTTATCTGTACGCATTTTGAGCTATCCGCGTGTATGTCTACGCCGTGTGATTCCGCGTGGATGTCTACGCCGTGTGATTCCACGTGTATGTCTACGCCGTGTGATTCCACGTGTATGTCTACGCCGTGTGATTCCGCGTGAATGTAAATGGATTTATAAACATACTATATTATGTTTTTTTGAAAATGTCAAAATGCAGAATGTTTCTTGTGATGGGTAGGTTTAGGGGCAGGGGCAGTGTGTGTGTGTGTATGTGTGCGTGTGTGTGTGATGGGTAGGTTTAGGGGTAGGGGCAGTGTAGGGGGATAGAATGAAACGGCGTTGATAAACACCCTAAAAAGCGATTATGCGTCTTGATAGCACGCCAAAATGGCATAGCGAATTGGCGTGTCATACATACGAATTCGCTTCAAACGCGTGAATGCACAAAAGCACCACTCGCGTGTAACGCGCATATCGCGCAAGACGCTCAATTGGCGTCCAATTCTCACCGCGCGAAACGCGCCTTCCGCGCCGCGGGACCTCCAGACGCGCGTCAACGCGCCTTTCCATTGACTTAACATTGAAATCACTAGCGCCAGACGCTCTATTCGCGTTTGGTGTGACCGCAGCATTAAAGGAACTAGGCCTATATGTAGAATTATTAGTGACACCGGTGGCCAGTGCTTTAAGTGGGCCGGTACGCGCCGGTACTCAGTGCGGCCACTTCCAAATATAGCTCGAGCGTACCGCCACCTCTCAGTTCACCCAGAACGTGCTTTTAGCGTACCGGTACGCTCATTTGCGAGCAGAGACTACATTACCCATACACCCTTGAGTTTTACAAGTGAAAAGCACATGCGTCGCTTTTGCCGCTGTCAGTGTCAACAACTCAAAGTGGTCCGGAGAGGGAGTGTGAAACGCGCAACCATAGCTGCTCGTTTAAAATATATGGTTAAAATACAAAGCACTTGTGTCGCGGTCACAAGTGATTCAAGATTCAAGATTCAAGAGTTTTATTTGTCACATACACAGTTATACACAATATACAACTGGCAGTGAAATGTAAACAGGTCCGCTCCATGGACAGTGCAAATAACAGTTACAAGAAACACAAGGGGAAATTAAAATAGAAATAGAATAAAATTAGAATAAAAAGTATTAACATAAGTAGAATTATAAATAAATCAAGTAAAAGATAAAAATAGGAAATAAGATAAAAATATAAAAATAAAAATATAAAAATATAAAATAAGTGGATATGATAAGTGAGATAAACTGTAGACTTAAAAATAAGTGGTTAACATAAAATATATATATATATTATATATATATATATATAATATATATATATATATATAAAATATATATATATATATATATATATATATATATATATATATATATATATATATATATATATATATATATATATATATATATATATATATATATATATATATATATATATATATATATATATATATATATATATATATATATATATATATATATATATATATATATATATATATAAAGAAGTATAATGATAAAGGATAAAGTATAAAGTGGTGACGAGGACGAGGACGAGAGTGGCACCACTTCTACCGATGACAACAGCCGCATGTTGTAGCTGGGTCGTTCCTGTTCTACAGTGACTTTTCTGTCTTTATGATTTACTTACTCATATTTTCTATCAAATGAGTCACATAAGAAATGGCTTAAATTATAAATGTAGGTCTTCTTTATCACTTAAACAGATATAATAGGCATTAAAAATACTATTTTGTATTTTACACACTTTTTTATTGATATATGCAATCAATTTGATCATGTCCTCAGTGCAAATTGTAATCAACTTCCACAAGAACTATAAACCATGAAATGATGAAAATCTCAAAATATTTTTAGATTATGTTATAGAATAGGCTAAACTACCTCTAGTTATACATATAAATCATGTGAAACTATAGTTATTTTTTTACAATTGTCTTCATTTACTGTGTCCCTGAAGTCATCTTCCACCCTGTTAGTATGTATTTCTCGACTTCCAAAAAAGACCACAATTTCATTGAGACAATTTTCAGGAAATTACATAATTCGTTTTTCCTGCTGGAATTCAACCGTACAAAATTAAGTTATGGTCTTCCACCCTGTTAGGCGAGTCATTTTTAAATAATAATTTGACAGCAACGTTAAATGTTTTGCATACTTATGTTTTATTTTGGGAGGTGAGGATCATTAACAGCATATACAATATATGTTTTAGAACACATTTTTTTATTATTTACCATCCTATTGGCAAAAATTGGTTCAAAAAGTACCTGTTCTTAATAATCTAGACATTCTATTCATCAATAATAGTTTTGTTATTGTTTCAAGAATTTAAAAAAATACCATAATGGCATAAGGGACATATACTATCCAAGAAAAACTTGTTATTGTTTAACATTTACATTATTACAATTTTGTGATAACTATATGTCCCTAACAGGGTGGAACACCTTCACGGCCAGTGTCTGAACAATGAATCTACCCATAATTTTTATTTTTTTAGTCCCTGAGCTTGACCAATATGTATTCCGACTAGTTAAACATGTCACCATTTTGGTAGAATGCTAAAAACATGAAAATCATGTACTTTTTTTTCAAACATTTATGAAGCCAAAATGTTACCACATACCAGGAATGACCCAGCTATAGTTTCTAACTGTGTTGCTATTTGATTAGAAAAAAGAAAGACAAAAGTGAACATTGGCCTGCATGGTAGCCTAATGAGGTGCCGTCAATGGTCTTTCTTTGTAAATAAACCCTTATTGTAACAAATGCTATAGTTAAACAATTACAAGAACTATATGTTAGTTCTAAGGCTGAGAACAAGTAAGAAAGAGCTTTAAAATACAGACCTTCTTGAATTATTGACTAAACAATCCCCCCATAACCACGCCCCCAACAAAGCCCCGCCCCCTCTGGTGAGTACCAGCACTTTATTTTTTCCACTTCAAGCACTGCCGGTGGCCATTAAGTGAACTGCTCGTGGACACGTAAAATACAAGAGACTGAACAAAGTTATTTTTCATTCTTTGCTTTGATGTAAAAAGAAGTTTGGAAATACCGTTGCAGCGAATCAATATGTTGTTAACGAACATCCCGACGCCGTCCACTGCTGAGAGCGACATTTAGATGAATATGTAAATATTTGCCGCATGCTCAATAAAATAAAATATACCAAAAATGACAGCGGTGAGAAAACAGCAGTTCTGAAAGCATCTGATCATAGTGATGTGGATATGTTCGCACCATCTCTGCAATTCACCAGCATCATGTCGACAGATGAGGGAATTAAAATGCTCTGTTATGTTGAGTTTATAGATCTGGCTATGAGAGACTCTGGTTTGAATGAATCCCTTTTCTTTGCTCGACACATGAATAGCTCTTTCATCATGATCCTCAACACGGTATATGCATTCATTAATTCCATGTGTCAGAGGCTCTCAGGATCGTAACGTCACATCCTTTTGATTTTCCCAGGAAAACATCCCGAATCCACCTTCACATAAAAATCAGTTTACAGGCTTTTAAAGATAACCTATAGGAAGCCGGGGAAGGTCTCGTTTGTAAAGTTTCATGACCAGCTATTCAAACATTGGCAATAAAAAAGTGATTAATACATGTAAGTTCTTACATATAGCCCCTTTAAATGATTGCATAATAATCATTAAATTTTTTTCTAGTGATAAAGTATGTTTACGAGCTGTTTAATCCATTAAAAAAAAATCAGGAAAACCATGATGATGGGAACCCTTAAAATGTATGAAGTGCCTGACAGAACCCATATAGAGCCTTCAGTCATTGTGTGATACAGCAAAAGTCATGATTCTGCATTAAATGCGTAAACACTTGTTTCACTGCATATTTAAGAGTGAATTAATCTCTGATTTCTAGTTGTTTCTTTTCTGCCGCAGAGGTGTTGTTGATTGAGCTATTCACATTGAAGATGCTTTAGGGTCACTTTATAATTTAACGCTTCACACAATTTGTCATCCAACACGTTTAGCACGTCCAGCGTGCTTCCTGTCAGTAGTGTGTTGTTAACCACACTCGATGACACACAGCACGCCGGGTGATGCATGTAGGTTTTCTGTGGGTTCAGATCTGTGGGAGTTTGCACAGGGGCTGGTATATTTGCACAGTAACATGCATGGAAACACACCTCAGCTCAGTTTTGCCCTCTTTACCGTAAACACACATTGCCACACAAACACACACCAGCTTCAGAGAGCCGTACGTACCAAAACCACAAGCCTTGAGCGCTGCTAACAAAGCCACGACCATGAGGCAGACGTGTGTCACACATGCACTCACACATATGCACATACACACGCACAATTATGTAATTCATTTGCCATAACTGAAACTTATAATGAACATTTTTTAGAAAGTACTATGGCGATTAGGGCAGATGCTTGTGGGTCAAAATAAATAAGTAACCCCACACACACTTACAGTTTTTTATAACCACTAGGATTTCTCAACACTTAGGCCACTTTTTCAAAACTCTTCACACAGTTCTCCTAACTAACTTTCAGCTTCACAGCGGTTCATTTCACATTCAAAATGCACTAAAACATCCAAAACATCTAAAACATCCTTTATTCATGTCTCAAATCAAGTCATTATTACTTAGTAATTTTGTCTTGTTTCCAGTCCCAATATCTAAGAATTCTTACATTAAGAAGCATTTGCTAGACAAGCAAAAGTTTTTGTCTTGTTTTGGGAAAAAATAACTCAAAATGAAGTGAGTTTTTGCTTAAAATAAGCAAAATAATCTTGTTTTCTGTTTGAATTAAGATTATTTTTCTTACCCCATTGGCAGATTATTTTGAACCCTTCTAGGGTCTTCGGGGTCTTTTCTGACCCCAAAGGACATTTGCTCAAATAAAAAAAAACATTTTCCCTTTGTCCAAATGGCATGAGACTTTGTACAGTTGTCAACACTCTCTAGATCTACAAATAAAAAAAATAAAAATTTTGATTGATATCTGTTTTTATGTTCGTGTGACAAAAAAAAAGTCACACTCACGGTCTCTGGAGACCACGCTTAGAAAATGGAAGACATGACAAATTCAAAAACAGAAACAACACAGAACACGCATACATTTCTGTACATTTTTGTACACACTGTTACAGTTTGTAACTGAAGTGTAGATTAAATTTGCAGAATTATAAGAAAATCATATGTTTGAAATAAATGATAAACTCTAAAGACTCCAACTTTTCTCTTGTTCAGGTTTGATTCTAATCATAATGTAACATCATTGAAAAAAAATTAAAAATTCAGTACAAAAAAAATGCTAAACTTTGAAAAAATTATTTAATTTATTTTAATTGTTATAATTGTGATTTCATAACATTTAGATATGAATCCAACTGAAAAATACTTGTGAAAAGATGTCTTTCCATCAGTCAAATATAGCAAATAGTGGAGCTCTGCAGCCATTACTGGTAAAAGTTTTTTTTACATTTTTTTATGTATTTTCCAAAAGATGGGCAAAAGTCTTTTATATAAAGTGAATTTTACATAAAAAAATTATTTTTTATTTATATAAATTTAAAAAGTATTATAAATACTCCAAAAACTGCCCAGATGTTGAGTAAAAACATTAATAAACAGAGTAAAATTACATTTGTTCTAAAAAAAACAAAACAATTGTTTTGCTACAAATTACATTTTGTTGCCTGGGGTCTGTGGAGACCCCAAAGACCCTCAGTGAGTGTAATTCCCAAACGAAGACCGTACAAGGGTTATGCAAAAACTCACTTCATTTTGAGGTATTTTCCGCCAAAACAAGACAATGGTTTTTGCTTGTCTAGTAAATGCTGCTTGTCTTAAGAATTTTTTAATGTTTGGACTAGAAACAAGACAATACTAAGTAAGAAAAGTTATTTTTTGCAGTCACTAGCAGATGTTTCACCCAGCAAACACACTTTGTCACATTTATAAAACCCAGCCCTAAAAAACACTAACGTCAGGCAGCAGTATAAAATGTCTTTACAAAACAAGAATGACCATGTTTACATTACAGTACAAAATATTATTAAATTTAATCTTTTGAATGCATGGTAAAGAAATTGAAAGACTAACATCTAATTGCTTTGATAGCATTTTATTTTTTATATTTATATAAAAATTATAAAATTATTATTTAGTATATTTCAATAAGGTATTACTGTAGAAATGTTGTATTCTTATTCAATTGCATATTATGTTAGGTTTTGAACTGAAGTTTAAAGGGTTAGTTCACCCAAAAATGAAAATTAGCTCATTATTTACTCTCCCTAGGTCATCCATTCTTCTTTCAGACGAGTCATATTATGGTTCTTCCAAGCTTTATAATGGAATTGACTTGATGGGTCATTTTTGAAGTCAATAAAAGTGCATCTATCCATCATATAACTGCTCCACACGGCTCCAGGGGGTTAATAAGACCTTCTGAAGCGAAGTGGCGCATTTGTGTAAGAAAAATATCCATATTTAAAAACTTTATGGACTAAAATAACTAGGGTTATTTATCTAATAACAAGGGTTACCTCTGTCTGGACCCAGGACCAGTAGTGAAAAATGAACACCAAGAGTCAGGAGTGTAATTAATTAAAGAGAAATTTACTGAAGAATAGTTTGCAGTTTCATCAGCAGAAGCAGCTTCAAGTCTCACAAGGAGTTCGTAGGCCGCACTCCCTCTACCAGCCTACCCGCCTCCGCCTATCACACAATTTCTCAACAGTTATACTGTTTTCAAGGTCTAACCACATCATTACTGCCATGTGGATGATTCTGATTGGCTCAGAGAAAATGGACAGTCTTGGTAAATTTCCTCACATTGTCAGTTAATCAGATTCACGTGTACAGATATCACTTGTTGACGCTTTCACCCGGAATTAGGCAGGTAATGACCTTCCAGATTCTGGAGCAGACGCCAGCTTGTCCAGAACAACACGTCCACTCATCTCTTAGGATGCCCGTAATCCACCTCCAATACTGATCTTTAACACCGAATACTACGCACATACACAGATAAACAGCCTCTCCAAGGTTGGAGTTGGTGAGATCTGGTCCCAACAAGAGAAAGTTTTCCAAAACACTGATAACATGTGCTTTTCTCTCAGTGAGAGATACAGTACAGACCATATTCATCTTGATTCTTTAGGGTTTCAGTAAAAGGAAATATAAAATGAAATAAATTTTATATTTTATATTATATATTAGGGCTGCACAATATATCGAAGTTATCGAAATATCGCAAATGTACATCGCATTATATCGCAAGGGCACACAATATCTGAATGATTTTAATAGGCTACTTCATCATTGTGAAAAGTGTATGTTTTAGGTCGACGCATATAGCAGAGCAGGGCCATGCAGAGAGTTCTTCAGGGGCAGGGGCTCAAATGTAAAAAAGGGGCAAAATGTATATATATATATATATATATATATATATATATATATATATATATATATATATATATATATATATATATATAAGATGTCTCTTATGCTCATCAAGCGTGCATTTATTTAATCAAAAATACAGAAAAAAATGTAGCCTAACATTGTGAAATATTATTACAGTATGTTCTTTTTAACCTTTTATTAATCAAAGAATCTTGAAAAGAGTATCACAGTTTCCATCATTGACATTAAATCCTCATATTAGAATGATTTCTGAAAGATCATGTGACACTGAAGAGTGGAGTAATGATGCTGAAAATACAGCTGTGATCCCAGGAATAAATTATATTTTAAAGTATTTTAAAATAGAAAACCGTTATTTTTATAATATTTCACAATATTGCTGTTTTTTATCAAATAAATGCAGGCTTTATGAGCATAAGAGACTTATTTCATAATGTTGCATAATCATCAAAAATGGTAATATAATAAAGTCCTTTCACATAACCATTTCTCCAGCCTACACTTCACATAATAGGCCTGTAGGTACTCGTGGCACTTGGGCTTCATTAACTTTGATAGTTTCATGAAATAGTAAATGGTGTAGCCTAGCAATATACATATATACAAGTGAATTTAACACTTACCATTAACGCGACTTTTGCTGCTGAATGGTTTTGTACAGTGATTTGTTTGTTGTCAGTTAACATTCATTTAGTCAGTGATGCAATTTATAAAATGAGACAAACCGCAGGAAATCGTTCCACAAACGTTATTTCATCTGTCCATGTCATTTTCAACCGATTTATGAATAAGAACAGAAAATTACCGCTTCACATCGCCCAATGGAATTTGAAACTTGTTCTGCCAGATCACGATTGGTTGGTTTGTATACATGAAAAACGGGCATTGATGAATTGTGTAATATTTTAAAATATATAATATATGTAGATTTGTAATTTTAATCAACATTATGGATGAAAAAAAATTATTGGTTTACTTTTTTCCCTTAAGGCCACATTCTCTGAAAGAACCATATTTGGCTCGAGAGCCGTTTCCGAACAGAGGAAAATCAATCAAAACGCACGCGACCCATAGCAACGCGTTATGGCAACGCCTCAACAGAAATTGTCCGACTTTTGAGCCGTTCGTTACTATTGTATACATTGTCATGTTATTATAATCACATTTATTTAGTTTTATTGACCACGATATTATCATTGATATTTGTCTGAGAGGGGCACTTTTGATTCATTTTGAAAAAGGGCAGGGGCTCGAGCACCCAAAGCCCCCCCCTCTGCACGTGCCTGTAGCAGAGAATAGGCCGGGCACACGACTGTTACTTATGTGACTTGCTTGACGTTAAAAAGAGTTATTAAACACAATAAGTTACGAAAAACAACTCCTTGCAGTCTCGCGCTGTCTGACACACACACACCGAAACGTGCACACAAGCCGTTCTTTTTTTTGTGTCTTGTTACACACTCGAACTGTCAAATACACACACAGTTACGTCAAAATGGCTGTCTTGATGAGTATTAATGTAAACACAGTCGGTTATGCTTCAAGTGAATGCGTGTCAATAGGATCTGTGCATTAGGTCTTAAAGTGACAGCCTGCTAATACAGTAAACCTGCTCCTGCTAATACAGTAAACCTGCCGCTGTCTGTCAAACAACAAAAGAACAAGAGAAAATCACTCAGTGCTCTTGGCTGAATAACATTTGTAGCTTTATTATGTATCAGTGTATATTAAATTTATGTAAAGACTAGCGTTTTTAGTTCTAATTTTAAATACATTTCAAAAATAATCGTCCACCCCTAGTTCAGGTGTCTTTGTTTACCTGGATGTTCTTGATGTTAAGTTTTAGGTTGATACATTTTTTGTTTGTTTACATCGATGTTAAAATGATATTGTCAGATTTGTGACATTAATGTTTGCTAAAACACTGCTGGTCACTTTCAGAAGTTGTAGCGATGCTTTCTTTTCCCAGAAAGAATGTGAAACACATAAATGGTATCTTTCTCAGTTTTTAAATAATTGTTTTAATATAATTTAAATAGATTTTACACACTTAAAGCACTATCGTATCGCATATCGCATTTTTCTTCAATGTCGCACAGCCCTAATATATATATATATATATATACACACAGTGAGGAAAATAAGTATTTGAACACCCTGCTATTTTGCAAGTTCTCCCACTTAGAAATCATGGAGGGGTCTGAAATTGTCATCGTAGGTGCATGTCCACTGTGAGAGACATAATCTAAAAAAAAAATCTAGAAATCACAATGTGTGATTTTTTAACTATTTATTTGTATGATACAGCTGCAAATAAGTATTTGAACACCTGTCTATCAGCTAGACGTCTGACCCTCAAAGACCTGTTAGTCTGCCTTAAAAATGTCCACCTCCACTCCATTTATTATCCTAAATTAGATGCACCTGTTTGAGGTTGTTAGCTGCATAAAGACACCTGTCCACCCCATACAATCAGTAAGAATCCAACTACTAACATGGCCAAGACCAAAGAGCTGTCCAAAGACACTAGAGACAAAATTGTACACCTCCACAAGGCTGGAAAGGGCTCTGGGGAAATTGCCAAGCAGCTTGGTGAAAAAAGGTCCACTGTTGGTGCAATCATTAGACAATGGAAGAAGCTAAACATGACTGTCAATCTCCCTCGGACTGGGGCTCCATGCAAGATCTCATGAAGATGGGTCGGGGCTGGGTCTTCCAACATGACAATGACCCGAAGCACACAGCCAGGATAACCCAGGAGTGGCTCTGTAAGAAGCATATCAAGGTTCTGGCGTGGCCTAGCCAGTCTCCAGACCTAAACCCAATAGAGAATCTTTGGAGGGAGCTCAAACTCCGTGTTTCTCAGCGAAAGGCCAGAAACCTGACTGATCTAGAGAAGATCTGTGTGGAGGAGTGGGCCAAAATCCCTCCAGCAGTGTGTGCAAACCTGGTGAAAAACTACAGGAAACGTTTGACCTCTGTAATTGCAAACAAAGGCTACTGTACCAAATATTAACATTGATTTTCTCAGGTGTTCAAATACTTATTTGCAGCTGTATCATACAAATAAATAGTTTAAAAAATCATACATTGTGATTTCTGGATTTTTTTTTTTTAGATCACCGGTATGTCTCTCACAGTGGACATGCACCTACGATGACAATTTCAGACCCCTCCATGATTTCTAAATGGAGAACTTGCAAAATAGCAGGGTGTTCAAATACTTATTTTCCTCACTGTATATATATATATATATATATATATATATATATATATATATATATATATATATATATATATATATATATAAATATATTGAAGCGGCGGTAGATTCCAGAATCTTTCGCCGTAAATCAATGTGTATGGCAATCTGCCGGAAGTTAGTTATTCTAGTTTATAAAGCTTTAAATATGGATAGTTTTCTTACACAAAGGCGCCACTTCGCTTCAGAAGGACTTTTTTAACCCCCCAGAGCCGTGTGGAGCAGTTAAATGATGGATAGATGCACTTTCATGGACTTCATAAATGAGGCAACAATTCACTGCCATTATAATGCTTGGAAGAACCAGGAGATTTTTATAATATAACTAATGTTTTAGTCTGAAAGAAGAATGTCATAAACACCTGATGACTTGAGGGTGAATCATGGGCTAATTTTCCTTTTTGGGCGAACTGAAGAATGTAAACAAGCAAATTGGCCTGGTATATAAAGTTGTGTTTTTTGTGTCCAAGTGAGAAATTAATTAATGTAATTTGAAAGATGTAGTCATTGAATGCTTTTTGTGCCAAAATAGGTGATAAATGACGCACACTTGAGCTCACATAATGCTGTGATCACTGAGAGGAGAGTTTTTAAGAAGTGACCTAAGTGTTGAGAAAAACTGTAATTGTGAGAAAACTCAAAATCATAAATGTGAGTAACAAGAGACAATTTCATGCCCACTCACCACTGACTGCTGTTCCGCTCAATCCATGCATTGTTGCACGTTTTCATGTCTTTCTGTCCTGTTTATCACTACTTATAAAGAGTAAACAGACGCGGTCTATGCCTAGTCCCAGACTAAAGTGCACATTTGAGCTGTCTGTGAACTGAAAGCCACTTACATTGTTTTATCTCAAGATGCACACCAGTGGTTTTTTCTAGGGCACGTTTATCAAAGCTACTAAAATGTCCCATTTTAACTAAGGCCTAATCCTGCCTTAATCTAAGACCTGTCTGTGAAACCAAGCCTGTTTATGTCCAAAATAAAAGCAGTTTAATTGTAGTGTCATCAAAACGGATCTGCGCGCGCAGGTTTTATTGACGTGCAGCGACATCTAGTGCGCGCTCTGTGTAGCTGCTGCTTCATTATCACGCAGAACACCTTAATGAACTCTACACCCACACACACACACACACACACACACACACATAATGATGATTTGATGATGTTTCAAAATCGAGAGCAGTCAACAAATGTCAGCTACCTGTGTCTAGGTTTAAAATCATATTTTGTATAATACAAGTAACATTTTAGTTAACCCTAATTGGTCTTGGTACAGAAGATCCTGTACAGTTGAGCAGTGTTTACGATCGATTGATTGGCGTCTGAACGCTGTTTGCGCGTGCACGCGGGTTCGGGAGCGCGCGTTCCTCGGCTGTGCTTAGTCACGCTGAGTTTCGCTTTCTGCGAGTACGAAACACACACACACACACACAAACACACACAAACGCTGAAGTACACGATAACACACCGTAACACACACACTGTCACCGAGAGCCGTTTCCGATGAGCTGTAAGTGTTTAATGAGATACTTTGTTTACTGTGTTTGTCTTTCTGCTGAGATTTAAACGAAAGTATTGAAATGTTTATTATTATTATTTCGTGATGCGCGTGTTGATTTGTTCAGTTTGCTGATTGACAGTGTTTATGATGATGATGATTATAGCTTGGTTATATTGATTATAAATGAGCATCAAATCATTATGAAGTTTAATCATATTGAGAGATATTTACAGGCTTTCGCATTGTGGTGTTATAAAGCTTGAGCAATAATAATAATAACACTTTTACAGTACAACAGTTTGTCACCTTAGATTTTTTTTTCCGCCGCATATTTATCAAGTGTTGAGGTTTGCGATCGTGTGGAAACTAACTGTTAGAGTGTTTTGATTCATAATTTAAGCATATGGGATGTTTTGTACAGAACGGTTTGAACATCGACTGAAGCTTCTGATTTCTAAGTACATGTCAGCGAAGTAAATTAATTTCTCGAGTTGCGGCGCTGCTGCTGCGTGTGCCCGGCTTTGAGCTGCTGGAGAGCGGATAGAATTTAAACTCCAGCCCGGGGATTTCAGGCCCATCACTGTTTGCATGTTGACATTTCAGACTTAACGTGGCGCTTTGCGATTTTAGTTTTACTGAAAATCTGTTAGAGAGGTAATCAGTAAAATATAAATTTAGAGCCACCTTTATTAAACTGCTCATTGAATGTGTTGATTGTGAATAAAAACTGATATGAAACACTTTCACTGTTGACAGTCTCAATTAATAACCATAAACATTTGTTTAAATATGTCCTGATTTCCCAAACGTTCCCTGCCAGTCATGCAACAGATGTTATGCATATTCATATTTAACATTTCTATGACAATCTCTGAAAGGACCTATAGTTGATATAATGCAGTCCCTACTAAAACCAAGTTTCAACTAAGTTGATTGCCTGCTCTTCAGCTCAGTGATTCTTTCTGGATCAGTGATTCTCTTCTGATGGGTCACTGACAGCAGATACTAACTGTGCTGATAACCATTTAAATAATGTACTTGGGCGTCAGTAGTATAGCAATATAAATAGACTTGTTAACGTTTAAACCGGAGAAGAAAACCCTCCCCATATCTTTAGTAGTTCATGTCAGACGTTGTACATCCAATAAAACTATGCGGCGGCCCTCGTCTTCTTTTTAATGTTATATAAAAACGGATTAGAATCAGTTATTGATGTTTGTTTTTAAGGACATGTTCTCTTCAGTGAGCTGAGTTAGTTCTTTTGTACCTCAGTATGTTTTGTTTTAGTATTGTTTTACTGCTATAGTTGTGATTTGTGCTGTGTTTCTTATTTTTATAGATGTTTGCTTTAAACCTCTCTGTGTTTTCTCTTCTCAGGACTCCCAGTCACCAATGAAAACAAATCAACACGATTAAACTCTTAAAAAGGAGATTGAGAGACTGAATGACACACGTGTGACCCGTTGTACGGCGTTCTGACGGGTCTCACTCTGACACAAAGACTGTAAGATACTTCACAGTCAAGAGACGTCCGGCCTTCAGATTCAGATGCTGCTTTTAGACTCGTTTGTCTTCACCTTGAAGTTGAACCTGCACATAAAGATAGTTTCACTTCACATGCTCTAGAAGTTTTTCTAGAGCTGCTTGAGGAAGAGACACAAATATTTGAGCAACAGACCGGTTGGATTCTTCTCAGCTGACGGGAGCTTATGCTCTTCCTTGTTCATAAATTCCCCTGTCAAATCGAAAAGATTGCGTATGAAATGGAGAAGTGTCACAGACCTAAACCATCAGGAGATTATAGACTTCTATAACAGCACGTTTCACTTGAGTAACCCGTAAGACCCTGTAAAACTCACCCGTCTCCCATCTGACGCCGTTCAACCTGCGCTGGCGAGCGAGGATGCGAGTGCCGGGCCGCGGCCGGTGAGGATGTACGCGGCATCCGGGATGACGGAGTGCAAGGCGGAGGTCACGCCGTCGGAGCGCAATGGGCATCGCGTGTTCAGCTACACTCTGGAGAGCCACACGGCGGCCGCATTCAACATCATGAATGAGCTGCGGCTGGAGCGGCAGCTGTGCGACGTCACACTGAGGGTCAAATACAACGAGCTTGAGGCTGTGGACTTCGTGGCTCATAAGGTGGTGTTGGCATCATCGTCGCCGGTGTTTCGTGCCATGTTCACCAATGGGCTGAAGGAGTGTGGGATGGAGGTGGTGCCCATCGAGGGGATTCACCCTAAGGTACGAGTCGTGACTGGGGATTCTAGGCCTGTCACCATCAAGAATTGTGTGCTGACGATTAATTGTCACGATTAAACGTTAAAATATTGGGATATCAATTCATACACCTATGCAATATTATTCCTAAATGACAACGATTCGGCAATGTCTATTAAACCTTTGACAAGTACGATCATGGCGAACATTCAGATTCTGACCCAGAGAGAGCAGTTGTCATGTATAGGTATGAAACCGCGTCTTTTCAACAACACGGTATCATTATTTCTATCTTAAAATTATTCAAAATATCACAAAAATACTGGGATTAAAGTTAATCGTTCGTATATAAACACTGATATAGAGCAAATCACCTTTTGAAAGTCACTTGATGCGTCACATAAAGATTGTATCAATTACATTGTTACACCAGTAGGTGGCGACTAGTGACTTAATTTTTACATTTACATTTATGCATTTGGCAGACACTTTTATACAAAGCGACTTACAGTGCCCTTATTACAGGGACAATCCCCCTGGAGCAACATGGAGCAAAGTGCCTTGCTCAAGGACACACTGGTGGTGACCCATGGGATCGAACCAGCAACCTTCTGCGTATCAGTTCCATGGTTTAACCCACTGGACCACCATCCCATGACTTAATTTTTTTTTTGTCATTTGAATCATTCATTCAACAGATTTGTTCCAAAATGCTGATTCATCCTTGTCTGGCTATCACCAGACCGAGCTCAATTTAAGAATGAACTTTGATCTGGGGAGTCTGCTCTGTATTTTCTACTGCACAAGAGGCGCGATCAACGAGCATAAATTAAATGACTCTGTAGGCAATTGGATAGTCCTTCAACCAATCAGACAACAAGAGGCGTGATCAACGAGCATAAATGAAATGACTCTGTACGCAATTGGATAGTCCTTCAACCAATCAGACAACAAGAGGCGTGATCAACGAGCATAAATTAAATGACTCTGTACGCAATTGGATAGTCCTTCAACCAATCAGACCACAAGAGGCGTGATCAACGAGCATAAATTAAATTACTCTGTACGCAATTGGATAGTCCTTCAACCAATCAGACCATAAGAGGCGTGATCAACGAGCATAAATTAAATTACTCTGTACGCAATTGGATAGTCCTTCAACCAATCAGACCATAAGAGGCGTGATCAACGGGCAATGACCCATCGCTTCTCTATCCGTCATCGTGTTAAACACACCAATAGCACGCCAGGTGTATAAGCCAGTCTGTGATTGCAATAGTGTAACAGAAGCAGTAGAAATGAATGTACAGGAGTTGCAGGGTGAAATCAAATCGCCGGGAGATGAGGCTGAGTTTACCCAGTCTAGATTCATCCAGTAATGAAACAAGTGAAGTCTTTATTAGTGAGTCATTGAAACATTAATTCAAACAGATTTTTTTAAATCTAATTTTCTTTGTTCACTGTTTTGTTCATCAGTTCAGGGCTATTATGTTATTTTATGTTTTGTTTGGTATCACATATAATATAATTTTTTTCACATTTTATGGCATTTCTTTAAGTGCCTAAATTTCCCTTATTTGTATAACAGAATGTGATTGAAATAAAACTCTGGGAGCGAAACAACAGCGTTAACAGCTCAGGATTTCTGAGTCTCGATATGACTGACACTTGCTTTACTGCGCACCAGGCGCTTTATCCCGATGCCCAGGATATCACAAAAGTCCAAAATGTGATTGAATTAAAACTGAAACTGCACAATTATTGCTCGGTTATAATTGCAATTAGATCAAATAACCACGATCAGATGATTCATCAGTAATCCTACGTGATGCTCTTTTATCTGTAAATGTGACTGGTTGTTCTCAGGTCATGGGGCGGCTCATCGAGTTTGCGTACACGGCGAGCATCTCTGTTGGTGAGAAGTGTGTGATTCACGTGATGAACGGGGCCGTCATGTACCAGATCGACAGCGTGGTGAAGGCCTGTTGCGATTTCCTCATGCAGCAGCTCGACCCGAGTAACGCCATTGGCATCGCCAACTTCGCCGAGCAGATCGGCTGCATGGAGCTTCATCAGAAGGCCAGAGAATACATCTACATGAAATTCAGTCAGGTCAGTGACACACCTCTGTACGAAGGGAGCGTTCACCTGTTCTGCAGCATGAAGGCCTGTTCACACCGGGACGATTTTCGCGCGCGTTTATCGCCGACGTTTAACGCCTCGCGACTAAACAATGGGCGCCAATGTGAGTGTTCACACCGACGCGTAAAACGGCAGGCGTAAAAGCGTCATTTTAAAAAAAACGCCTCGGGTTCGTTTTTTTATTTTGACGCGGCGCGTTAAAAACTGGCCGACCAATGAGATCAGCGTTTTTGTTCACGTGCCTGGAGCTGCTGAAGTGACAGTTAAACACGACTTGGTGGCGCTCAAGCACAAAATCGGTCTGGCCGAGCACACATTGATACGACGAAGAAGTAGTAAGTAGACAAAGAAGAAGATGGGCTGCTAATGCTGCTTGCCAGTTAGCAAAAAGTGTGTGAATGGTTTTGCCATAGACATAATATATCTGTGGTTTTGGCAAGCACGTAAATACTGTCTCTCCTCTTCTTCTGTGTGACAAGCGAGTGTCAGAAGCGTAAGTGCCGCAGCACCACCTTGTGTACCGGGAGCGCATCTACTGAATGTGCACGTTCACTCGGCGCATCGCCAATGGAAATCGCTTGGGTGTGAACACTCAAGACGCGCCGAAAAACGTCACGAAAAACGCTGGCGATAAGCGCGTGCGATATTCGTCCCGGTGTGTACAGGCCTTGACACTGAAACACCTGCACACAAACCCGTGCCGCAGTCTGCCAGGAGTAGGGCGGCACGGTTAATCAGAATAAAACCAAAATTGAGTGTTTGGCTTAGAGTGATTGTCAAATTGCAAACGTTGTGGCTTATTTAAATAAATACATGCGCTGTGTGTTTCAGAGTGAAGCGCAGCGATGTGTTCATTTACAAGCGAGCAGCTCATGATCAGCTGGGTTTTTTTCAGCATGTCAGAGTGTCTCGTTTCACAGTTAATGTTCCACACGAACTCCATCTGCATCTGCTCTCAGTTTGAGTCGCTTTAACATGCTTTTGAAAACGCAACATGCGCCAGCCATCTTCACAAACTCAACAAAAGAGAAGCTTTAGAGGCTTACCGTGGTTTTCCGTCAAAATAAGTTTAACGTTTGAAAATGGAGATATTAACCCATTTAATCCCAAATTTTTCCCAGACACAAAAATATCCAAATCATGTGTCAATAGTATCCCTTTGAAACAATCAATCATCATTTTTTGAAATTTTCATGGAAAAGTGTGTGAAAAAGTGTGTTTTATGATCGGTCACAATTGTGACCGGTGGGATACTGTGTTGTATCAACCATTGTATTGATTTAATATAGGACTATTTGACCTGTGCAGTGTTTTTGTGTGTGTGTGTATGTTTTTTTTTGTTTTTGTGTGTCTGTGTGTGTGTGGGTGGGTGTGTGTGTGGAGATCAGACATCAGAGGAGACGTGACCATGTGTGTGTGTGTGTGTGTGTGTGTGTGTGTGTGTGTGTGTGTGTGTGTGGAGATCAGACATCAGAGGAGACGTGACCGTGTGTGTGTGTGTGTGTGTGTGTGTGTGTGTGTGTGTGTGTGTGTGTGTGTGTGTGTGAGTTTGTGTGTGAGTTTGTGTGTGTGTGTGTGTGTGTGTGTGTGTGTGTGTGTGTGTGTGTGTGTGTGTGTGTGTGTGTGTGTGTGTGTGTGTGTGTGTGTGTGTGTGTGTGTGTGTGTGTGTGTGTGTGTGTGTGTGTGTGTGTGTGTGTGTGTGTGTGTGTGTGTGTGTGTGTAAAATTAGGTAGAAAGTAAGGTAGAACAGTTAGCCTATGTGTATTAGTATGTAGATACAATGGGTTATCCCACCGGTCACTATTGTTGCCGATGAGATGTTTGTGAGTAATTGCAAATGCATATATCAATACTAGACGCCTTAAACAAGATGTGTACCAAAAATCTATGTCCTATCTTTATGTTAACATACTTTACCAGCCTTTTCTTTGGGAGCTTTCCTGCTGCCATCATCTTCTCTTGGCACAAACAAAAAAAAGCTCTGGTCATGTGACAATTTACAGTAAACATGCGACACTGCACATATTTCATTGAGACCCTTTATTATTTCAATATCTGCTGGAAATGCATTGATAGATCATTCAGTAACATTTTTATAGCCTTAGAAATGAAACATTTTTTTACGGTCACTATTGTGACCGGTGGGATTAAATGGGTTAAGACAGACTGAAATTTCAGTCTTATAATGTAAAATAAAATTTGTATATTATTGTTCAAAAACACTGATTCATCCAGGAATGTGTTTAAGTCAAACATTTTAAATACTTATTTTAAATATTATTTTAAATAAACTGCAGCAATCAACATGTAGTCAGTATTATAATAATAATAATAGTTATTATTATTGGTATTATTTTATAGCCATATTGAAATATAATCACATATTTATGGCGAAAATGTGCAGCCCTACAAACGAGCACAGCAAACCTTTTTTTTTATCAGAAAAATCACAATTTAACTGTTTTTTGTTTTTGTTGTTGTTGCTATAGTACCTTTAAGATTTCCTGCATGTACCGGTTATTGATCTCTGTTATGTTTGGCTGGCCTCTTCACCTGTTCAGTCTAGTTTTGACAGGAACCGCTCAAGCTTTCACACGTTTTTTCATATTGAGACTTCTTCTATGTTCTTCTGCTGTTGTGGAACAATAGTATCTGTCCTGCTTCCTCCTCATAACCTCACCGTGACTGACGGACCAAGTTTCTTTTTCTGGCGTGTTAATGTGGATGGTCATGTTCATTTTTTCATTAAGTTCCATATGTTGGAACGAGCCATTTCTGCAGTTTAGTTTTGGTAAATTGCTCTTGTTGGGAAGAGGAAGTTTTGAGTTCTCACAGGATGTTTCATTGTATAATGAACTGTAATCTCAAATGATCAAAGAGAACTTGATTCCTCATCATGGTGTTCACCGTTTAGTGAACATTCTGTCATCATTCATTCACACTCATGTTGTTATGTAATGCTGCGTTTCCACCGCAAATTACCCGGAACAATTTGTACCAGGAACTTTTTTTACAGGAACTTTTTTCCCCCCAGATCTGCTACTGTCTGCGTTTCCACTGTAGTCTAAAGTACCGGGACGATTAGGCAAATTAGTCCGGTGATGTAGGACTGCACGCGGCTGCTCCTCCCAGTCACAGACGGACAGGAATCATTTTTGCGCGATAATGTCTGCAACAATAACAAGTGAAGGAGATGCAAGCAGCGCTGCTTTTGGTAGTTATGTATTGGTTTAATAAAGAGGTCATTAACAAAACGGCGAAAAAGAGACGAGCACTGATACTAAAGCGCATTCTGAGAGCTTGTAAAGCTAGATTTAAAATAAGACAACGTATGTTATTATCAGCAATTACCGACATTGACCGTGAGATGGCTGAGACGAACACGCGCCATCAGACAGAAAGAGCAAGACTGATATTTACTGAACACAGAACGAACGAACCTAGCAAGAGACTTTTAAAAATGCCGGTTGAAATAAAATGCTGTGTGAGTTCAACCAATCAGCATGTTCAGCGCCCAAGTCCCACCCCCGAAAGTTCCCAAACTTTGAAAAAGTACTACCCTGGGAGCAGGGCCGTTTGGAGGGGGAAATATTTACCCGGAACTTCATTTAGACCCTGGTTCCTGCGGTACAACCCCAAAGTTCATAGTTCCTGCGGTGGAAATGCGGCATATGTGAACTGGCTCTTTAAAGGCCCGTTCACACCAACAAAGATACAGTCGTGCTCAAAAGTTTACACACCCCTCGCAGAATCTGAGGGACAAAATAAAAGGGATCATACAAAATGCATGTTATTTTTTTATTTAGTATTGTCCTGAAATAAGCTATTGTGCTTAAAACATGTTTACATGTAGTCCACAAGACAAAAAAATTGCTGAATTTAGCCCCCGGCTCGATTTTTGAGATGTACATTTTTGTGATGAGATGTACTAATATCCATCTGCTCGGGCAGATTCGGCTCAATGTCGTGCATCTTCGGATGCGGCGGCGCTTACACTGTTGCAATGACGTCATTTTTCCCGCACGCACCTTCGCGCTCATGCGGACGCACGACAACCTAACAATATTATTGTAAATTATATCACATAAAAAAGCGGTAGCTAACGTTAAATGAATCAAGCAAACAAATAGCTGTTGTTTTTGCTCCAAAAAGCTTGACTTACCTTGAATTTAACAATAAGCTTCCTTCCATCAGACTCGCGTGGTAGCCAGGCGTCTCATTCAATGGCAAGCTCAGTTGACTCTGTGTGCTTCAAGATTCTGACGCAAGTGCTAAGATTCCGATTGGCCAAGAGAAAAAGTGCTAAGATTCCTTAGCAAGATTCCTTGCTAAGATAAGAATTATCCAATAATGTTTCAAAATTCTAGCCTGCATGATTGTCGCCGAAAAGCGACAAGTTTACAGGTGTGTAAAATGAACATTTTGCAGATTCTTCAAGGGGTATGTAAACTTTTGAGTATGACTGTAACTATAACAACCAATATATTAGCGTCCACACCAGCGGACAGTATTGTTCTGTTTATTCTAACTGTGCGTTCACACCGCCGCCGGCGAGAGCGTCAAACTTCGCTCTGGCCGCCCTGCCATCGACGCTGTAGAAGATTCGTGGACGCGCTGCCGCTCTGACGTAGATCGAATGCTTGGTCTTTTTTGAAACAGCTGCAAAGCAAACAATCATGTTGATCGGCGTTTGTGCTGACTGACCACAATTAGGGTATAACCGTATAATATAACCTCATGAAATCATTTAAATGTGAAAGTTAAAAAAAGCAGATCGATGGAAAGAACTTAACAAATATAGTTACATGTTTGCTAACGAAATAAACCAATTAAAAGCCATTTGTGTGGTGTATAAATAATGTTGCGCATCTTCTTATCAAACCCGCCGCACCAGCAGTGATCAACCTCTCTCTATTTTGCTTGGGAACTAATGTGGTCAGAACCGAAGTTTACAGCGCTGCGTTCTCTAGAATCATCTCAAGCGGAGCACTTCTACATTCCCATTGGTTGCCGCCGGCTGCCGCCGAAGCGCGTCGTAGCTCATTACCATAAAGTTGACCTGATCCCAACTCTCCTCGACGCCCAAATCGTCCAAGACGCGCCGCGCCGCTCTCGCCGGAGCTCGCCGCCGGGCTCCCATTGAGAATGAATGACTTCCGGCCACTTTGACGCTCTCGCCGGCGGCGGTGTGAACGCACAGTAAGCACGCTGCAGTTTTGTCGTGTTCTGCTTTAAATGCTCCATCTCTTAAAGCAGGATGGATTGTGATTGGCTGTTAATATTTTTATCCTTCATCAGCTGTGAAAAAAAAAAAGAAGAATTGTAATAATGTGGTATGGACTCTGCTAGTCTTTTAGGGCGCTTTCACACCTACCTTGTTTGGTCTGTATTTTCTGACTTTTCAGTTTGGTCCGAATCAAAATTACAGGAGTGAAACCTCCCCCGTACCACGGTCCGGACCAAACAGACGAAATTTGGTCCGATGAAAAGAGGTAGTCTCAGTCCGGATCAAACTGAACAAAGGTTCGGTTCGTTTCTAGTGTGAAAATATTTTCTGTTTGGTTCGTACTTTCAGACCATTTACAGGAAGTTCCTGTTTATTTTTAATATTATAATGTTATTTTTATATTTCATCTAGGCTGCATTGATTATGAAAAGTGAAAAGATGCGCAATCTGTCAGAAGACAGAAGGTCAGGAATGATTTTGCTTAGAAAGCCTTTCTTTAATGTGAATTTCGTTTTGTATAAATTGTATCTTAATTTTAATCAATGTTTCATCAGATAATTGCCTGAAATTGAATAAATAAGAAGCAAATAGTCTATAGCAGACAATAATCGCGGGAGCGATCACATGCTCTGCACATGAACTGGAGCGCGTCTCAAATAAACCGAAGCTCAGCAGCTACGGCCTCACAGACAAGAGAAATATGTGTATATAAAGCTTGAAATGTCCACTTTTAAACGTAACGAAAAGAAAATAGTCAAGCAATGCGCACTGTTCAATAGTGGCAACGATATGCGTCCGTTCATTCATTCTTGTCAAAGACGCTGACGTCCGTTTACAGACCAATCAATGTCCAGATGCAGCCCACATAGATGATGACGAGTGGACGCAAGTGTGTCATGTAAAGTTCTTTAGTGCGCTCGCATAATTGCAATGTGAAACCAAACCAAAACTAACCGAATGTATAAAATGTATCAAAACATGAACTTCGGTTCGGACCTTGGTGCGGACTTTCAGGTGTGAAAACGCACTTAGAGCAACTTTTAGAACTATATCTTTATTGTTATAGTTATAGTCATTGTCCTTTGTCCTTTGTGTGAATAGGCCTTAAGGGGAGATGCAATGAGATAAAAATGTGAATGCATGTCTCTCTCTTTCTCTCTCTCAGGTGGCTACGCAGGAGGAGTTCTTCAACCTTACTCACTGTCAGCTGGTGACGCTGATCAGCCGCGACGAGCTGAACGTGCGATGTGAGTCCGAGGTGTTTCACGCGTGCGTGGAGTGGGTTCAGTACGACCGCGAGAACCGCCGGCCGTATGTGCAGGCGCTGCTGCAGGCCGTCCGCTGCCACTCTCTCACACCCAATTTCCTGCGGCGGCAGCTCGAGCACTTCGAGTGGGACGCTCAGAGTAAAGATTACCTGTCCCAGATCTTCCAGGATCTCACACTGCACAAGCCCACCAAACTCATTCCCTGCCGGACACCCAAAGTCCCGCAGCTCATCTACACGGCCGGCGGATATTTCCGGCAGTCGCTCAGCTACCTGGAGGCGTTTAACACCTGCACGGGGGCGTGGCTTCGACTGGCCGATCTGCAGGTGCCTCGCAGTGGGCTGGCGGCGTGCGTCATTAGCGGCCTGCTGTACGCGGTGGGCGGGAGGAATAACGCTCCGGACGGCAACATGGACTCAAACACGCTGGACTGCTACAACCCAATGAATAACTACTGGCTGCCCTGCGCGCCCATGAGCGTCCCGCGCAACCGCATCGGTGTGGGCGTCATCGATGGCATGATCTACGCTGTGGGTGGCTCTCACGGATGCGTCCATCACAACAGTGTGGAGAGGTGAGATGGGGCAGATTTCACAGTGCTTGTTATCTTCTTGGTGTTGTTGATATTTGTGTTTTATCTTTTATCTCTTCCACACTAGGCATGTGCCGGTATCATGCTGCGATTAATTGCTGAAGCTTTTATCACGGTATTATCACGATATTGAAATAAGCTGCAAAAAAAGTGTTGTCATACTATAACAGGTTTAATAACTTTCTTATAGCAAAAATAACCAAACTTTTAAATACAATAAAGCAATACACTTTATACATGTATAAAGTAAACAAATATTTAAAACAGATTAAAGTGTAAATAGGTAATTGTGATGTTCAGTGATGTTCAGTGATGCGCGCTTGTGACGTCACGTAATACACAATTGAGTTGAAAAGGTCACGCTAAACGCAGGTGGAAGTACCGAGTCAGTGTTTACAAATGAGCGGAAGGAGGACCGTATCCACATATTCAAACGTCTTTGCGCCTGCGTCTAGCGTGACCTTTTCAACGTAATTGCGTTTTACGTGACGTCACGAGCACGTATCAATGAACAGAGCAAGGCGAGCATTTGTGCTTATAAAACTTAAACTTTATTTATTTAAAAAAAAATGACCGATCGTTTCGCTAGATAAGACCCTTATTGATCGTCTGGTACCGTTTGATGTGGTTTAAAGCCCTTTTGAAGCTGTACTGAACCTCTCATTTGGACCTTGAACTGTATGGGGTCTATTGACTTCCATTATATGGAGAAATATCCTGAAATCTTTTCATCAAAAATCTGTATATGATTATGTAATTTGTAAAATTAATATTATAACTTTATTATTATAAAAAACTATGTAATTTAGAGTAATTTAAGTGTTTGTCATTTTTACCTTTAATACTATAGTACAACTGACTCCCATAGTTTACAGCATTAGTTAAGAGTTTTGTTTTCCCAAATTTGTTTTAGATTTATCGCGAGATTTGTTTTACATTCCAAAATTTGCCATGTATTGTATCTGATATATATCCAAAATAATCAATATTGAACCCAGCCTTTCCAATGTTTTTTTGTGAAAATGTATTTATTTCATTTAACTCAGTTTTTTTAATCACAAAAAAAAAAGTTTTTCAGTTATCACAACTGTTCTAACACTGGTTATTCAATAAACAGATATTACTGTAACTAAACACTGCTCAAAAGAAGTTTAATTCCAAATTGATCCATATCGTGACGTGACTTCAGTATCGTGATGCGTATCGTATCGTGACTTCAGTATGGTGATGCGTATCATGATGCGTATCGTATCGTGACTTCAGTATCGTGATGCGTATCGTATCGTGACTTCAGTATCGTGATGCGTATCGTATCGTGACTTCAGTATCGTGATGCGTATCATATCGTGACTTCAGTATCGTGATGCGTATCATATCGTGTCTTCAGTATCGTGATGCGTATCGTGACTTCAGTATCGTGATGCGTATCGTATCGTGACTTCAGTATTGTGATGCGTATCGTATCGTGACTTCAGTATCGCGATGCGTATCGTATCATGACATTGTTGGCGATACACAGCCCTAGTACTATACTGTACTGAACCGCACCGCATGGTGGAAACCATTAGGCTGGACCAGCCAATGCGTGTGTGCAGTCTTAAGGCTTGTAAACACAGGCACTAATATCGCGCACGCTTATCGCCAGCGTTTTTCGAGACGTTTTTCGGCCCGTCTTGAGTGTTCACACCCAAGCATTTTTTTCACTGGCGATGCGCAGAGTGAAAGTGCAAATACAGTAGATGGCGTTCCCGGTACACAAGGTGGTGCTGTGGCTTTTAACTTTGTAGACAGGCAAACTGCGCTTCTGACACTCGGTTGTCACGCAGAAGAAGAAGAGAGACAGTATTTACGTGATTGCCAAAACCATTCACACACTTTTTGCTAACTGGCAAGCAGCATTAGCAGCTCATCTTCTTTGTCTACTTACTACTTCTTCGTCGTTGTATCAATGTGTGCTCTTTTATTTAGAAGTCGGGACTTATTCCTCCATATTGCGTGTTGCACTTTCTCCAATTCATATGTAATGCGAGAGCACTGTCTTTGTATATCTAAAGACTTTGACGTCGCTCTCAGCAGCTTGGGCGGCATCAGGATGTTCTCTAACAGGATGTCGCTGCAAAGGAATTTCAAACTTCTTTTTTTCCCCTAAGCAACGAATGGAAAAGAACTTCGCCATGAGTATATCTGAGCATTAAGTGTACTACGAATCCCCGTTCAGACTGCCAGTAACTTTGTTGCTTAGTGGCCGGCAGTTAGGTCACTTGTGGGTGTTCCCACATCTGGTTCACAGATTTCATTCCATGTTGTAGACAACAAATCAGTTTTCTCACTGCTAAAAACAAACATTCTGGAGAGACGGATCATGTGCGCTCCACTGACTTCACTCCTATTGGATGTCATTCCCATAAAGTTAAACATATCTCAACTTTGTTGCATCACTGGACATGCCTACATACTGTCACCAATGGCCACTGTTGCTCCTATTGCCTGAAATTGCCAGCTGTCATTGAAATAAATGCATCATGTCACTGGATTTAGATACAATGTGCTCACCGAGTATTGGATTTTGAAATGGCTTATTCTGCCAACAACATGGTTGTTGATCCCCCTAAGTGTCTTTTTTTTAGAGTAGAAGCCAAAATGATTACACACTTCTGCTTTGTACGCCAGAAGCTGGTATAATTAATTTGTCTTCCATTGGTGGTTACTAGTAAGCTGGGTTTGCTAATGCTCTTATCACGCCAGTCAAGAAGAAAACACCTAAAACCTTTTGCATCCACATAACAATGGTCTGTTATGACACTTCCTTTTGTGATGTTTATGGAGATAAGTGATGAAAAACAGATGACAAACATTATTCTGTGAGTTAAAGGAAGTGGAACCAGCTATTAATAGATATTTAAATGCTGTGAGTTACTGGAGTTATAAAATACATGTCTGTCTGTCAAGTGTGTCTCAAGTAAATTATTTTTTTATATAAAATATAAAATATAAAAAATATATATCAAGTACAGTGCGTCAAATTTTCTCAAGGAAAATATGCTGTAAACTATACAAGAAACCCTGTCAGTCGGTACATTACTAAAATATTGCTGGTTAAAATGACTGTGGTTACAACATTTAAATTACTCAGAAGGAGTTTATAATATTAACATTAAAATAAGTTTTTAATGACAGTCATGTTTCTACTCTAAAAGTCTGTCATAACTTGTTTTCATGATGGATTTATTCAAATATTATTATAATAGTGCATGCATTCATCAAAATGCTTCTCTCTAGAGTTGATTTTTCTAGCAGTCTAACAGTGGTCATTGAATGACTTGCCTGAGGTAAATGTGACGTTAGGTGACATTGTTCTCCAGCTGATTTATTGACGTCTTTACGCAGTTGAAACACGGATTGAGCAACTACACGAGACATGATTCATTTCAGTAAATTGTTCTGTATCTTTCAACATTCCTCATGATGTTCATTCATGTTTATTTGGTGCTGTAACTAGTAGTAAAGAGGAAGAGATGATCGGTTCACAAGCTGTCACCACACAGAACTAGTGCTGGGCAGAATGACAAAAATTCTAAATTATATCGGTTTCGCGGTATATGATGGTATTTTTTTCCCCCCTATGCATGACCAGGTGTTAACCACATTTTCTTCTAATTGAGAGAGTAAATACTGCTGTAGATTGACTAGAATGCCCTATTTTACTGTCATGAGTGAATATTGAAGAATGATTTCACACTAGAGTTAATACACGCTCATTACAGACACCTGAATATTAAAATATGACCACGCATTAAAGCATAAAAAAAAAAAAGATCAAACCCTATATAACAGCAAACTGCCAGAACGAGGGAGAAACGCGGAAGAACATTTAAAAAGGATATTTTCAATACATTTAAGAGCACTACAGTCTCTGAACAAACGACACAGTTTAACACAGAAAGAATAAAGCAGTTACTTTTTTGCCCATTCTTCTTTGAACTGTCAGTCTATTTATTAACTTACATCATTGTCTTCGGTGTAGCAGAATAACCCATCGTGTCATCAGTGTCCTTGTTTGCATACATTTCATTTGAAGAAGACGTGATGAAATATGTGAGCATACACGCTGCTGGTTCATGTTTAGAGCACTAGAGTATATGAAATAGGTCCATAAAAAACTTAAACGCGCTTGCTCCGGTCTGTATATGTGCTATATGATCCATGAGGAGAACGTTGTTAATCTCATCGCGGCGCTCTGCGCAGAAACCGCTGTCTCTCGAGCGTGCCGCATGTAGTTTGAATTCTCCGCTGTAATCAAGGGCTGAATCTGAAATTGCCCCCTATAACCTCAAATAGGGCATTATTTGAAGGGACAGCCATTTGTAGTGGTGAACGAAACCATAGTGGACGTTATTGAGTTCACTCATTCAATCCCACAAATGCACCGCAATAACGAGTGTACAGCCGATGAACACACACAATGGCTGTCCGAATTCACTCACTCGTTTTCATTCACTCCTTCAAGTGAACATTATAAGTGGATAACGTAGGGAATAGTGAATGAGGCTTTAGGGGGCGATATCGGATTCAGCCATAGGCTGTAATGCGATCTCAGCTGTGCTCTCACTACAGTGCAACAGTGAAACGGGACCCCTCTCAAACAATGACGTGCTGCGCCGCGTTCCAAACGTTGTTTAAGTGACATATACCGGTATTAAGGTATTATGAAAATTCATATCATAACAAAAATAAATACCGGTATTCGGTATGAACTGGTATACTGCCCAGCACTACACAGAACCACATTTATTGTTTGAAATTCATAATAAAATGGACTGAATTTGAAAGCTGATACTTTGTTTCATGTTAAAAGTAACAAAGCACAAAGCCTATTGAGATCATTGGATGGGAGTCGCTCTACAAAGTTTTGTTCACGCATCAATCAACCGAAAACAGCATAGACTTAAAGACTGATTCTTGGGATTTAAGAATCGATGTTGGTTAAACGAAATGAGAATCTAATAAAATTGATAAATTGATATTTTAACCCAGCACTAGTCAGTATGAATGCATGTTTGTTCATGTTGTGTGTTTCAGATATGATCCAGAGCGAGACTGCTGGCAGCTTGTGGCGCCCATGCTGACGCGGCGTATCGGTGTAGGTGTGGCCGTGATTAACCGCCTGCTGTACGCAGTGGGCGGCTTCGATGGGACGCATCGGCTGAGCTCGACCGAATGTTACAACCCCGAGAAAGACGAATGGAGGAGTGTGGCGTCCATGAACACAGTCCGCAGCGGAGCCGGTGAGATTTCACAATCAAAGACAGCGGCTCAAGCACATTTGCATAAATCTCCAGATGTTTTTTGCACTGCGACTAAAAATCTAAATGCCATCATTTGCTTTCCCTCATGTCGTTCCAAACCTTGTTCATTCTTCCATGTAGCGCAAAAGGAAGAGCCAATGAGGTTCATTCTCGCGTGTCATTTGGCATGTTTGAGCATCCGTAAGAGCCAATGAGGTTTGCTCTCGCATGTCAAGCAAGTACGGTCGAGCTTCTGTTTATGTTCACTGACCGGTGTATATGTGAACAAAAGCCTAAATTAAATCTGTTCATCATATAAAGTGATCGTGTCTTTTCAGAAGACTTGGATTAAACCGATCCCTTCAGATTTATTTTACCATCTCTTCATCTCTTTCTACCATCAACTTTTTGAAGCGTCAGAGTTTTAGGTGAACCGACTGTCAATGGAGGGACCGAAATCTCTCAAGTCTTATAGGTTTAGAACGACATGAGGGTGAGTGATTGGATGACAGGATTTTTTTGGGGGGGAACGGGGGGACTAAGGAACTTCAAGCTCCAAACATGACAAAAATCATCATAAAAGTTGTCCAGTTTCATTATGTTTCTCACACAGATCATCAGATGAGACGGAATATAGTGCACGAGTCAAATGGATGACGGTTTTATTCTTATATGATCGTATTTGTTCTTTTTGGAGCTGAGAGATCTTGATCACTATAGAAGGGCATGTGTGTTTGGAACAGCGTGAAAGTGAATAAATATACTTTTTTTTTTTTTTTAAAGGTTTGTCCAGGTGTTCTCACTGGACTCTCGTTTAAGTTCTGAAGAACTTTCTTGGTTTTGCTGACACCATGGTGTTAAACATTAATGATCAGACACCAATCATTCATTTTGTTTATAATTGTTCAAACTGCAGGTCCTGCATAAAGCTGTAGTGAACAAAAACACCTGTTCTTTGATTCGTCCGTGTGATGTGAGTCATGTGATCTGTGTTCAGGTGTGTGTGCGCTGGGGAACTACATCTACGTGATGGGCGGATACGACGGCACGAATCAGCTGAACACGGTCGAGCGATACGACGTGGAAACGGACAGCTGGAGTTTCACATCATCCATGAGACACAGACGCAGCGCGCTGGGAGTGACGGCGCATCACGGACGCATTTATGTGCTGGGTACGAGCTCGCTGAACTCACACACATGTTTAGAATCAAAAGACATGTTTCCAGTCTTATTGTGAGCGAATCATCAGTGCCAGAAACACAGCCAAAGCCAAAAAGATCCCTTCAGTTAGGCACACGCAATATGAGCACAATAGCGATATTTGTAAAACTTGATATCAATATATCACATTCTTATGGAAACATGACTTAAAAAGCTGAACAAATAATGGTCCAGTTTCTAATGTAATGGCAGATTTATCACAAATTTAATACATTTATATCAAGGTTGAAATGAGTCAGATGTTGATTCAGTAACTGACGAATTCAGTTACTGTTTGTTCTCTCACTAATCCCTCCCTGTTCTAGCTTGTACTATTCTGAACAATATCTGAAACTTTGTATCACTAGCACTTCTCATGTTATTGCCTCTTAAAGCTAAATCGCTTGTATTGCTAATTTATGTTTAAAAGCGTCTGCTAAATGAATAAATGTAACGCGAGTCTGTCTGGAAGGGATAAATCAATAGGATGTGTGTGATCTTCATCTCATTACATTCGATTCAGACTCTAAACTCACAACATGGGTAAATATGACTTCTTATGATTGGGAAACATTGGCATAACCATGATAGAACATTACTTAAAAATTAGTGCTGGGAATCGATCATTTTTTTAAAACTAATTAATTGCATTTCTTTCTGTAATTAATCGCGATTAATCGCAAGTTTTTTTTATTTTGGGGGAGTTTTTAATATTTTGATATTGTATTAATTTCAGTTACTCTCCAAATGAATGTAGAAACAATTTAATGAACATGGCGCGGCACGCGCATCTCATTTTCTCACAAGTTAATTTAAGGCGTTATTTAACTTATTTAAGACTCCTAATATGAGAATACTCGCCAAAACTGGCATTTTGCAACATTCTTGTGTTGTTATTTTTTGTTCAAGAGCGAAAGAGAACTCTGTGTGTGTGTGTGTGTGTGTGTGTGTGTGTGTGTGTGTGTGTGTGTGTGTGTGTGTGTGTGTGTGTGTGTGTGTGTGTGTGTGTGTGTGTGTGTGTGTGTGTGTGTGTGTGTGTGTGTGTGTGTGTGTGTGTGTGTGTGTGTGTGTGTGTGTGTGTGTGTGTCCCTCGATTAGCTTCCTAGGTGGTGAACCCTGATCAGTGCCCTGACTGCTGAACTAGGGAGTGGATTGAGACGCGCACGCACACAGACAGGACATTGACATACAGCGCGTTCTCTTGTGTCTTGTCGCGCTTAGATTTTTTAAAAGCATTTACATGAATAAGAAACGGATATAAAAACGGACGCTGCGTTAAATATTTTGAATGCGTTAAACTGAAAAAAAATAATCGCCCGCGTTAACGTGGTAATTTGCCCAACACTATTAAAAATGCATAACAGTTAACAAATATCTACAAGTTAAATGGCAAATTAGCATGAGAGCGCAATTGACCGTTCGCAAAGACCCGCCCCCTTTAGTTACTGTTGCTATGTCCGACAAGCCATGGCGTTCTCACACCACACACACACTCTCACGTAGAGAAAATACATCGCGGAGCAAAGAGGACACTGACAACACGCCGACAGACAGGACAGAGCAAGTTACTTTTGATATGAAACAAAGTTTCAACTTTGAAACGGTCATTTTTTTAAAGAAATTTAAACAACAAATACCGTTTTGTGGCTCTTTAATGTGTCGTGATCGCTGTAGCGCCTCAGTTAAAGCTGCTCGTGAACCGATTATCTTTTCCTTCTAGTTCATTGATAGGCATGAAATAAACATCAATGAACATTAAAAGAAATATTTCAACTGCGGAAAGACGTCAGTAAACACCGTTTTTCCAAGTTCAAGTCCACCAACATTAATATACTAACTCTCTTGACTGCTTTGTCGGACAAAACGGCAGATTCTGCGATGTGATTGGTCAAATCGCCTGTCAATCAAACTTGCGGCGAAGGGTGAATTGACAGCGCAATGGTAGTGTAAAGTTCTGCGTGTGATCTACCGACGACGTGCAAATTAAAGAACACAGACGCAGCCGGAGCATTTCCAGAATGACCAACACAATCAACCCAGAGCAGCGCAAATTAGCGTCTGGTTTAAGACGTGCTTTTCTTGGGCGGTAAATAATGGCACAAACACCTGTAAATTGACAAGCGCAAACCTTAGTAAAACACCTTGCATGATTCATTTAAATACTCTCCTCCCATAAATTTTGCATCTGAAGGGGAAACTCCTACAAATGCATATGCAATAAGATCAGCCACAAAAATAACGCCAGTCCACGCCTTTTCAGTGCTAATGTTTCACTGCGTGACTTTAGCAAATCCTGACAGTAGTTTTAACCCCAAAGGAGGGTTTGCCTTGGCTCACGCTGTTAGTAAATCTGGCCCCTAGTCATTTTTGGGTGGAGAAGGACTAGAAATGCTAAGAGGTTTGGCTGATTTAGTGATGATTATTGAAGTTTTCAGAGACATTAGCTATGTTTCCATCCACCTATTTTGGGATATCGCGTCAAATAATTCTGAATGGAAATGGCAAGATGCACATAAATTCTAAAAATGCGCATGAAAAAACATATGCGCTCGTTTGAGTAGGATAATTTTTCTATCCAATACGAAAACATGCGCATAACGATGGAAATGCATTATCAAATAAATTCCTTGATGCGCATAAAAAAAATCATGTGACTTTCGCAATGTAATAGCATAACTGTAGTAACCAGCGGAAAAATCTTGTTTGCAAAACATCTGAAATGCTGTATTGGTCATTCAAAGATGCTCGGTATATTTCCCTCCTAGAACTGTCTTACATGACTGCGTTCCCAAACAACACATCTGCCTCTGAAAGCAAGACAACAAGTTTATTGAGACGCAAATAATTTATTATATACGAAAATGATTATATATGGTGGCTTCTCCTATGTTTCTTAGTGATTTTTAGTGGTAGTTTATCAGGAAGTGTTCTCTTCGACTCAGTGGATGGAAAGTTTGGAAACGGTGCTTTATTCGTAAATGTTTTATGCGATATTGCATTTTTGCGCATAAATTACATTCGCAACTTTGGATGGAAACATAGCTAGTGATTTGTCCGTTGTGCTGCAGCTGGATGTAACCATCTGTCTGTCTGTCTGTAGGTGGGTATGATGGGAACACATTCCTGGACAGCGTGGAGTGTTTTGATCCCGAAACAGACACATGGACTGAGGTCACCAACATGACGTCTGGCCGTAGCGGGGTCGGCGTGGCCGTAACCATGGAGCCGTGCCAAAAGGGTCTGAGCCCGTGTCAGAAACACTAGCGCCTCGTCCGTCTCCGTCTGTCTGTCTCTGCTCATTAAAGATCTGTGTCTTTCTCTCTCCCAGCCACTGTCATTAGCGCACAGGAAACTGAGAACTTCGGTCTCAGTGCACCAGGAGATCTCTGGACATCACGCACTTCCAGACTTCTCCCTGTTTTGTATTACTAGTCTGACTTGCAGAGTTGATCCGAGTGAAGGTTAATCGTGCAGCAGCCACTTCTATACAGGATGTTGTAAAAACATTCAGTCGTGTGGATGTGTACCTGAGCCCAATAAAGTGCCATGACCTGCCGCATCAGTATGTCTGAGGGCTCGAACCGCTCGCCGAGGTTTGAGCTGTGTGAACGGAGATGGCCAAAACAAACCCTGACCTAAATGACACTTCAGTTGAGAATCAGTTTTTCAGCTCTGATTAAGCTGTTTGGATGATTTTGTATTTCTTTTTCATGTCAAAATGTCCATCGCTCTTGAAGCTGATTTTTCGGAGCTTTTGCAGAATTACACACACACACACACACACAAGAAGGTTTTTACTAATGAAATGAGATTTCCAGATTTATCTAACTGTATTCCAGCCTAGAAAGGCATTAGATGCCAATGTTGTTTTTGCTCAAATGAAAGATGATTTTCACTGGCTGATGAAACAATGTATTTGTAAAAACCAATTTAAGCTGCTTTTCCAGGGATTTTGTACATTGGTATATTGCATGAAGTCTGTTTTTTTTTTCTTTTATTTATTTGTAATATTGTCCCTTTGCTATTGGTTTATGTTGGCTCTTTATCAATGGACTGAACTGGGGCTAATTTTTACAAATTAAGCTTTTTATTTGAAAAGGGATGCTTTTTTCCCCCCTTTTAAAATCACTCAATTAAATATAAAGGATTATTTAAAGTCTGCTTTGTAAATTTTACAGCATCGAATACCTTGTAAAAACATTGTATATTAAAAGCGTATGTTTCTTGCAGTAGTTTGTCTTGATTTGTTTCAGTCGCGCGGTGGCGACAAAACACCGAATGACGCGACGCACGCGCAGCATTTTGGTCAAACATTAACGCTGACCTTACTTTTAAGCAGCTTTAAATCAAAACAAATGAGGGATTCCCTATCGTTTCCTGCTGCAGGGTACAAACATCATTTTACGATTTGAACTAAAATGTTTTGAGTGGAGAAGATGCTCTGAAATATATATTGGGTGCCACTGTCCACGTACGAGGATTTTATTATATTTGAGTGAATTTCTCTGACACCATGCCACAGTTTTATGTCCTGATGTCCTGTAAAGAGCATAATCAGGGCTTCTCAGAGATACCATTTGTTTTGGTCTTTAAAAATGACTGAATGATCCAATTTAGCACTCTTATGGAAATATATTTTGTAATTAAATCTGACTCATTTTCAAATTGTTTGTTATAAATCAACATCTCAAGAAAATGTTATGGGGTTTCTAATCAAAATGTGACTTTGTTATATTAATTTCATACATGTCCTCAGAGGACACCGGGATCTTAAAGAGGTTTATCAGGCATTCTGGGAGACACAACAATAGGGAAAGAAATGACATATCAATGTTCCTAAAATATTAGATATTATGCTAATGTTGCTAACTATTATTCCCATTATTACACTTCTTTTTTTCATTACATGTTGCTCCAAGAACACATTAATATGCAGATTAGATACAGTGAGTCTATAGAGACATTGCATTGAATGGGAAAACTCATGCCTACGGCCATTTTACCCGCATATGGAATATCAATTAATTCCGTTAAAACTTTCATAGCATAGTTGAGAATCAGCTATAAACATAGTTAAAGTTGAAAATTGATTGGTGAAGAAGAAAAATCCTATTGTTTTGCCTGTCATTTCATGTCATTTTATTTTTAAACTGAGTCCCGGTGTCCACTTACAAGGAAATAGCGTAACATATGAATAAAATATCATTAAATGCGTAATTATGAATAAAATATCATTAACCCTTAAAGAGTTTCTGTATCTTGGAGGATACAGACATTTAACAGGCTGTAGGGGGAAGGGCCATGGGGGAATGGGCATTATGTGGTTGCAGTTGATGAGAAACACTAATGGGAGGATGGGTCATGTAATCAGGGTCATGTGACTTTATGCCAACATTCCAAACATTTGTATCAAAATCCAAAATGGCAGCATACGTGGACAAAGACACTGGCCATGAGGTAAGTGTTTTTATATTTTCACAATTATGATATTTTAGAGTGATTTTGTTTTAGAAAATATTTTTTTAAGGATAGTTTTACATGTTCTTGTGCATATTTTTAAAATAATCGTCTCACAACTTTGATTATCAGCCATTGAATGTCTGTATCCTGGGGGATACATTGCCCATATAAGGGTATTTAACAGGGCTGATCACTCACAGATATTCTTATGTTTTGAGGCCTAAATGTTAGTAAATGAGTGGAGGGAAGAGGGAAGGAACCCCCCTTCCCAATACTTTATTTCACACACACACACACACACACACACACACACACACACACACACACACTCGCACACACACGCGCGCACACACGCACATACACACGCACACACACGCGCACACACACACACACACGCACACACGCACGCACACACACACACACACACACACACACACACGCACACACACACACACACACACACACACACACACACACACTCAGACACAAATGTATACCCTGCATAGGCATCTTGGGAGAAAAAGTTCAGTTTTTTCCAATTTTTCTAATGTTGCATGGATAACATGAAAAAATTTAGCTAAATAATTGTTCATTCAATGTTTTAAAAGTTTTCATATGAACTATAATAAAAAAAAATACATGTTACAATGTAACCCTAAATGGGCAATGTATCCTGGGAGATACAGACTGTAACTTTGAAAATAAAGGTCATATTTTGAAAAAAATGTATGAACTGTGTCATTTTAGTCTAGATACATACAAAAATAGCAATGAATCATTTTTCCATCAAATTTATTTATGCTTGCCCCTTTAAGGGTTAAATATCAAAATTCTTATGCTCTTAACAATGTATTTTATTTTTAAACTGAGTCCCGGTGTCCACTTACGAGGAAATAGCGTAACATATGAATACAATATCATTAATCAAAATTCTTATGCTTTAAACAATGTATTTTATTTTTAAACTGAGTCCCGGTGTGGTGTCCATTTACGAGTAAATAGCGTAACATGAATAAAAGATCATTAAATATCAAAATTCTTATGCTTTAAACAATGTATTTTATTTTTAAACTGAGTCCCGGTGTCCATTTACGAGTAAATAGCGTAACATGAATAAAAGATCATTAAATATCAAAATTCTTATGCTCTAAACAATGTAATGACATGATACATATTTAGTTTTCCTGTGTCTTATAAGGTTAATTCTCAGAAACTTCTCAGATTAAAAAGTTAACAGTCCGATTTAAATGTCCTCGCGAGTCGGTTGATATTTCACTATTTGCCGCCAAAACTGACTGTTCGCGCGCGCTGTATACATTTCACAACGAAATGTCAGTCAGGCAAAAAAAAAGTGACAATGAAATATGAATGGCGAATATGAATCTATTGTAGGGCTGTTTCTAATGACTGTTGCTGTTGACAGGCTGTCTCATCTCTGACTCATTTGGTTCTCATGATGAAACTTGTTCTGGGAGGCGCTTGAACGAGGCCGCCCTCAAACCGAAGAGAAACTTGTGCTGTTGAAAGTCATTGAGTTTGAGGACAGAGTCAGTTTTCAGATTTAAACCCCTAGAGATGGAAAAACGCTCGAGGCGCTGACGCTGTTCGCTTCAGACGTGCAGGTGAGTTGTGCTTTTCTTGCAGTTGCAACTCCATATCGTTTTCATTTCCAAACTTGTATACGAAACTGACTGATAGAAACTATTAGAGAAGTGTTGAAAATGGAACTAAATTCAGTAGCAAAGATTAATAAAACAAGTGTGAACGTTTTTCTCAACTTCATGGGCGTCAGGTGACCCGTTTTCCGACATGGAAACCGGGGACATTTCCTACTTGAGAGGTCAAAATATCATCTCATCTGTTATTATCTATTAATTTAAAAAACGGGGACAATACTTTATTATTGTTGTGGGTTTTATATTAGGGATTCTGTATTAGGCTATTATTAATATTAGTAATTTTTCTTATTTAGTTGGTTATTAGGATTTTTGGTCTGGTTTTAATACAACACACACACATAAAAAAAATGAAAACAGCTAATAGTAACCACTGTAGCAAGCAGTTTGAAATAATATTATATGATTATTTTTATATATTATTTATATTTTATTATTTCTTTTAAAAAAAAAGGTCTTTACAAAAACGCAAAATAAAACTTTAAAATATTTTTTTAACATTTTATAAATTGTATGTAATACTATTCATTTTCACAAACTGTTTATACTGTATACAGCATTTAGTACGACTTTTTAAACTTTTCAAATGTTTTATGTTTGACTACTATGCTTAATTAGGTTTAATATTTAGCATTTTAAGCATGTTTTCTGCTAATGTAATTGTTGCAAGTCTAATTTTTTTAAGGGTTTTTTCATATTTGGGTTTACCTTCACCACGTGATATAGTTAAGGTGTGTGTGTGTGTGTGTGTGTGTGTGTGTGTATGTATTACTGCGTTGTTGTGACTATGGAACTTTTGGGGACGTTGAAAATTGTGCAAAACAGTTGCACAATTTGTTATAACGTACATACGGTATTAATTAAATTTAACTTGAATATTTAGCATGTTACGATCTTGAAAGCTCTAACAATATTTCTTTTGATATTTGATAATGACGCTCTTCTCAAGTTCTTCATGAAGTAATAGTAGTGGCGTGCGCGACCAAGTAGAGTCAGCGTAGCTCGCAGCGCCATCTGACGGTGAAAATAATCACTAACTTAAAGGATTTTTCATAACCAGCTGGCTGCAAACACTAATTCGTGATCGCTTCAGTTCAGTCTCTTTAAAAACATATAAAACCGGTGGCAGGCTTCGGCTTCGCCCTATGAGAAGCCATGTGTCTGCATGATGGATCCCAATGAAGTAGTGTAAATGGAGAAGAGGAGAGGTCCAAGCCCTGAGCCCTGGGGAACCCCAGTGGTCAGTTGATGTGCTTTGGATACCTTCCTTCTCCAGGCAACCCTGAAAGACCTACCTGAGATAGGACTCAAACCAGCAGAGTCCCTGTGATGCCCAGTGATGAGAAGGTGGACAGGAGGATCTGATGATTGACAGTGTCAAAGGCAGCAGATAGATCGAGGAGGACGAGGACTGATGATTTGATATCAGCTTTTGCAATCCGCAGGGCTTCAGTGACCGACATTAATGCAGTCTCTTGAAACCTGATTGGTTGATGTCCAGCTAATTATACTGTGAGAGGAAAGATGAAACCTGGTTGAAAACAACTCGTTCAAGTGTTTATTTTACCTGCATTACAATATTTTTTTCTGACATTATATTTTCCTAACATACAGGACTGTGGCAGGTGTGAAGATGATTCCTGTGAATGAGTTCCGGAACATTACATCAGAGCAGAACCCCCAGTTCAGGGTCCTGAAGCCCTGGTGGGACGTCCTGTCTGAGTATCTGGGCATCGCTATGCTCATGATTGGAGTGTTTGGCTGTACAGTTCAGGTACAACATTTTCAGCTCTCATCATGATATCATAGAAGTTTGAATCCGCCACGGAATAAATGAAAAAGTAATTCAACTTTTTTTATTGTGGCATTTTTGAAAAGTCAAGATTGCGAGATATGTATGAACTATATCTGACAATTCTGACTTTATTTCTTGCAATAAAAATTAAAAAGTAATTGCTTTATTTCACAATTCATATTTTTTTCCTTGCAATTCCGAGTTCTGAAAAAAAAAAAAAAAAACACAATTCTAAAAAAATAAGTAAATATTGCAACTTATGAACTTTATATCTCACAATTCTGACTTAATTTCTTAAAAAAAAATAATAATAATAATTTACCGTTCGCAAAGACCCGCCCCCTTTAGTTAATGTTGCTATGTCCGACAAGCCATGGTGCTCTCACACCACACACACACACACACGTTCTCACGTAGATAAAATACATCGCGGAGCAAAGACGACACTGACAACACACCAAGAGACAGGACAGAGTTTGTTATGAAACAAAGTCTCAACTTTGAAATTGTAATTTTTTAAAGAAATTAAAAAAATAAATACCGTTTTGTGGCTCTTTAATGTGTCGTGATCGCTGTAGCGCCTCAGTTAAAGCTGCTCGTGAACCGATTATCTCTTCCTTCTAGTTCATTGATAAGCATTAAATAAACATGAACACTAAAAGAAATGTTGTTTCAACCGCGGAAAGACGTGAGTACACACCGTTTTTCCAAGTTCAAGTCCACCAACGTTAATCTACTAAATCTCCTGACTGCTTTGTCGGACAAAATGGCAGATTCGGCGATGTGATTGGCCAGATCGCCTGTCAATCAAACTTGCGGCGAAGGGTGAATTGCAACTTTATCTCACATTTCTGACTTTTCTTGCAATTCCGAGTTCAGAAAAAAAGTCCAAATTGCGAGATATGAACTTTATGGCCCAGTTTCACAGACAGGGCTTGGATTAAGCCAGGATTAGGGTTTAGTTAAATTTTTATAAACGTGCCTTAGAAAGAAAAAAAAACATTACTAGTGTGCATCTTTAAGATAAATTGTTTTCAGTTAAAACAGCTCAAACATGCATTTTAGTCTGGGACTAGGCTTAAGCCTTGTCTGTGAAACCAGGCATAAATCTCACAATTCACAATTGCGGGTTTATATCTCACAATTCTGACTTTATTTCTTGCAATAAAAAATGAAAAAGGTAACGGCAACTATTTAACTAGAATTCTGACTAGTGAATTGTGAGATATGAACTTTATGGCCCGGTTTCACAGAAAGGGCTTTGATCAAGCCAGGACTTGTGAATTGTGAGATATGAACTCGCAATTGCACAAGTCAGAATTGTGAGATAAAAAATTGCAGCTTACATGTTTCATTCCATAGCTGAGGCGAGCTTCCATGTTATATAATTGTTACATCAGATTTACTAAGAACTGCGATATGATGATTCAAACTGTCTGTGTACTCATGCTATTATTCACGGTCTGAAAAGAGAGTTCACATCAAAATGAAAATTCTCATAATTGACTCCATGTCATTTATTGTAGGATTTTCTCCCTTTCCTTAAATACAAAATAAACCTTTTTCTTTCATTGATATTGGGCAGTGATTTTTACTGCGCCTCTAAAACAAACACCATCATGGTATCATAAAAGTATAATAACATACGTCCATGTGACTCATGCACTTTCAGAAGTCATATGATGCTTTGATTGTGTGAGGAACAAACTGAAATTTAATTCGTTTTTTACTTAAATCATTTTCCACCACCACAGCTTTCAAATCTATTATATTCACAAATGCTGCATGAAGACAAATGACATGGCTTATTTTGGGATGAACTATTCCTTTGAAAAGTACCATTATTTTGGTGCATTTATGTTTAAACTCTTCAGTGGTAATGTTAACAAATTATACTTTTGTAAAATTTTGGCAAACACTTCCAACATGTTCCACGATCTACATGTAAATACGATATTTTGGATACTAAATGGGTGACGAATAAGATTTGCCCTACAAAAGTGGAACTTCATTAACAAAGGAAAATATTTTGCAATAACAGTCCACTCAAAAATCAGCAGTGGCACGTGAATGGGCACGAAGCTTCTGATCAGGAGTGTGTGCAATAAAGAGAAGTGATTAGGCAAGAGCGTTAGCTGATTAGATAAAATGGCTGTTTGGTGTGTTTACCATCAGGCTCCTGTTGTGATACTGTTCTTCCATTGTTCCTTTCATGTGCCGCCAACTGTATTCTATTGTCACCACCAGAAACATGTTCACGGGATAGTTCCCCTAAATTAAAATTCTGTCATTAATTACCCTCATGTTGTTCCAAACCCATAAAGCCCAATTTATACTTCTGTTTCTCTCCTCAGCTGACACAAGACAAGATATCTTGCCTGCCAAACCGACTCACGGATCACGCTCATGGAGCCAGGGACTGCAGTCACCTACGGCAGCACAATGAGAATGAAAGTCTATGGGAATTCGCCATCACCAAACATCTCAGTCCAGACATCGTGGAGGTGTTCGGGAGGAAGAACGGCCTCGATATCCACCAGTACGAGTTTGTCAACCACTTCTGCTATGAACGTGCTGTGCATTGGTATGGCAAGTACTTCCCTTACCTTGTGGTCATCCACAGCATGATCTTTATGGTGGCCAGCAGCTTCTGGTTCAAGTTCCCAGGGACATCATCTAAGATCGAGATGTTTGTAATCATACTGGGGAAATGCTTCGACTCTCCCTGGACCACAAGAGCCATCAGCGAAGTGTCCGAAGAAAGGCGAGAAGAGAGAAGGGTTGTATGGAGAAGGAATACAATGACCAAATCAGCCATGGACAACGATGAAGACATGGTGTCTCTGATCCGATCATCCATAAAGGACCAGAAACAGTCAGAATCGGCCGCGTCACTCCTGGATAAAAAAGAGGGAGAGCAGGCCAAGGCCCTGTTTGAAAAAGTCAAGAAGTTTCGGACACATGTTGAGAAAGCAGATCTTCTTTACCTCATGTACGTGCTACAGACGGTGCTGAAAGTCTTTAAATTTGTTCTGATCACTGTTTATAGTATCGTCTTGGTTCCAAACATCCAGATTGTCGTGATGTGCTCGGTGCCTCCAGATCTGACGGGGTTCGGGGCTTTCTGCTGTAACTACAATAAAGCACATCTGTTCTCCAAATTAGCATATTGTTACATATGCTTCGTCGGGGTGTATGGAATGCTGTGTATCTATTCGCTTTATTGGCTGTTTCATCGACCACTGAAAGAGTATTCCTTTGAGGCGGTTCGCTTGGAGACCGGAATTAACGACATCCCGGATGTTGAGAATGATTTTGCGTTTCTCCTGCACCTTAGTGACCAGTATGATGCCTTGTACTCCAAACGCTTTGCCGTCTTCCTCTCTGAGGTGAGCGAATGCCGCTTAAGGCAGATGAACCTCAACAACGAGTGGACGGCCAATAAACTCCGTGCTCGCCTGACGCACAACGCGAGCAAGAGGTTGGAGCTCCACTTGTTCAAGCTGCCAGGGTTACCGGACACCGTCTTTGAGGTTTCTGAAGTCGAGTCACTCAAACTGGAAATGATAAGCAATGTCACGGTCCCTGGAAGTGTAACGCAGCTCACAGCCTTACAGGAGATGGCGTTGATCAACAGTCCAGCCAAGCTCCAGCTAGCCGCCCTCAATCATCTGCGCGAGAACCTGAAGGTTCTGCGTCTGAACTTTGAGGGCCCGGACCAAGTGCCCCTGTGGATGTACACCTTACAGAACCTGGAAGAGCTTCACCTGAGCGGCCCTCTAAGCAACGAGCTCTCTCGCAGTCCATCCCTGGACTCTTTACGTGAGCTTAAAAACCTGCGTGTGCTGACGTTACGTTGCAAACTGATCAAGATACCACCCAGTATTGTGGACGTTTCTAATTCGCTCTTGCGACTGTGCGTTCACAACGAGGGCACTAGACTTCAGGTTTTCAACAGCCTGAAGAAGCTGGGCAACCTGGCCACTCTGGAGCTGAGGGGCTGCTGTCTGGAGCGAATCCCCAGTGCGGCTTTCAGCCTTTCCCACCTGCAGGAGCTGGACCTTAGAGAGAACCGGCTCATCGCCTTTGAGGAAATCTTCAGTCTGCAGCACTGCCGCCGTTTGACAACCCTCAAACTCTGGTACAATGACATTTCATATATACCAGAGCATATCAACAAACTCTGTGCCCTGGAGATGCTGGACGTCAGCTGGAATAAGATCCACAGGCTTCCACTTCGCCTGTGTTTCTGCACCAATCTCCGACATCTGGACCTCTCCCACAACCAGCTGACATCTCTGCCCACGGAGATCGGCGCCCTACAGTGTCTGCAGTTCCTCTCGGTGGCCTTTAATTCTCTAAAGTGTCTCCCTGAAGAGCTGTTCTCCTGCAGGAAGCTCAAAGTCCTTGCGTTGGGAAATAACAGCATTTCCACCTTGTCCCCACGGGTTGGGAATCTGGCTCTGCTGGTTCGGCTCGAGCTGAAGGGAAACAGGCTGGAGTCTCTGCCTACAGAGATCGCCGACTGTCTCTCACTGAAACTTGCTGCTCTGATAGTGGAAGACAGTCTGATGGACCTGCTGCCTCAAGACGTTAAAGACAGATTGAAGCACAGATAAATGCCATACATCACAACACTGGCTGCCATTCACACATTTTTATTTTTAATGGAGTATGGTTTGAACAAGTGGCGGGCCATGCATTTCACACCTAGGCCTTCAGTGGTATCCTACCTGAATTAATTCACCTCTTAATAAAACCATCAAATCAGAAATATTGTACAGAAACGCAGTATAACAGGGCGTTGCGTCTCTCATGAAGCGAGAATGAATGATTAAATTATTAAATCATTTAAGAAGTATTAACGCTGGAAACGTGAAAAGTCTCCTTTCACTACAGCCACAACTGTGCCACATACATCATATCTAACAGAAGCATCGATCCGCTCCGGGTTTTCCGTGTATACTTTTTGAGTTCTCCCAAATTTTGGCAATTGTGCAAATTGTAGAGCAAAGAAAATGCAACAGCATAAATGGTTCTTGAAAAATCTTACCAACAGTATGACATTTATTTCAGGTGAGGTTCAAAGATAATACAAAGGTTTTCATTACATTTGATTTAAATCCACAAAACTCATGATTTTAACAGTAAGAAAATGTTGAAAATAATACATTAATAATGAAAATAATAATAATAAAAAAATTAGATAATACATGAACAAGAAAAAAATAAATCACATTCATCACTGAAAAAACGGGGCACGGATTAGCCAGCCCAGGGTTGACTGTAGGATATAACAAATTTAAATAAAATGCATTTAGCTTATTATATAATTAATACATCCATTTCTTCTCCTATGTCAGCCATTGGGGTTTGGAAAAAAAAAACGCTATTAAAACTACAGATGTGTTTTATCTTGTGCGGTTTGCTAGTTATTCTGACTTGGCCACTTGTTATAGTACGCTCTCTGACCATCCAATCAAAGGACATAAAAATGCAGACGTTATTGTACGCCTGTGATTATCTGATTGGTTAAAGCGCACATTGCCATTCATTTTAAGCTAGAGGCGCCGGCAATATTGATTCTGAAGGCCTCAAGGCAGATTTCTTTGACCCTGGCAACACATGATGCCTGAAATTTGATTGGATAAAAGCTCTAACATAAATAAACACTACTTTAAGCAGCGCAACCAAGAGAAAAGCTATGAAATTAAGAAAATAGACTATTGGGAATAATTTAACACACATTCATGGAAAAAAAATATATAAAAATTTAAGTCAGAGATTCTAATAGTGATTAGGCCAGCAGAGCCCTGACGGCCCACCACTGGTTTGGACAAATCATACACTGTGAACCCGAACAGTGAAATTAGTTTCTCTCAAATGACTGAAAGCTCCTTGAACTTAACAGAAAAAAGTGAACTAGTTCCCAGCATGCCTTGCGTCAGACTGCATAAAGAGAATAAATGTTGAAATAAAGTGTTATTTTGTGTGTTTTGCATTAAAGGGGTCATGAACTGATTTTTATACTGTTGTCTGAGGTCAACTTATGACGTTTGCGTGGTTTTTACATTCAAAAACATCATAATGAATAAGTAATAGGCTATTTTCTGCCTTGGTTTTGAGGCTCTCTGAAGAAACGCTCAGTTTTGATGGGCGTGCTGCACTGAAGACTTGGAAGTAAACGCCCACGGCTAGGATTGGATAAGATTTGCATATTTCATGAGCTTCAGCTCCTCTCAGTACATGTTGGAATTGTTTTGAAAGCGTGTGGAGAAACACTCACAGGACTCGCAAAATATCTTTATCAAACAAACACAATGATTCATCTCTCTCAATTCATGACCCTTTTAATATAAGCCAAGATTTGTTAGTGTTTAAGCCTCTGTTATGTTGGGTTACAGGGTTTATGTTATGTTTGAATGTTACCTTTGTGGTGAACAGTAGAGCCTGTGGTTCGGTCGAGGATGAATTGCTATTTTTTTAAGACTGTATATGGCATGTTGTGTACATACACATGTATAGTGATAATCTATTTTCTAGTTATATTACCACATGCAACTGTGCTATTGTTCTAAAAGAGTTCAAATGTTGTTAATGAATTTGAATTGTATGAGTTTGGTTAGTCAACATTTTTATTAAAATTGTGATTAACATGTACAAAATCAAAATTTTATGCTCTGCTAACTTAATTTTGGAGTTTTTTGGATTTCTGCCAACTTAATGTTTACATAGTAGCTGATTTATTTGATGATATGAGCAATGAACAGAACTCAATGTTCACTGTTTACAGCAATTAAAGTTCCTTTTTGTGAGTTATACAAGCACAATTCTTACTACACACATAAGGTGGGTCCCATGACATTCATTGTGTTCGTGACGTGAAGCAATGAACTTTCACCTGACAGACTTGATAGACTAGATCATCATCTAAGGCTGCGCCTGATATCGCACTCTTTTAAAAAAATTTAATAAGTACTTACTTTGCGGCCTCTAAAAAGTATGTTCTGTAGAGTACGAATGTGTGTAGTATGAATGAAATTTGGATGTACATTTGCTATGTTGTCATTATCATGTGACCTACCAGCGTCAGTCACTTCACTGCCATTCACAAATCCTCTCCTGTGGCCTCATGGGATAGTGAAGTGTCCATTGTATGCTCACTTCAGAATCCCGTCGGAAGAAGTAGGTCAATCGGGTAGGTTGCCTACTCTTTTATGAGTACTCTGAATTCTGACATATTTCTTTTGTCACATACTGTTTTTCCGTCTAATATTTCGGATGCAGCCTAAAATGGGAGCCCAGTCCTGTTCCTGCTGAAGAGTTCAGAGTTCCAACACACCTGTCTGTAATTATGAAGTCTTTATGAAGATTTGAATTAACTGGTTCAGGTGTGTTTGATCAGGATCAGGGTTGGAGCTGAAGTTTACAGGAAAGTAGGGCTGCGTCCGAAAACCTAGACAGTGACTCGTTGCCTCGCTGCCTTATTAGACAATGGCTTGTAAGGCAGAGTTTGTGCATGAAGGCACCTCAAGAAACTGATTTCAGACAGACTTCTTAGGCAGTGTAACAGAGCTGCTGTGTCTGCCTGCTGTGTCTGTTGCTCTGTAGCTCAAGTCTGTAGCTCTGTAGAGCCTTGCTTACGTTTGAATCTTTATTTTGATATTTCTCTTTCTTCTACTGCTAAATATAACTTACTCATCACCATACATTGTTTAAAAATTGCTTATCACATTAAATTTGACATCGCTAGCTTTTAATCTAAATCACCATCACACGTTAGCATTTTGCTAGCCTGTTAGCTTGTTATCTCTGCACCCGGGTCTCCCTTTTTCTGAGTTCATAACTTGGATTAGTAAATTGTGTCCAGCAAACGATTGTGGTAAGTGGTAAATTGGATTAATCAACAAACACGGTAAGTCATGTCTTCTCCTGTCATTATCACCTGCACTGCATGTCGCATGTTTAGTGTAGGCTTCTCCGCTGGCGAACAGGGCTTCACATGTGATAAATGTAAGGAGATAGTTAGGCTGACGGAGAAGATTTCAGAATTAGAAACACGCATCCATACTTTATCTGAGAGTAGTGAGGATGTAACAGCTTTAGACACTGATTTGGATGCGAATAACTTAGTGAACTCTGTACATTCTTCGGTTCCGGCTGCAGGGCCCCCGCAGCAGGGAAACTGGGTAACAGTGAGGCAGCATAATCGCAGACCAAAGAACCGCTTTTCCGTTCCGGTTAGAACTTCAAACAGGTTCACCCCTCTCAGTGAAGCACCCACTGAGTATCCTGTTGAAAGTGCCCTAGTCATTGGCAATTCTATTACACGGAACGTGAAGATAGAGACACCAGCCACCATAGTCACTTGTTTACCGGGAGCCAGAGCACCTGACATCAAAGCAAATTTAAAAGTGCTGGCTAAAGCTAATCGTAAATTCTCTAAGATTATTATTCACGTCGGCACTAATGATGTTCGACTTCGCCAGTCGGAGATCACCAAAATTAACATTAAAGAGGTGTGTGAACTCGCTAGTACGATGTCTGAGGCTGTTTTTTGTTCTGGACCGCTCCCGGCAAAAAGGAGTGATGAGATAGTTAGCAGACTATCATCACTCAATGGCTGGTTGTCTAAGTGGTGTCTGCAAAATAACATAGGGTTCATAGACAATTGGAAAAGTTTTTGGGGCAGACCTGACCTGTTGAAGAAGGATGGCATCCATCCCTCTTGGGGTGGTGCCGCTCTTCTCTCTAGTAATTTGGCACATAGTCTTAGAGCTAAACCTTGACTCACTAGGGCCCAGGTCAGGAAGCAGACAAACTGGCTAAACCGACCGTCTGCTAGCTGTCTCACGTTACCGGAGTCAGATAAATCCCAGCACATAGAGACTCTTTCACCTAGATATTATCATATAGAGACTGTGTCTGTTCCCCGAATTAGTAAATACAAAAAAACATCAAAACCATTCAACAGTAAAAATTTAATTGACGTCCAACAAATAAACAAAATATATAATACAGATGAACAATTGATAAAGCTTGGGTTGCTGAATATTAGATCCCTTTCCCCAAAAGCGCTTATTGTTAATGATATTATTACAGATAATAATCTAGATGTGCTCTGTTTGACAGAAACCTGGCTAAAACCTGACGACTACATTACCTTAAATGAGTCCACCACCCAAGATTATTGTTATAAACATGAGCCGCGTCTGAAAGGTAAAGGGGGAGGGGTTGCTGTAATTTATAATAATATCTTCAGTATTACTCAGAAGTCTAGTTTCAAATATAATTCCTTCGAAGTTTTGGTGCTTTATGTAACGCTATGTAGTGTACATGATAAAACCCGTTCAACATTTGTGTTAGCTACTGTATACAGGCCACCTGGGCATAATACAGACTTTATCAAAGAATTTGCTGATTTTCTATCAGAGTTAGTACTGGCCGTAGATAAAGTACTAATTGTTGGTGATTTTAATATCCATGTAGACAACGGAAAAGACGTATTGGGATTAGCATTTAAAGACACACTAAACTATATTGGAGTTAGTCATCAGTATCATCTGCTCAGCATCCCAGATAGTATAGAAGAACTCGATGTTGCAACAGAAACTATTGACTCTCTCTTTTCCAGTACTTTAGACACAGTTGCTCCTCTGTGCTTAAAGAAGATTAAAGAAAATAGTCCAACGCCGTGGTACAACGAGCACACCCGGGCCCTTAAAACAGCAGCCAGAAAAATGGAGCGCAGCTGGAAGAAAACAAAATTAGAGGTATTTCGTAATTCGTGGAAAGAGCACATTATCACATACAGAAAGGCTGTAAAAACTGCTAGATCTGCTTATTTCTCAACTCTCTTGGAAGAAAACAAACACAAACCAAGGTATTTATTCGATACAGTGGCTAAATTAACCAAAAATAAAGCTTCAACTTCTGATGATTGTAAACAGCACAGCAGTAATGACTTTATGAACTTCTTCACATGTAAGATTGATAATATTAGGAAAAATGTTTTAACCATGCAGCCGTCTAATACAGCATCACATCAGACAGAGCATTGTAGTGTCACTGAGGAAAAATTACACTCATTCACTGCTATAGGAGAAGAAGAATTGGCTAAACTCGTTAAATCATCAAAATCGACAACATGTATGCTCGACCCTATACCAACTAGGCTATTAAAAGAGATGCTACCAGAGGTCATAGATCCTCTTCTTAATATCATTAATTCATCTTTGTCATTAGGATATGTACCGAAAACTTTTAAGTTGGCTATTATTAAACCACTTATTAAAAAACTGCAACTTGATCCTACAGAGTTAGTCAATTATAGACCAATCTCAAATCTACCCTTTCTGTCAAAAATACTTGAAAAGGCAGTGTCTTCACAATTATGTTCCTTTTTAGAAAGAAATGGTATCTGTGAGGATTTCCAGTCAGGATTTAGACCGTATCATAGCACTGAGACTGCTCTCGTCAGAGTTACAAATGATTTGCTCTTATCATCCGATCGTGGCTGTATCTCTCTATTAGTGTTACTCGATCTTAGCGCTGCATTTGATACTATCGACCACAACATTCTTTTGAATAGACTCGAAAATTATGTAGGTATTAGTGGAATTGCATTATCATGGTTTAAATCATACCTATGCGACCGTTATCAGTTTGTAGTAGTAAATGAAGATATGTCACACCGATCGCAAGTTCAGTATGGAGTACCACAAGGCTCAGTGCTAGGACCGCTACTCTTCACCCTGTACATGCTACCACTGGGAGATATCATTAGGAAGCATGGCGTTAGTTTTCATTGTTATGCTGACGATACTCAGCTCTATATTTCTTCACGCCCTGAAGAAACTTACCAATTCACAAGATTAACGGAATGCATAGCTGATATAAAACATTGGATGACTGGTAATTTCCTGCAACTCAATTCAGAAAAAACTGAATTTTTAATTATTGGACAAAAAAGCTCCACAAGTAGTAACCTAGAATACTGTCTAACACTTGATGGCTGTTCTGTCAAGTCCTCGTCGTCAGTGAGGAACCTGGGTGTGCTCTTTGATACCAATCTTTCGTTTGAAAGCCACGTTTCTAGCATCTGTAAAACTGCTTTCTACCATCTTAAAAATATATCTAAATTACGGCACATGCTCTCAATGCAAAATGCTGAACAGTTAGTTCATGCGTTCATGACCTCAAGTTTAGATTATTGTAATGCTCTACTGGGTGGTTGCCCTGCTCGCTTAATAAATAAACTCCAGCTGGTCCAAAACGCAGCAGCTCGAGTTCTTACTAGAACCAGGAAGTATGACCATATTAACCCAGTTCTGTCAACACTGCACTGGCTGCCTATTAAACATCGCATACATTTTAAAATCTTACTTATTACTTACAAAGCACTAAATGGTTTAGCTCCCCAATACTTGAGCAAGCTCTTAACATATTATACTCCATCACGTCTACTGCGGTCTCAAAATTCTGGCCAGTTGATCATACAGAGAATATCCAAATCAACTGCAGGCGGTCGATCGTTTTCCTATTTAGCACCTAAACTCTGGAACAGTCTTCTTAACATTGTTCGGGAAGCAGGCACACTCTGTCAGTTTAAATCTAGACTAAAAACACATCTCTTTACTGTGGCATACACATAAAACACTTTTTCAATGAAATGATTATTAGGCTGCATTAACTAGGTCAGCCGGAACCGGGAACACTTCCCATAACACCTGATGTACTCGTTACATCATCAGAAGAATGGCATCTACGCTAATGATAGTCTCTCTGTTTTATCCCGAGGTTTACTGCAGTCAGCCGGATCCGGGCCGTATCCAGTTCAGATGGTGGACCTGCGCCCAGAGAAGACCAACACAGGACCCCGAAGTGTCCGGGAGACCGTGATTAGACTCCCCCTGCCTCATCGACACGGCATCTCAATAAACCCGTCTCCGGCGTGTTGACTCAGATTGTTCGAATATTACAATTAAATAATACTTAAATCGATATGTCATCCTCAATAAACCCGTCTCCAGCGTGTTGCCTCCGATCATTCGAATATTGCACTTTAATAATTATTTAATCAACATCATCCTCAATAAACCCGTCTCCAGCATGTTGCCCCCAGTCCCTCGAATATTCTGATCTATTATGACCTCCGAGCTGTAAAACTGCCAGAATAATAATAATAATACGCTGTTTGTTAATTGGCCAGAGGAGAACTGGCACCCCGACTGAGCCTGGTTTCTCCCAAGGTTTATTTTTCTCCATTAGGTTACCTAATGGGGTTTTGGTTTCCTTGCCACTGTTGCCTCTGGCTTGGCGTGCTCAGTTGGGGACACTAAATTTTCAACTAAACATCGAAATACATCTAAATAATAAACTAAATTAACCATTTAAACTAAATTACTGATCAAATTATTGATCTAAAGCCCACACTGTCACTGTATGATACTTGAAATTTTTCCAGAATGGCTATACAGCTGAATAAAATTATGCTGCATTATTTTCCTGTTTAACACTGTAAAGCTGCTTTGAAACAATCTACATTGTTAAAAGCGCTATATAAATAAAGTTGACTTGACTTGACTTGACTTTAATGATCTACAGCAAAACAGAGAGAGCTTTGGTACGTTGGTAAAAACTTACATTTATACACAAACTGACCAGGAAACACAACTTTCGGACGGCATCTTTTTTTTCCAGCTCAACTGTCACGGAATGAAAAGCACAGGATTGCGGGATATCAAAGGCAGTGAAGGATACATATAAGCTGCCTTCAAAAATCGATCAGATGAAGGTCTCTCAGGAGACAGGAAGTGGAGCTAACGTTCGGATGTGCCTTCCTACCTTGAAATGTGTCCTCTGAAGGCAGCATTTTCCAGGTTTCGGAAGCAGCCTAGATCTCCAGAATTGATCACCGCTGATCTCATTTTGGGCTGTCCCAGACGAAAGAACACCAATCGTGGTGATTTCTGTGGTCATGGCTCCTAAACGATGGTCCTGTCATACAGTGAGAGAGGTTCAAAGATGGCCGTTGTCACGGTTTTGGGACCAAAGATAGCCTGCAATAATTTTCTTATTGTCAGAAATGTAACATGTTTATCTCACAGTGTGTTTGCTGCTACAACCTACAGAATAGCCAATAAAAATGCAACATATAATGGCGTAAACAACGTAAAACTACTTAACCTTAATCTCCGTTTGCAAAATTGGCATGAAAAGTTGGCCTCTTTACCCTATAGCCATGACCGCGCACATAAAAACCACAACTTTTGGTTTTGGTCTTGCTCTATTTGTTTACCTCCAGGGCATGCTGTTAATGTTTTGTTCTTCTATATATCAATGCTGTACAGTGTGATTTGTAATGATGTTTTAGGATTGCCGAAATCGCAGTCTATAGCAAGCATAAGATGACAGTCTCTCAAAACGAAAATCTCTCAAAAATGATTAGTATGTTCATGTGCAGACACATTTTTAGAGCGCAACAGTTGGGGTCCGGAAGTAAATATCCCATTTATTTTCCATCTAGGGAAATAGATTTTTAATAATAACTAATAAACCAACTACACGGTTGTTATTCTATGGTACTGGTTAAAAGGTTCAACTAATTTTTCAAGTTCACAAATTACTGGTGCAAAATGATACTACCCATGTTTCCACAAAGAAATCTTCACCAATCAGTGAATCACAGCAAGCAAATTGCGCCGCCCACTCCGATGAAGCACTGCTAATGACTATTGTAGTCAGTCTCCCTACACTCCCGTATACTTAAATATTTGTATGTTTATGCATATTTTGCAATAAACATAAAATGTTGATTCTGTACGTACAATCGACATCTTCAAATCAATGGTTTTTGTCCAATTTTCAACTACTTTTTAGCAATCCAACTTTGTAATGTAATGAACCTTGCTGTATTATGTAGGCTATTACAAATACTTATACTGAATACAAATACTGAAAAATGTAGTGGGCACTGTTGCACTCTATACTACCACTGACATTGGCCATGAGAATAGATGAAATGTAAATGAGATTATTATGTTTTGAGCAGCTGTGGCCTCTTCCCACTGAGAGAACGTCGTGCTCTTGAGGAGGTCATGAACACACTAGAGGTCATTGATCAACAGCTGCTACAGAAGACAAGCATTGTTCATGCTGATAACCCCCGTGTTTTTGTTTTTCTGCAATAATGGATCTGATGAGAAATGATTACTTTTCTTCATAACAACAGACACACACACTGCAGCCAGGGCTCTCAAGGCAAATACAATTCTTAACAATGAAGCTTCTGTTGTTTCTTAATGGTAGGTGTGGCTGAGCAAGTGGAAATTTCCACAGGTGTGTGTGTGTGTGGAGCTTTATCTTTATACCTGGACAAAGCTGTAAACATTCCTTTTCATATCATTAACTAGTTTACTATTAGAAACATTGCACAATCGCATTCAGTTCAGCCAACCACCTGAGCTGTAAGTGTCATGTTACAACTGACTTAAATCATCTGATGTCAACACTGATTGGCTGATGACACCACAAGAACACACACAGTCCAAAACCCTTCACTACTTACTTTTTATCCTGAGCTGTGTCAACGTCAACACTTTCAAGAGCCTCCAAAGCAATATAATGAAATAGTTGTAAATTAACTGTCCGAATATGCAAATAATTTTAAAGTATCAGCCAATCAGCTGAAGCTTCAGTGGCTCCCTCTACTGGCAGATTCGTTGTAATCAGTTTGTGAGGGTGTGAGGAAAGAGAACTGCACTGACTTCACTTGCCAGGGTTTTCTCAGGTCTTTAGAGAATATAAAGAAGTCTCTGTCCATCAGTTGTGTTTATTTACTGATTTACACGTTTAGTCTTCAGACAGGCACTAGACATTGGATCATTTTGTCTTTTCTTTGATAGGCCTACGGATTCATTTCATGACCATGTTCAACAACATTCATGAAATCAGTAGCCTACTGAAAGGCTGCATTACTTTTCTTAGTAACAAAATGGTGGACGCCTGGACATATTATCTGCTGAAAATTGTCAGAAATTCTCATATGATACGATATAGATGAGAATTTGTGACTAATTTTCAGCATCATTACTCCAGTCTTCAGTGTCACATGATCCTTCAGAAATCATCCTAATGATGATTTATTATCAATGTTGGAAACAGCTGTGCTGCTTAATATTTTTTATGACCTGTGATACGTTTTTCAGGATTACTTGAAGAATAAAATGTTTAAAAAAGAACAGCATTTATTTAAAATAGAAATCTGTAACAATATTCAAAACAATTCACTCCCGTTCAAAAGTTTGGGGTCAGTAATTTTTTACATTCTTTTTTTTGAAAGAAATTAATACTTGTTATATTTATAAAAAGTAAAAAAAAAAAAAAAAAAAAAAAAAATGATGTTGCACAACTGTTCCCAACACTGATAATAACTATCAAATCATCATATTAGGATGATTTCTGAAGGATCATGTGACACTGAAGACTGGATAATGATGCTGAAAATTCAGCTTTGATCACAGAAATAAATTATGTTTTACAGTAGGCTATATTTAAATATAAAACCATTATTTTACATTGTAATAATATTTCTCAATATTAATTTTTTTTCTGTATTTTTCGTTAAATAAATGCAGCAGAAGAGACTTCTTTAAAAAACATTAAAAATAGTAATGTTTCCAAACTTTTGACCTTTATATGCCAGTCTCTTCACAGATGAATATGTTCTATGGATGTGTAGACACTTGTTTTTATTGTACCGTATTATAAGTTTGTACGGTTTCATTTTTGTGTACATTGGACTTCCTCCATTACAATGAAGAGTTGTCATTCATTTCTTTTGCAAACAATTCAAAATATAATTAAAACTCACAAGATGCCAGTATATGGTGTCTTGAAGATCATTGTGTATGAATTATAAAGTTTGCTATGTTTTGGTAGATTGTGTTGATTTTAAGACATCTATGAAAAAGGGACTATAGTGTATTTTAGAAGAAACATGACCGAATGTGTCAAACTGCTCAGAGTTTGGAATAAGTGCACTCAGTATCGAGAAAAGTTGCTTTGTGTCATTGACACTGCATCCAATCACCTGAAGTGAACAAAAGTCTGCCTAAAATTGTGTCATTTCAATCTACAAGAAAATAAAGCTGAAGCTTCAGGTCACCAGGCCTCCAGTGTTTGAGAAAAAGAAATTGTGATTTAAGGGAACGGCACGAGTCGGCCACTGCTGAGATCATCCAGTTGGTTTAAAACCCATTCACTTCAAACAGTTATTCCAGAGGATGATTTACTTGTGTGGTATGTGGACTTTGTTCAGTGATCTCAAACACTCACTGTTTTATTAGTGACAGCTCTGATGTGGGCACAATTGATGAAGTTGAGCGTGTAACAGTTGTTTGTTTAATCATCTACTGGTCTTCTCCTTATCAGGCTTCAATTGATGCATTACAGAGAATTGCACCGCTCAGACTGCCCTGAAACCCTCAGTGTAATGCAGCAGATACAGTGCAGGCTTTGCTGCTGGATGTAAGAGGTATCCTGAGATTCTGGCTTGAATGCAGTGAGCAAACAAGCGTGCCATTGTGTCTGTGTCCTCTCTGAGTTGTAAACCCCCCAGAAAAACAGACTGTCTGTTCAAAGCAAAGCTCTGTGAAAGCACAATGTTTGCCTTGTACAGTCACACACATTCCTGTGTTGAGTAATTGTGCCTGTACAGGGTCACCTTGAGCTCATACAGACTCTAGACGCACCTTCGGGGATGATTTGAAGGCAACACTAGGCTCATGCATACATACTGTAACTCGTCACATGAATTTGTCAGATTTTACAGTATAAATCAAGCATTCTGCGTTAGTTCAGGCAGGACATGTAGTCATTCTCCGCTATCAGCTGACTGGAAAAGTTCCAACCCCACCCATATCAGCTGATCCGATTCCTATGCACTCCTTACTTGGGGCGTCTTACTTAAAGGGTTAGTTCACCCAAAAATGAAAATTCTGTCATTAATTACTTACCCTCATGTCGTTCGACACCCGTCAGACCTCCGTTCATTTTCGGAACAGAAATTAAGATATTTTAGTTGAAATCTGATGGCTCTGAAAGTCCTCCATTGGCTCAATGGTACACTACACTCTCAAGACCCTTAAAAGACACTAAAGACGTCGTTACAAAGTCCATCTCACTACAGTGGTTCTAAAATAACTTTATGAATCGGTGACAATAGTTTTTGTGCGCAAAAAAACCCTAAATAACGTCTTACATAGTGATGACGATTTCAAAACAAAGCATCATGAAGCTTCGAAGCGTTATGAATCACTGAGTCGATTCAGCGGTTTGAATCGCCAAATTTCAGCAGTTTGGCGGTTTGACACGCGATCCGAATCATCATTTGGCTCACTGATTCATAACGCTTCGTAGCTTCATGATGCTTTGTTTTGAAATCGTCATCACTATGTAAGTCGTTATTTAGGGTTTTTTTGCGCACAAAAACTATTGTCGCCGATTCATAAAGTTATTTTAGAACCACTGTAGTGAGATGGACTTTGTAACGACGTCTTTAGTACCTTTTAAGGGTCTTGAGAGTGTAGTGTACCATTGTGCCAATGGAGGACTTTCAGAGCAATCATATTTCAACTAAAATATCTAAAATATCTTAGGTCTGACGGGTGTCGAACGACATGAGGGTAAGTAATTAATGACAGAATTTTCATTTTTGGGTGAACTAACCCTTTAAGCGTAGCTTCAGTTCAATCTGCCTGCTTGGCTGCTTCTGCTGCACTGCGACCCACCTCCTCCCCAGCTCCTCCTTAAACTGTGTTTAACTTAATCAATGTCATTCTGTTGTCATTGATGCATACTCTGTTCTAAATGGGGGATTTCGCTGCCCTCCCAGTTTAAAAAATGTGAGGTTGTCCCCAGGATCTGCTGCTGTTCCCTGTCTTGGCTTTTTATGGAGCTCATGACAAGGATGGGGAATTTAGAACAGAGCCGTATCGCCAACTGTAAAGTTTTGTAAAATATGGCAATAAAAATTTGACTAAAAGTTTGTCTATGGTGTCTTTGACTTAAGTGGACCTGACTGAATTGTAGTTAGTGGTAATATACATATGTGACCCTGGAGCACAAAACCAGTCATGCGTCTCACGGGTATATTTGTGGCAATAGCCAACAATACATTGTATGGGTCAAAATTATGCTTTTTTCTTATATGCCAAAAATCATTAGGATGTTAAGAGAAGATCATGTTCCATGAAGATATTTAGTAAATTTCCGTAAATATATAAAAAATGTCTTATGACTAGCAATATGCATTGCTAAGGACTTCATTTGGTCAACTTTAAAGGCCATTTTATCAATATACATTTTTTTTCGCACCCTCAGAGAAATAGCTGTATCTCGGCCAATAATTTTCCTATCCTAACAAACCATACATCGATGAAAAGCTTTTTTGTTCAGCTTTCAGATTGACTGGTTTTGTAGTCCAGGGCATGGGTTTTCAAATTGGGGTCCGGGGACAACCCAGGGAAGGTCCTAAGGGGTCCCCAGAAAATTTCAGAGAATAATAACACAAAGCAAATATGGATAAAGTCTACCGAATATCCTGTTTCATTTCTAAAAGTTTCTCGTTTTCTTTGTATCTTTCTACTGAGTCCCATTATCTTGCTTGGAAGGCACTATTCTTAACGCAGTACTTAAGCTGCTTACATGCATTTATTGTGAAAGTTGCTTCAAATCATTTTTAATAGAAAAATGTTCTTCCGGTTTATACATACAACATTAAGTATTTTTTAATTTTGCAAACAATATTTTGCATTTATAATGTCACAAATTATCTAACAGTAAATGTGTTTTTTTTCTCTCATAAAAATAGATGGAATTTAGGATGTGGGTCCCTCATAAAAGTTTCATTGTATTTGGGGGTCCTTGGCATCAGAAAGTTTGAAAACCCCTGGTCTAGGGTCACAAATGATTGAGTATGATCTCAAACTGCTTCAATGAGTCGCATTATTGGTCCTAAAATAAAGACACAGCATGACCTGACATGTGCCTAGTGTTTTGTTTTAATTTACAGGGATTTTACAGGTTTTATGAAGGTACATGTGAGACTTTTTCAACAACTTTTTAAGACCAAGTAAAGAAAATGGAAGTAATAAACTGAACACATTAGGCCATATGTTTTCTAAATGTAAATGTATAGGGAGAAACAGGACTTGTATTAGCAATGATTCAAAGGTTGAAAGTTCAACCGCCAGATCTCCATTACAGTTGAAACACTATGAAAATAACTTTTACTTTTCCTTCTAATCAGCAAAATATTGATGTTCTTCCGCAGTATTTTTGTCTTGTTTTCCAGTGCAATAGTCAAAAGATTCTTAAATCAAGATACATTTCCTGGAGGAACAAAAGGAAATAAGACGTCTTGTTTTCTGGAGGAAAAAAAAATTCTGCCAATGGGCTTAGTTCAAAAATCGACTTGATTCAAAAATAAAAAACAGTTTTTATACCTCACACTGTAAAATCTAATTAGTTAGACTTACTTGAAAAAGCATGTAAACCGATTGCCTTAAAAAAAAACAAGTAAAGTGAAATAGGAATAGTATGTTGTGCTAACAAATGCTTAGTTAGTAGTTCACTTACACAAGAGTTCTAATAACTAAAAAATAATCTAATCTTTTACTTTAGATTTACTCTTGACTTAGTATAGCTACCATAGATGTAACCAGTTGTTTTGCTAAATGCTGAAGTCTGTGTGACTCAAGCATGATCCAAATATAGAGGGATTATATCAACCCAATAAAAGGTTTCATGTGTTTATGATGTAAGCGTTAGCAATAAAATTGTAAACAATCATTATACGACAAGAAGGGAGGTAACATAGATTGCTTTTAAAAGGTGTCTTAATTTCGGGCTAAATCATTAATAGTTAATTATTCAGTCAGAAGCTAAATCAACTTTTAAAAGCAACCTATTTATTACTTCTCTTTCTTTGAAACCAAATAACTGTGATTTATTGTTGCTTCGCTGCACCAGAAAGAGTTATAATAATATGAAAGTGAACACTAATCACCATAATGGTGAGTGTTTCTTTTTTTTGCTTGACAAAATGGCACTCAAACCAGTCAATTCATCTTAACTTGTTTTTTCTGAGTAAACATAGTATGTGAATAGTACAGATTACTCAATTTTTACAATTAAGTTGAGACACTAAGTAAAGTTAACTAAAAAGTGTTAGTTAGATTCACTGTTTTACAGTGACACTTGTTATAAGCATTTAGCATCTCAAGTAAATGTACAGTATTTGATTTTAGGATTGTCAGATATTTGTATGGGGAAACAAAACAAAAATACTGAGGATATTCATCTTATGCAGCGCATGCAACATTTAATGCCATTTTATGAATTTAAGACGTTCTGCTCTGAATTCCGACTTTTTTAAGACCCGCAGAAACCCTGATTTATTTTTATCTTTAATATTCTTGATGAGAAAAAATATCTGTTGGAAAAATCTCAGCAGCTACAACACGACTAACAATTCAGACAAAGTGAGTTTTCATTTATTAAACATTAATAAATAACATTTGAAATACCACAGTAAACATAACGTTAATATACAATTCTTCAATAAATAAGTCAAATAAATTCATACAATGTTATTTACAGATGTTAACACTCCAACCAAACTTACACACAAAACCAGAATTCATCAGTGCACGGATGGCAGGGAATAATTTCACAAGAATAAAAATGTTAACAGTTCAAGTTTCTGCACAGAAATATTTAGCAAAATACCAAAGAAAGTTATTTACACGTGTGCCTGGCAAACCCACACGTGACTGAAGGAGAGCAGCTCTCTTGAGTCCAGTGCAGGGATTTGCTCTGTGCAAAACTGGTGCTACATGTTCCAGCTAATATTATGAGTTCAACTACCAACTATGGAAACATATATCTCAACATCCAACATATTAATATAAATTACAACCTGCTAATGAGCACTGAGGGCTCGCACACCATATAGTTCTTCAATTCGAACTGCTTGCCATCAGGTGCTCTAACAGCTCCACGATCTCCGGAGCGCACGCGTCCCGGGCCACGTCCAGCGCATTGGCTCCTTGGTTGTCCTGGTGCCTCAGGTTTGACAGCGGGGCCAGGTACTCCACCACGTCCCAGTTGCCCTCGCGGATGGCCATGTGGATGGGCAAAGCGCCGCTGTGGTCGGGGACATTGACAGAGGCGCCGTAGTCCACCAGAACTCGCACTGTGTCCAGGAAACCCGTGCGGGCTGCATCGTGCGCGGGGGTCACGCCGCAGCGGTCCTGGATGTTGGGGTCAGCGCCGTGGTCCAGCAACACACACGCCACACTGGTGCAGCCCATCATCATCACCTACAGCACACCAAACGTCTCATTGTGTGCTTTAAAGCTGAAAAAACTTCTTAGGAAGCTAAAAATCTGACCTCTGAAGGGTTAGTTCACCCAAAAAATTGTATTATCCTAATTTACTCACCCTCAAGCCATCCGATAACTAGTGATGAAAAAACTTCTTAGGAAGCTAAAAATCTGACCTCAGTTAAAGGGTTAGTTCACCCAAAAATTTTAATTATCCTAATTTACTCACCCTCAAGCCATCCGATAACTAGTGGTAAATCTGACCTCAGTTTAAAGGACAACTCTGGTGAAAAATGAACCTAGGGGTAATTAACACATACCGAGTTATCGTTCTCTGGGATGCGTTCTCATGAATATCGAATGTAAAAGGTTTTATCTCTAAGAACAGATTAGCTTATAACGCTAGTATATGGGGCATAGAATAAGTCAAATTAAATCGCTAGTTTATTCCACTAACAAGGCTCAAAATAGCCTCACACTAACACGGTAGCATAATGAGGGTCCCTACATGCAAACCCAAGCATTGAGACCTTTGTAAGTGTACAAACAGTTTAATAAGAAGATACTTTATAAAGACAGTACATTACGCATACAGACAGGAGCCATCTTGGAAAACAGTCTCGACAAGTCGAGCCACAGTTGAATAATCCGCCATCTCTTTAGTGTGTATCCTTTGGAAGCACAAGTCTCTGTTGCGTTCAGTTGTTTTTTGTTTAGTTTTTTTTCTCTGTTGCATTCAGTGCTTTCTTCCGGAAAAAACGGACCATATGAGATTCCAAGTCACAGTTCATCACTTAGCACAGAGTTTGTGGCTCGACTTGTCAAAATCTATTTTTTTTTTAAATATATGTACATTTATAACACTAATACTTTGTATTTTATTACTTTTGCATTAAATGACAATAAAAAAGTTACCGCTGCTGTGAGGGTGTTTAGTAATCGCGTCTATGGGAGTGATGGTAAAAATTAACATATTTCTCTCTTTTCACTGCCGTTATCAATCTCACTCTATTTTTTCCCTCTTTTTGTAAGTTGTGAAATCGCTACTGTGGCGTTTTTCTTTTGCTATGTGAGAAAATGGGCACACAAAAAAATATTATACATATAATACATTCACAGCTATAATATTTAACCCAACTATGACGACTTCCGCTCTGAGAAACCTGGAAAATCAACTTTAGGCGCTCAGAGCTTTATTAACCCCCTGGAGTCATATGAATTACCATTATGATGGATGGATGGGCTTTTTTGGGCTTCGAAATTTAAAGTATCATTCATTCCAATTATAAAGCTGGGAAGAGCCAGGATATTTTTTATATAACTCTGGTTGTGTTTGGCTGAAAGAAGAAAGTCATATACACCTAGGATGGCTTGAGGATGAGTAAATCATGACGTTGGGCGCTTTTCCGCTCAGTGTTGATTTTTTTTCAACTTCAGGCGCTCCTTCTAAAACGTGAGGCGCAACAGACGGTTAAAATGTGAGGCGCCAAACAGAAATCTATTAAAAAAGGTCCCCCCCCCCCATCATTTGGAAAACAATAAAAAATGTTGATCACAAAAGAAATCTATTAAAAAAGGCACCTCTCGCTGCAAAAAACGCGTTCTGTCTGATTGGGGCCCTAGACTTCTAATTTGTGATATATATATATATATATCCTCTGCACTTCTGCGATCATCAATACGTCATGCGTCGGGTCAGAGGTCACTCTTCCAGAACTCGACTCGCTAACGGCCGTTACCGGAAGCCAGTGATTACAGTTTATAAAGTTATAAATATGGATATTTGTCTTACACAAACGCATGGATTCACTTCAGAAGGCCTTTATTAACCCCCTGGAGTCGTGTGGATATCTATTATAATGGATGGATGGGCTTTTTTGGGCTTCAAAATCTACCATTCACTCCCATTATAAAGCTTGGAAGAGCCAGGATATTTTTTAATATAACATTGATTGCATTTGGCTGAAAGAAGAAAGTCATATACACCTAGGATGGCTTGAGGATGAGTAAATTATGGGATAATTCAAATTTTTGGGGCGAACTAACAATTAAAAGCCAGGACAAAACGCTATGCAGTTCCTCTGATAAATGAAAATAACGATAACATTATTAGACGTTTAGTTCCTGTTTTTATACGTGTATGTTGTAGTTTTACTTTCTGCATTAATTGGATGATTGTATTGCTCGGCAGAAAAGTAAATAAACGTAATGATGGATGACAGCGGTCATTATGACATCATCGCAGTCCGTCAGATGCTCACGGCCGAAAGGAAAGCGAAACAAATATCGCTTATGTAAAAGAATGTGTATTTTAAAGCTGTAAATGAGTAAATCACCTGCAGTGCGGTTTTCCCGAACTCATTGAGCGTGTCCGGTTCGACCCGGTGATCCTGGAGGATCCGCCGAACCGCGTCCACATTCCCCCGAGCCGCCGCCGTGCTGAGACTCTTCCCGCAGCCGAACCCGTCAAGAACCATCATCTGAAACACCTGGACCGGACACGAACCAGTCACATAAGATCTGATCTGAGAAAAAACCCGAGGAAATAATTCAGTGATGCGGAACATTAACGCGGATCTCTCCGGAGAACCGGTTAAACGGCACCGAGAAACATCAACATTAACGTACGAACAGCATTTAACGCGCTTACCTCTCCGCGGCTGTTTGTGGATGAGTGACCGTTGGTTGTTTATCTGTTTACACAAACACGTCAAAACAATCACATATATATATATGCTCCGTTCGCGTTTGCGCCTTTACATTGCGCGCTTGATCGGCAACAGAGCTGCATGACGACAGGCACACTTCCACCAATCAGAAGCCACACACGCCAACGCGGCTGCCATAATTGGACAAAAGGGAGGAGTGCTGATAGGCGTTGCTACAGTATCGCCGTGGTAACTGCGCCAGCGACCAATGAGAATCTAGAGCGCAGAAGGCGGGCGATTTGAGAAGGTTTATTTGTAAACTGTTGCGTTCATTCACTGACGGACTGAATGTGTGTGTGTGGAAAAAAGAGCGGGCCTTCGTGACAGTCTGCACAAGACCCAGTAATATGTCAACATCAGGAATAGTCACCACATTTAACAATCATTTCAAGACAAATACATTCAATTTATTGCAAAAAGAAATGATTGACAACATATTCCATGATTTGGTGCACTTGTGAAAATACATTGTGACTGAAATGTTTGGTATGTTTACATTCAGCGTCCTTTTTTTCTAATGAAATTCTGACAGGATAAAATCGACTAAAAACATAGACATAAACATGGGACATTTCTAAAACGCTTAACGTGGCTTAATGTACTAAGACAGTGTTAATAACAGACCAAACTCAGTAAACAATACTAATAAAGTATCCCATGTACAAAAAAGTTTGGTCTCTTAATAACACTGTCTTACTACATTAAGCCACGTTAAGCCTTTTCTTATAATGGTTTTCTATGGGAGGAAAACGTTTAACGTGTAATTAAACGTTCATATTCTGGGCTCGATTTTTTGTCCATAGTATACTTCATTAGTATTATGTTTACTGAGTTTGGTCTGTTATTAACACGGTCTTACTATGTTAAGCGTTTTTCACGTTAAGCGTTTTAGAATGTCCCCATAAACATTACATAAAAGTATTTTTCTTCACAAAAAACAACAATTCGATGTGCAAATCTCAGTCATGTGTCTGCAGTGCACATTAGTTGTTTGTCCTGAGCTGGTAATCTGAAAGCATACACAGATATAAATAATTAATCAATTAATAATTAATACATCAGTCATACTTTTGACATATGCTCCATTGCCAAACACACAATCTTTTTAAAAAACTGCTTTATGGGATGATAAATATACAGTAGTAAGTGTAAGGAATTTCAGGGTTTTTTTTGTTTAGTTTTTTTTGCTATTTGTAATAAATTCTAATTATATGGCAAGGCCTGGAAATTTTGTTTATTCATTATTGGTCATTATTCTTATAATTCTTTATTATTATGTTTATTCGTTAAATTTAGTTTTGTGTGTGTCTGTCAATGGTTTCTGTTTAAATGATTGAGCTTATGTATGTTTTACATTTTTGCATGTTTGTGTGAATAAGAAAACCTACTAAATATGCAAAACCACTTGCTCACCTCCGCTCTGTGTGATGTAGCGGACCCACGGCAGCGCCTGATAGCCACTCTTCTCAATGATCTTCATGTACCGTACCTTACAAAACAAGACACATGTTCCATAACTGATCATAAAGTCTTACATTAGACCTTAAGCAGACCAAGAACACATCCCATCCTGCAAAAACTCATTTACGGGAGATGATAAACACCACCCCACCACCCTAAAGGACATTGCATTTCAACAGAATATTATATTATATTATATTATATTATATTATATTATATTATATTATATTATATTATATTATATTATATTATATTATATTATATTATATTATATTATATTATATGTTCAAGACTGCACCTTTAAATCGAAAACTGTGCTGCATGACATAAGCACACTTCCACCAATCAGAGGCCACACAAACCAACACGGCTGCCATAATTGGACAAAAGGGAGGGGTGCGGTCTCGCCATTAGGCAACTGCGCCAGCGACCAATGAGAATCTAGAGATCTTCTCAATGATCTTCATGTATAGTAGCTTTCAAATAAAATCCAATTATTAATTTCCTACTGATCATAAAGTCTTACATAAGATCTTAAATAGGCCATGTTTAAAGAACAAATGCAGACATCCCATCCTGCAAAAACAAATTTCCAGGAGAAGACACAAACACCACCCCCTTAAAGGACATTGCATTACAACAGAATATTATATTATATTATATTATATTATATTATATTATATTATATTATATTATATTATATTATATTATATTATATTATATTATATTATGTTCGCGGCTGCACCGTTACATCACACACTTGATCGACAACAGAGCTACATGACAACAGGCACACTTCCACCAATCAGAGGCCACACATGCCAACGCGGCTGCCACAATTGACCTATCGGTAAGCCCCTCCCCTAGAACACAGATGAGCCAATAGCAGTTGAGTATCAGTTGCGCTGGGACCGGAACTCGGACATCTTTAGGTGTCAGCGCCATAGAGAAACATTGGAAAATACGAAGCGTGTTTATGCTACAAAAATGCTAAAACCTCGTGCCTGAGGTACTGTAACACTGATTCCAGGGATCCTGAGAGGATTTTCTGTCTGTCATACTCTCGTTAAGTTACGATTAAAGTCCCTGCTAACATACAAACCGTAATAACTAACTGTTCTCACGTCATGTAACACTGTAGGTCAAAAACACGAAGGTCTACATTTCAGTGCCTCGCTATATTAAACTGGTTATATGTAAAGTAATTTAATTTTAGATATGTTTAAGGTCTAAATTATCTGTCCTACTAAGGAGGACTCCTATTTTGATGGGTATTATAGTCTACGGGTAGTGAAAGGGAGAGCCCACACTCGCAGTTTATCGGAGTTGTTTTGCAGATACAAAGTGTACCAGTTATTAACTGCACCCCAGAAAAGTCATAAGCTCTGTGTATATGTTTGTTTACTGTTCGTTGTATGAGTGTATTTGTGTAATTTGCTGTGTATGTTAATGGTAATGCAATGGAGAGAGATAGTTTGTGAATGAGACTTTAATGCGCACTTCTTATGCTTTGTTTGTTCAGCTCTTACGATGATTTTTTGGAGTGAAAAAGGACATAATAAACTTGATAAACCATCAGTAAAGTTTGGCCATCATTCAGACGGGGTATACGCTACATTCTGTTTTCAAAAACATCTTGGGATAAGGTTTTCACACTGACCGCTGTCATTGTAAGATATAGCAACTCCGTTTGTTTGTCCGAGTTAGCAACAGTAACTAAGGGGGGCGGGGCTTACCGATAGGTCAATTGGACAAAAGGGAGGAGTGCTGATAGGCGTTGCTATTCGGTTGTTAAGTCTGATGTCACGCGGTAGCGCTTCCGGGTCCAAACACTCTATCTCATACCACAAGAAAAGCAACAAACGGTGCTACTATACACACAATGTGGTGTAATACTACAAAAAATTATAATCATAACCTTTATCTCCATACCAAAATTCCAGTTGGCCAGACAGTGATTCATCTTTTATAAATCGTTAAAATATTAATGTCTGTGACGCTGTGAGCACAGAGAATATTGTGTAGACGGTAAGTATTTAAAATGTTTAACTTTTTTAAATGTTTGATGTTTAATATGAATAAATAGCGCTCATAAATGGCCGTCGATGGCAAATGAGTTGAGGCTTGGACCCAGAAACGGCGTTCCTTACGCCACGACTTAACAAGCAGATAGTATCGCCATGTAGCAACTACGCCAGCAACCAATCTAGAGATCTTTTCAATGATCTTCATGTATTGTCCTCGTATAGTAACACTTGTTTTCGGGATATTGTATAATTTGCAGGCATCAGGGAGCCACTAGCAATATGCAGGAGACTCCCAGAACATCCAGGAGAAGTGGGATGTCTGCACCTATCATTTGTCACAAGCAAAATAGAGTGATAACACACATATACAAATGCCCATGCAAAGTCATACACACACCTGTATGCCTGACACTGTGAAATATGGGATCTCAAACTTAACGGTGATCGGAGGTTTTCCCTCTTTCTCGTCATTTTCAACACTTGGCAGGCCGAAGTGGGCACGCATGAGAAACTCCTTTCCACCCTGCCAATGGACACAACGACACAGAGAGACGAGAGCTCAGTTTTACAGATACAATAATAATCTTAAAGTGCATGAGAGTCTGAAATAAATAAATGACAAAGGTCTTCATAAAACAGAAGAGCTAGGCATCAGTAATTGGTTCCTTACTGGGAAGGATTTAATGCTCCACACCACCCAGTTCTTTTCAGGAACGTATTTAGCGTGACCTGTGCTGGTTTTAAACTTGGGAGAGTCGGCATCACTTGGCACAGGCACACGAATCTCAACATTATTGGCTACAGACTGCTTTTTAAATTGTCCTTTAGCCTGGAATACAGAGAGAGAGAGGATTCACACATGGAAAATCAGTCTACATTTCTAAATTAGCTGAACAATGCTATAAAAAAGACATTAAATCTTTAAATTTAGACTGAAATGTCTCCAGTATGGTGCAATGAAGAAAGCTTTGATGACAAACCTTCACCATGATCTCCACTCGACTGTGAGAGAACTTCTCAATAACTGACTCGATCCAAATGAGCGGCTTTACCTGCAGATGAAAGACTGATAGGGTTAATAAAGAGACTTCTGCAACACTACACACAGCAGATGTGATCAACTATGATGATCATGTTCAAAATAGTGTAATAGATGTTCTCCAGTTGGATTGTCTAAAGTGCCCCTATTATTGTATTTTAAACGTTTTTATTTTGTTTTGGAGTCTCCTACAATTTTTTTTTACATGCATCCAAAAAAAACTATTTCTCATAATATCCATGTCGGAAACAGTTCGATCAAGGATTCGGTCTCTCTAAACCCTACCTTTCTGAGAGCTGCTCTGCTCTGATTGGTCACCAGTCTGTAGTGATTGGCCGACCGTTTACAGCATGTGTCAGAAACGAAACACCCATTACTATAACTGAATTTCCTGAGCTCTTGATACACAGTGATACGAACAGTAAAGATGGCGTCAGTTTTACCGTATCAATCTCATCAAATTGCATTCGCTTTGTGAGCAGAAAACAGCGTCTTCTCCACATGAACAACAAGAACCAAACTCTTCCAGTCTCAGCTACAACTACAGTGTTAGAGGACGGGGCAAAGGAGACGCTGTTCACCGGCAGCCAATGAAGAGCATAGTCTGGCATTATGCAAAATAGTTACAAACCTATAAAGACAGAGCAACACGAGTCATAATCTGAAAACCACGCCCACCGCGGGGGGGACAATCCAACGCTCTCCATTGACTTTACATTGCGTGAAGCGTTCTCCTTGTCATTTCGGACTTATAACAAAAAACAGAACAATGTCTAAAAGCGGATATGTAACAAAGTGTACAGCAAACAAGCTAAACAAAACCCAGAACCAAAAACCCAGAAGTTTTTATAAGCTGTTCACCCAAAAAACGAGCTTATAAGGACACAAAAGTGGATACAGGCAATTGAGACAGAGCACAACATGTTATATTACACTGAGAACTAAGGAAATATAATATATAAAACTGACATTTGGATATTTGACTTAACAGTGACAAAATGTTTACTGCAGTTTACTGAGTGTCAGGATCCCAAAATGTACCCATTCTTCCTGTTGAAGCTTCACGTCTTATTGAATTTGTCCAATTCTGTCTACTTAAACGCTCGTACACTTTGTCACATAGCAGCTTATAGACATTGTTGTTTTTTGTTATAAGTCCGAAATGGCAAGGAGGCTGCTTCTCGCAATACAAAGTCAATGACAGGTGAGAGCTTTGGATACATCCCCCCCCCCATGTGGGCGTGGCCTAAATGCGGCCTGTCTCTATGTAGGTCCGAGAAAGGAAGTAAGACTGGAATTACTGATGACTGGTTTCGGCAGATCAGAATCGCTTCTTTCTCTTGAGAGACAATAACTCCATTTATCTGCACTTTGACCTTTTACATTCACTAACAGCTCTATTACACACTACATGAAAGGGAATAAAACAAAAAAGTATAATAGGTGGATTTTTTTGGACAATCTGTAAGATCAACCTAACAACAGCATTTAATAAACTGTCTCCCTCAAATTTTCAGTGAGTTTGAGAGTGGGTTTGTTTGAAGTGTGTGCTGCATGAACAGAACCGCAGTTAACAACTAGTTGTTCATTACCTCACTGAGATACTGTACGTACAGCACAGGCATGATGCTTATTCTGTCAATCAAACTCACTCAGTCACTTCATGAAAAATTGCAGAAAATCGGTCAACTGCATGGCCATAGAGGAAGATAAAACGGGTGGGCGACAGAGATAAAAAAACACAAGCTGTTAGCCACTGAAGGGCTGGTGCAGGAGCCTTACGTGTGTATTGATCCGGTATGACATGAGCTCGGACTCTCCGTCAGGTGGAATGAAGGAGATGGTTCGGTCACCTTCGAAACGCGACAGACGGACACACTGATGAAACTTCACATCCTCCATGGTTACAGTCTTCCCTTTGTCTCCTGTGCACACACAACACTTTATTTTCAGGACTGATCCGGCACAACACACTTAATGAATTCAAACTGCTTAGTTAATAACGGCTGATTCTTACGGCCAGTGATGGCGAACAGCACGCGGTCGTTGAGGCCCAACCGGAGCTCTGGCATTCCTGAGAGCATCGTCTTCAGTTTGATGCTGCCCACGATATCACTGCTCATTACGCTGCCGTTAGCATTCACCTAAACACACACAAACAAAGTAAAAAAGAGTCATTCCCTGCAACCTAAATAATAAGTGAGAATAAAATAAGTGTGTCCCAAAGAGTATGCCAGTCCCCGGATGGTCTACTATTTCCTGTAGATTTTTGAAGTGTGGATCCGTGCACACTATAACGGCTAATATTGCCCACAACCCATTGCGCTTTGGGAGTAGGATTCGGTTCAGAACTACAAATAGAAGTGTTATAAAAACTACAAAACATGGCGTCTGGGCGCGACCGACAGTTAATTAGAGAGGTTTAGATAAAGGGGTTTGATTGACTAATAATCAACATATAAGCTGACAAAAAATATGTATTTAACGTTATCTGTGTTATATTTAATCTGCAACAACGTGAACTTTTATAAAGATCAGATTGGCCATTAACTTTTAAATGCATCGTTGTGCATTAATATGAGGAGAGTCTCCGCATGAAAGACCCACGACCGGCAGATCAACGTGCTACTGCATTTCTCTCCGGTACATTAGGAAATTAATTTTTTCCGGGATGAAATGTGGAGGATATTAACTGTGACAAGATGATTGACAGGTCAGTGTACGGTGATAGGATGTGACAGAGAGAAACCGTTAAAGACGCTATTATGACGTCCCAAAGCTTGCCTACTCTTCTGATACACACTCAAAATAATGTACTTTCTCTTCACAAAAAGAGTACATACTTTTAGGGCGTAGTATAAGTAGGTGAATTGGGACGCAGCAATTGAATTTCAACCATTTCATTCAAACGGCTCATTCATTCAGGAACAAAGCATTTGCCTGTCTTAAAGGTGCAGTGTGTAGTATTTATAAGGATCTATTGACATAAATCCAATATAATAAGCATAACTATGTTTTCAGTGGTGTATAAAGACCTTACATAATGAACAGTTATGTTTTTATTACCTTAGAATGAGCCATTACTATCTCCTTACAGTGAAGTCTCTATTTTGCGCCGCCATGTTTCTACAGTAGCCCTAAATGGACAAACTGCTCTACAGAGCGCTAGCTACTCTCTGCTCTCTCCAACGACGACATCTTTGTCCTGTGTCGGCCACCGTAGCTTCTCTATGTGCTTCGAAAGACAGGGGTGCACGGTGGGGTGAGGGGAGATGCTGCTAAAATTTACACAGTGCACCTTTAATGAGTGACTCCTTGAATAATTTATCCAAACTACACAGCTGTGTGTTGCTCAGAGACCCAAAACAGTGCTGTGGTTTGGTTTGGAACTATTTTCGATGCCGAAATAGAGCAAAAACAGGCAATATTGTATCTAAAGTGTAAGTCACTTAATATTAACTTCTTGTTTATTAAACTGCTGTATAAAATCACAAAATCACATTTGTAATCATGCAGATATTTGGAGAAAAAATGGCACCCTTTGGGTGATATTGATTAACTATATTCAATTATATAAATATAAAAAGACATACAGAGGTAAATATTGTAAAGAGGTATATGTGTAAATATTCCCCTTATTTTGAATATTGGGCATTCTAAATGCATTTTAATAGACTAAATCACGCAATGAAAGCGTGCACTCTAAATGCACACTAGTCTAACCTACTAGACTACATCACATAGTGTATGTGATATATATCGTACACCCCTAAAGGAGCCCCAAGAAACACCTTCCTCTGTGAAACACCTGCTGAAATACTATTTAAAGAAGATGATGTTACTCACCAGCACATTAATGGACTCAATCACGTCGATGAAAACTTCGTTCTTCTTGTATTTAATGCCCTCTGATCTCCAGGACACGGCGTTGGTGACCGTAGTGGGCACTTTGGTCTTTGTCACCTCAAGTTTGTTACCCTGCTGAGTGATGTACCTAAGAGGAAGACCATCAACACACAGAAGGTCACAGACCTGCGGGAAATCAGCTTCTCCATGAGCGAATGAAGCAAATGTGTCTTACTCCTGAAGAATCTTGCTGTCCGTCGTCTGCGGGAATCCAAAGTCCATGAGCTCGTCGAGCAGCTCGTACACGATAACAAAGTTATCCTGAATGCTCTCTTCCTCCAACTCCTTGAAATACTCAGTGAACACCTGAAGAGACCATGAGAAGTGTTAGTTTTTTAGCATGAAATTCCGTCCTCGCTTGGAGAATTAACAGCGGTAATTAATGAATGACCACGAGCGGCGATCTCAGTCCACTCACCTCCACGAGCTTGTACAGAAAGGCGTACACCAAAGATGCATTAGAGTTCTTGTTGGTGGTGGCCACCACTGATTTTAATGGCAGGTTAAGTTTAAACGGGTACATTGGAAATTGATACACAATTGAACAGCATCAAACATTCAACATATATCAACAAAACACAAGTTGCATCTGAAATGACGCACTATACACTATGCACTTATGCGCTATGCACTTATGCACTTATGTACTTATGCACTTATACACTATGCACTTATGCACTTTGTACTTATGCACTATGCACTTGTACACCATGTACTTGTACACCATGCACTTATACACTATATGCACTATGCATTTATACACCATGCACTTATACACTATATGCACTTATGCACTTTATATGCACTTATGCCCTATGCACTTATACACTATGCCCTATGCACTTATACACTATGCCCTATGCACTTTTGCACTATGCCCTATGCACTTATACACTATGCACTTATGCCCTATGCACTTATGCCCTATGCACTTATACACTATGCACTTATGCACTATGCACTTATACACTATGCACTTATACACTATGCCCTATGCACTATGCATTTATACACCATGCACTTATACACTATATGCACTTTATATGCACATATGCGCTATGCACTTATACACTATATGCACTTTATATGCACTTATGCCCTATGCACTTATACACTATGCACTTATGCACTATGCACTTATGCCCTATGCACTTATACACTATGCACTTATGCCCTATGCACTTATGCCCTATGCACTTATACACTATGCACTTATGCACTATGCACTTATGCACTATGCCCTATGCACTTATGCCCTATGCACTATATGTACTATGCATTTATACACCATGCACTTATACACTAGATGCACTTTATATGCACTTATGCGCTATGCACTTATACACTATATGCACTTTATATGCACTTATGCCCTATGCACTTATACACTATGCCCTATGCACTTATGCCCTATGCACTTATGCACTATGCACTTATGCACTATGCACTTATGCACTATGCCCTATGCACTATGCCCTATGCACTTATGCACTTATACACTATGCCCTATGCACTTATGCCCTATGCACTTATACACTATGCACTTATACACTATGCACTTATGCCCTATGCACTTATGCCCTATGCACTTATGCCCTATGCACTTATACACTATGCCCTATGCACTTAAGCACTTATACACTATGCCCAATGCACTTATGCCCTATGCACTTATCACTATGCACTTATGCCCTATGCACTTATGCCCTATGCACTTATACACTATGCACTTATGCCCTATGCACTTATACACTATGCACTTATGCCCTATGCACTTATGCCCTATGCACTTATGCACTTATGCCCTATGCCCTATACACTTATACACTATGCCATATGCACTTATACACTATGCCATATGCACTTATGCCCTATGCACTTATGCCCTATGCAATTATGCCCTATGCACTTATACACTATGCCATATGCACTTATATACTATGCCATATGCACTATGCACTTATGCCCTATGCACTTATACCCTATGCACTTATACCCTATGCAATTATGCCCTATGCACTATGCACTTATACACTATGCACTTATACACTATGCACTATATGTACTATGCATTTATACACCATGCACTTATACACTATATGCACTTTATATGCACTTATGCGCTATGCACTTATACACTATATGCACTTTATATGCACTTATGCCCTATGCACTTATACACTATGCCATATACACTTATACACTATGCACTTATGCACTCAAGTGTAGTGTATTCATTTTCTACGGTTATTTAGTCATTCATCATCTGAGTCTGATGCCCCTCCCCCACGTAATTAAAGCGATGACAGCCGAGTCCATAAAGTGTTCAACATTCCACATTCAGTTAATTAAGTGCATCATCCATGTATTTAAAGTTATACTACAAATCGGTATAGAATAGTGCATAAGTACGCGAATTGGGACGCACCTACAGCCTAATTGGCACTGGTTATTTGGAATAACTTTATAACTAAAGTTTGCGATGTAAAGGATACAGTACAGGTTGCTGTGCTTGATCCAGAGGAAGTGGACACTGCCATGTGACATCACAGGACAAACAAGCCCCTCCTCTTCCTGTTGCATTAGCAGGTTGAAGAAGTGGTCAATCTCGGACATGTCAACATCGCCTTTGTAGTTGCGGCATATCAGCACCTGATGGGAAGACAAATTGGGAAACGTGACATTTGCATCAAAGTACGACAGACAGATTTAATTTCATAATTTATGAACTTCCCATTTCATGAGTGACATCATCTGTAACTTCACAACAAGACAGATGCTGAATTTAGAACCGCCTACTGCTTTTAACACATCTTTCTATGGCAGAAAAAGTAAGAGTAGTATGTGGTTCCAGCCACACTCTTTCACATGTAATAATACTACTTCCTCTTTGGGAAGGAAATGACATCTGCTCATGTCATGTACTGTAACACCTCTAAGCTGTTTAAATAGGGCACATCTTCAAAATAGGTTACATACTATCATATGACATATTAAATAATTAACCACTATGTCTGATGTCGTTTGAGTAGACAGCTGTATAAATGCTCAGATTATAATAAACAGCGACTCGCGGATGTTTAACACATATTTAAATCAGGTTAATTTTAATATCACCCATAAAGTCGTTCATTATAAGTCATAATTACCTTCCCCTTCAGGTCCAGCACGAACACAGCGGACGCAGACATGCTCTAATGCTAATCAAATCACCTGGATCAGTGTTGAACACGGTTAAACCAGTTTAAAGTAGGTTTAGTTACATTCCCGTAGTTAGCGGAGAGTTATGAACTCATCACCAGTTCCTTTTCCTGCACGGTGCGCGATGACGTCACACAGAGCGCCAGGTAAAACATTGCCAGAGATCACGTGACCGCAGGGAAGCCCCGGTAGAGGGCAACATCAAACCACACACATCAGAGAGTGAAGGGCGTGTTCCCAATACCTTCACACAATGACAAGGCTTTTGCTTGAACCCTTAAGGCATGCAAACACCTCTAAAGCATAAATGTATGCAAATGCCCTATTTTCTATCATTGTTTTGTACAATTACTTAATAATAATATAATAATTGTTGTTGTTTTTATACAGTGAAGGCCACAATTATTAGAACGCCTGACAGAACAGAAAATATTGACCTTTTTTGCCTCCAAAATAGGGCTGTGCGATATTGAAGAAAAATGCGATATGTAATGCGATATTCGATATGCGATACGATATTGCTACGATATATTAAGTCTGTAAAATCTATTTAAATTATATTTAAAAACATTTTTTTAAACAGAATGATATCATTTGTGTGTTGTTTCACATTCTTTCTGGGAAAAGAAAGCAGTTCGAGTGTGTAACAAGACACGAAAAAAGAAAGGCTTGTGCGCATGTTTCGGTGTGTGTGTCAGACAGCGCGAGACTGCAAGGAGTTGTTTTTCGCAAGTTATTGCGTTTAATAACTCTTTTTAACTTCAAGCAAATCACATAAATAACAGTCGTGTGCCCAGTCTATTCTCTGCTGTATGCGTCGACCTAAAACATACACTTTTCACATTGTTGAAGAAGCCTATTAAAATCATTCATGCCCTTGCGATATGCATAATGCGATATATACATTTGCGATATTTCGATAATTTCGATATATTGCGCAGCCCTACTCCAAAACATGAATTTAATTTCATAATGTTCATGAAACATGCATCAGATGATTGAGTTGTACTGTTTTTATCCACTTTTTAACTTTAATATTTGGTATGTCCACCTTTTGCAGCAATTACAGCAGCACATCTCTCTAGTATGATATATTTCTTCTGAGAACTTCAACACAAATGTTATCTCATGCCTTCTGCAATTGCTTATAAATATCTTATTATGCTATATTATCATTGAATATTGCATTGTCAATTTGCATTCTTTCAATTAGCAGAGGTTTTGTATTTCATTTTGACACTGATTGATCATAGGTCTTATTAGTTTCCATCCAGCCATTTTTATGCAAACTTTGGGGTATAGCATTGAAACACCAAAATGCACATACATTTTTTAATTTGTATAAAAATTAATGCGCTCAATTAAAGGAGCACTACACTTTTTTGAAAAATAGGCTCATTTTGCAGATCCTGGAAAAAATGACCAAAGAGTTTCAATATTTTTCCTTAAAACTTGACCATGGGTGCATCGCCGCAATGACATTACGCAGCGCCTGAAAATAGTCCCCAGCGCTCTCTGTGCAAGCAGTTTAGTTATGTTGATGGACATTAGCCAATTTTCAGGCGCTGTGTAATATCATTGTGCCGCTGCACTCATGGTACGGCAGCAAAGTTCCTTGATTATTACAGGAATGAGAGTATAGTTGCTCATTTTTGACCGAGATGCTAACGGTCTAATCAGATTCAATGATCTATGCTAAGCTATGCTAAAAGTGCTACCGCCAGACCCGGAGATCGGCTGAATGGATTCGAAAACGGTAAAACTCAACTGTTTAACTCTAGAGGAGTTGGAAAACGAGCCTATTTTCAAAACTAGTGGAGTGCTCCTTTAAGGGAAATCATTTTTATCTGATAAGGAAACATGGGCATGGAAACAATAGATCTGTCCAGTTTATTTACCAACTCGCCCCAAACGTGTTGAGGTCCGGACTTTGAGGGGGCCAGTCCATCATTATCACTGTTCCAGCAGATTCCTTCCGTCGCAAGTAGTTCCGGCAATAGTTAGAAGAATGTTTCGGATAATTGTCCTCTTGGAAAATAAATCCAGGCCCAATAAAACGACTCCCAGATGTTCTAATAATTGTGGCCACCATTGTATAGATTTTTGTTGTGGTTTACCATTGATACTTAATCACTGATATCTTATCATTACACTTTCTAACCCTTTCCCCCACTGACAAACACTTATACATTGTATATACTGTATATTCAGTGTCAATCCCTTACAATATCAGTCATGCTGTGTGAAAAACGAACATGGTCATGTATTGTGAGCTGCTAGGATAAAATGAGGAGTAAATGAGGATTTTATGTGAATACACGTAGCAAACTCAATATGTGTAAAGTGTGCGTAAATGTGCTTCTACACAACCTAAGGGTTCCTGTTAGACTTCAGCTGCCTTTGGGAAGGAAATATGATCTGATCTCATGGGATTCAGTAACAAGCACACGAAATGTCCTCATTGTCTGGTGTCCAACAGCAACTCATTCAAACATTCATCACACATGCAGTGAAAGTATTGATCGCTGTGTGTTACTACACCATCAGCTCCAGGAAACTGCTTCTGTTTTTAACTTGTCCAGTTGTATATGACGTGTTATCTTATTAAAAAGTATAACTCATACAAAACTGGACAAGAAGAGCATATTAAACAACACTGGAGCACATCATTAAATTAAATAAAACAAGAAAATTAAGAAACATTAAGCATTGTTAATGTTTATTAAGCATTGTTTCATTGAGGCAAAGTCATAGATGGAAATTTTAAAAACTCTATATATGCATCACAATCGAACAGAAATCACAGAATATTAAAAAAGATTCAGTGACTTAAAATCTGCATGGAATTACATCTCAGTTTGTTATCATCATCATAACAACACACACACACACACACACACACACACACACACACACACACACACACACACACACACACACACACACACACACACACACACACACACACACACACACACACACACACACACACACAAGACACACCCTCCTGCCGCATCACTGTTGTGGGGTGAGATGTGAACTCCACCCACCACGATGACACTGACCAATGAGATCTTCAGAATGAGAATATACTAAAGTTCTGAGCTGCTGATTGGACGCAGCATCATCATTCACCTGCACACTCTGGGCAGACCTGCTGATGGAAAATATGCCTGCATGTTGACTGAACTTCTGTTTCTGTGAATAGTCTACAAGATTTTACATTAATCTAAATTGATTGGTCATTTGGCAGACACCAAAACATCAAACTCATGCTCCTGCTCTTTTATCCAATGCATTTTATGAATTAAGAAAACCACATGCAATTTATTTTAAATGAGCAACAAAATTAGCAGAACCGCAATGCTGAATTTAAACAGACAGAAACATAATAGTGTCTCGACCCAGAAAAAGTGTTGTGACGAATTTCGACCCCTGCCAAATTATTACCCCCTTAGTTGAAGTTGCTACCTGATTGCCTACTCCTATTCCCACCCCAAATCCTAACCCCGCCCCCACACCTACTCCTAAACCTACCAACACTGGGGGTTAATAATCTGGCAGGGGGTCGAAATTCGCCACAACACCGGTGTCATGAGAAATCCTGTCCCCCCTGTGAAACAGTGTCCGCTTAGGACCCCAGAGCGATTCTATTGGCTGAAAGAACTTTTAATGGGTAATCTGTTCAGAGCCTGATTACAATTCTTACGAAATCACGTTTTGATTTTTGTCATTTAAATTGTGTTAAAATAGTCTTTAACGTCTTGCAAATCCTATGTTTCATAAACTAGTATATAACCAAAGCTATAAGTTGTGAAATCAAGAATATCTCGTTCTTAATGTTTTTTTAGTTAGCGTATGTTCTAGCATAGCATACAGCTACCCGATTAGCTTAGTTTATACACCACGATTGCACTCACCCTACATCTTAAAAGCCCCTGTTTATACAATAAAAAAAAACCCTGTTGTATTTATTTTGTGCACCTGTTCTGTATATTATTGTTGTTGTTTTTTTATTCTTTATTATTTACATTATAGGTACATTACTATGTTATGATTTTATATTGGTATTATTACTTAGTTTATCTATTGAAATAATTTACAATATGTTAGGCATGTTATTGCTCCCATTATAGCAATCAATACATATTTCAAATAAATGTTGTTTGTGTGTACTTAGTATGACAATGAATTCATAATTTAATTTTGAACAATTGCTTGTCCAGAACCATGTGTATTGTGAATTACTGTATTATATTCTGAATCGATTTCTATTTAAACAAAACATTGAGATAACAGCTTTTGATCAGGCATTTAAAACAGCTACCACATTGGGTCCTAAGCGGACACTATTAGGGGGACAGGATTTCTCATGACACCTGTCCACATCGGGTATGCACAGAATCCATATGTACCAGATGTGGCCCGGATCTGGGCCGACACTATTTGCTGTCTTCGGTTAATGATCTGGCAAGGAACAAACGTTCTTCCACTAACATTAATAAAACATTCAAAGTTATCTGGTCTTTAATATCTTTTGCAAAACGCTTGCACAAAAACGTTATTTATGCATTGTTTTATTTTTTACTGAAACATTCCCTTATTGTTTTCTTTAATGTTTGCATTAATTTTGATAAAACAGGACCTTTTGAACATTCAGAAATTACGTTTTCATCACTTAATGGGAACGTTAGCTGAACGTTTACCTAAAATAAAAGTGGTAACACTTTATTTTACAGTGTCATTACTGTTACATGTACTATAGTAATCATTATAAATGATGCATAATTCCATGCAACTGATCATAAACCAAACCCAAATCCAAAGCTAAACTTATAGTAAGTACATGTAGTTACTTAATACTACTCAGTACTTAAATGTATAATTACAGTGTAACAAAGACACCTTAAAATAAAGTGTAATCAAAATGTTTTGCCAAAAGGAAGTGCTTTTATTTATGGTTCTATAAATAAAACCATATATATAGGTAAAACTTTACAATAAGGTTTCATTAGTTAACATTAGTTAATGTATTATCTATCATGAACTAACCATGAGCAGTACATTTGTTACTGTATTTGTTCATCTTGGTTAACGTTAGTTAATACAAATACAGCTGTTCATGGTTAGGGTTAGGGTTAGTAATGTATTAATAAATGTTGAAATTAACATTAACAAAGATAATTAAATGCTTTATACGGGAAGTTCATTATTAGTTCATGTTAACTAATGCAGTTAACTAATGTTAAATGAAACCTTATTGTAAAGTGTTACCTATTTATATATATAACTGAAATAAACATGGTTCTATAAGTAAGTGTGGCAATATAAGTGAATGCCACACCTAATGTCATGTCAGTCATGTGTCACTGTATTGGTAAAAGCGTTTCTACACAGCGAACACGAAGACTGTCGTCTTGTTCGTCTCATGTCCTGTTGAACAGCATGCCAGACATTAGTGAACAGATACTGTGCTGGAACACGACATTCTGCTCGGCATGTCCCATCCATCATCATGTAAAAGTACCTGAAACTGATGGAATCGATGATTAAATGCTGTACAATGAGAGTGAATGATCAGTCACGTGCTAATGATTAGCTCATGAAATATGCAAAGATGAGTGGATGTGAACGGCTGGACAGAACAAAAGCTACTACCAGCGCTTAATAATTAATGAACATGGAGGGGTTAAAGTTCAGGGCTGGTAATGGGCTGTGGCTGTAAGGAGCGAAACATTATGGTCTTGATACACACCGAACTCCAGTAGGGCTGAACCTGACAATGAAACGCCTCATAAACGATCATCAGCTTCCCGACTGACAAAAATGTGTTCTTAGAACGTTTTGCTTTGTCCAGGTTTTTCTTGGTTATTATATGAACGTTAAGGGAACTTTCCAATCCACTGATCATTCTGCAAACATTATGGAAATGTTAGTTTTGAATGTTCTGAAACAAGCAACACCCTCTGGTGCTGTTTAGTCTTTTTTGAATGATTTTTTTTACTCCATTGGAATATACAAAATTTGGTAAAGGTTTTGGCACTTGCTGTGTGAACACACACACACACACACACACACACACACACACACACACACACACACACTTAAAATAACTCATTCTGAATTATTTAAGCTTTTGTAGCTACCCATAGGGACTTCAATTTAGGTCCCCATAGTGACATGAGTCCCCATGAGTCTGTGTGAAGTAGAAAGTAGAAAAACATGTACACACACGCGCGCACACACACAAAACTATTCAAAAAGGATAAATTATCCTGAAAAAAATTAATCACACAAAAATGACTATTGGAAACGAATGGGAGAGGAATTTCATCAAGTGAAAACTTTTGGTACTGCACCAAACATCTGACTGAAAGCTAATTTTTTTTGAGATGTCAAGCTCAAATTTGAAACAGTTTGTCTAGATTTATGGTTTGATTTTTTATTTTTTTATGGTAAAACGTGTTTTGGAAAATATTTTGTATACAAATTGAATATGGGATTTCATAACAATAAATGTAAAATTGTATAACTTTTCTCAAGGTCACTTTTTTCTTTTACTTTTTTCACTTACAGTTTTTTACAGACGCTAGGACACATTTCTCAATACTTAGGTCACTTTTGCAAAACTCTTCACACGGTGAGCACAACAGAAGTCTATGTGGGCTAAACTGAAGATCAATTATCATTGCTTTGGCACAAAATGCATTCAATGACTACATCTCTCAAATTTCATGAATTCTTTTCTCACTCAGACACAACTGCCAAAACTCTTTGTACATACAGGCCAATTTGCACATGCTTACATACCGTTTTCAAAACTGTTAAACTTATATTCAAAACAATAACATAATACAAAACAGAATAAGACGGCAATTTGCGACATTCCTACAGTAATATTTTAATTAAATATATTTTAAATCTTTAAATGAAATGCTATAAAAACAATTGGAGCAGCCACAGCTGATTCTCATTGTAGATGGTGTGTATACACATTCTTGTATTTTGGAATTACTCACATAAATAAACAACATAAAATATTGACGAATTCTGCATCATGTCTGATTCATTCCATTAATCCTATATTGCTGTGAATTATAAACAGAGATGTGTCCTTGTTTTGTATAATGCTACATGTTGTGTGTGTTTTTTAACTCATTGTTTTGTGGGTGACAAAGTGTGTTTGTCGGCTGTCGACCTTTGCTAGTGTTCTGGAAGAATGAGTTGATTTGAGTCCTGAATAAAGTGTTTTGGTAGTTGTAGTGCATTTTGAATGTGAAATGAACTGCTTTGCCAAGCTGAAAGTTGGTTAGGAGAACGGTGTGTAGAGTTTTGCAAAAGCGACCTAAGATTTGAGAAATGTGTCCTAGCGTCTGTAAAAAACTGTAAGCAATAATCTGCTCAATAATCTTTAAAGTGTCGTCTTTAAAAGAGACCAAACTCAAGCTTGTGTTCCAAAGCATTCAAGATTTATGACAGTTTAAGTTGGACATTTTCAGGTCTATGCTCAAAATGTGAAAAAAATGGATCATAAACTACTACATAAATATAATTTAGTAGCATAAAAAATATGAATGTTAATGAAAAATATTATTGAACTGAAATATTTGGTAGTACATCATTTTATTGAAAAAATAAAAAAATAACAACAAACAAACAGCATTAGATGAATGTCCAATTAAAACTTTTAAGGGAGGAAAAACGCTCCATGAATGATGTATAAATAACGTTTTTGTTCTGAAGTTTTGAGAATATAATTAAAGAACAGACAACATTTAATGAACTTTTTTGTTCATAACTTTAAGAGAATCTTGCCTGAATGTTCCCTGTTAGCTGGGTTTGTTTGTGCTGATGAAAGTGAATCTGTGAACAGATGATCAGACCAACACCTGAATAATAACAGAACAACAGATTTCTGGTTTCAAAACATAGATTTATTTAACAACGTCAAAAACAGTTTGGTTGTTTCTTTGGGTGCAATTTGTTTCTCTAAACCTGCAGAACATTCAGATCACTGGACCATCAGTCCTGAGATAAAGAAATACAACTCAAACAGGTTCATAAAACCTTCACAAAAGTATAACAGATCACAAAAATGACCCATCCACAGTAACAGAATCGGTTCAAGACCGACTGGAAACTTCACAAATCTTCTTCAAATATCCTTCATAAACTATAAAAGTCCCTGAATGTCGTCAAATGACGCACAGGTTCGTATCTTTTGTAGTGCAGGAAGATGTCTGGATGACAACACAATGTATTTAACAGAGAACAGCAAGAAATTCAACACAAAAAACAAACAAACAAAAGAAAATCACACATTTACACAATAAATAAAATAGTTTTCTTCGTACAAAGTCTGTGTGATAAAGGCAAGTATCTACATTAACTGCAGATGTTTGAGGAGCGTTTGTGATTCTTCATTCATCCGACCCTTCAGATGACGCACTGCACACGCCCCATAATAAACAAACCGTTCGCGCATCGATAACAAAACTTAAAAGCGTGATTCCTCTAACGGACAGGTGAGGTCAGGTCACCTGAAGCACAACGCAGACGCGCGACCCTGAGGACCGACTCACTCTTACGTATCGAAGGCATCGTGGAATATTCTGTGCGTTCAAACAATATGACACATCATGCTGTACATCAGGCACGTTCGCTGGTTTTAAGGCCCAGAGTTCACTCTACAGAACTTCACATGCTCGCGAGCGAACCAACAGAGAGAACCTGCTGCCAATCGCTCATTATTACTAAAGCAGCCCTGGCTGTGCATTTATAAAACGAGCAAATCATTAAAACAAAGACAAAAAGATCGTTCAAGTGTGTCTGTGAAAGAGAAATAAATAAAGCCTACGTGACAGTGAACATATATAGTGCAAGAAGAGAGACACCTGTCTGCCCTCCACATTAACATAATCATCACTATTTACAAGGATCGTTTTAAATATCAAAAAGTGGTAATACCTTCAAAAAAGCTCAAACACATCACGAATGGAAACAGCTGCGAGTTTATAGTGTGCGAAGCCACGGGATCCTATAGACGCCCGAAGAGTTTCTGCTCTTCTGACTTTGAGCAGCTGTGATGAACATTCATTAGATTGGAGTGCGTGTGTCTGTCTTCATTCCTTACGTGATATTAAAATAAAAAAAGGATTGATCCTGCGGTCCTGGGGCACATCAGGACGAGAGTCCTTCAGTTTCAGAGCAGCATTTAAAGCGGAGGTTCTGGAGGAGTGTCAGGCTGCATCTTCATCCATGCTGACCATCTGATCCTGTGACACAAACACACACACACACACACATTAAACACGGTCTGTCACAGAATCCAAAAAACACACTCCCGTCTGAGGTCATTTACGCCTCTCATATTGACATTATCGCCATTTAACCCTCTGGTTGTGATCCGGTCATTTTGATCCAGATATCATTTTCTTTTTTCCTGAAAATGCCGTTTAATGTTATTGCATTGGACTAAAACTTGCTGACTTTGCAGGGTTTGTAAAATTGCTTATAATTACCTCATTATGCTATATTATCATTGAATATTGCATTGTCAATTTGGATTCTGTCAATTAGCAGAGGTTTTGTATTTCATTTTAACACTATCATAGGCCTCATTAGCTACGTTTCCATCCACCCATTTTTATGCAAACTTTGGGGTATAGAGACAGAGCGCATTTAGGCCACGCCCACACGTCGGGGGGGGGGGGGGGGCAATCCAACGCTCTCCATTGACTTTGTATTGTGTGAGGCGAACAAAAGACAGAACAATGTCTAAAAGCTGATATGTGACAAAGTGTACAGCAAACAAGCTAAAAAACACAGAAGTAAGTTTCTATAAGCTGTCGACCCAAAAAAACGAGCGTTTAAGGAGACAAAAGTGGATACAGGCAACAAGACGTGAAGCTTCAGCAGGAAGAATGGGTACATTTTGGGATCCTGACACTCAGTAAACTGCAGTAAACATTTTGTCACTGGTAAGTCAAATATCCAATTGTCAGTTTTATATATTATATTTCCTGTCGCTGATTACGTTCCCCTCTAGTGGCTGTAGTTCTCAGTGTAATATAACATGTCGCGCTCTGTCTCAATTGCCTGTATCCACTTTTGTGTCCTTAAACGCTCGTTTTTGGGTCAACAGCTTATAAAAACTTCTGGGTTTTTGGTTCTGGGTTTTGTTTAGCTTGTTTGCTGGACACCTTGTCACATATCAGCTTTTAGACATTGTTCTGTTTTTGTTTTCATTCAAATGATGCGAACTGGACGAATTGTGTTTTTTGTGCATTCACGCGTTTGAGGTAAATTCATGTCTGACGCCCGAGTTGAATTTTTTTTACTTTGGCGTCAATTTGCGCCGCGTTAACCAATCAGGAGTCTTCTCGCTGCTGTCACGTGGTAAAGTGACGTGATGAGAAACCCTGCATAATTTAAAAATACTACTATTGTGTCACAAAAGGTAGTTTTAAGACTTTTTCAGGTGAGAATGTCGTTGTTTAAAGCTAAAATATGTGGTTTATTTATAAAGAGAGCGCCTATTTAAAAAAATTTACAAAAGTTTTTGGAGTTGTGAGATCCAGGCGATCAGCGGGCACTCAGCGCTCATTAACCCCGGCAAAAGCAGCCTTTCCTCGGCCAGTCCTTCTGACGTTTGCGCTGGCTCTGATGTCTCTATACGGGTTCGTCTTGTGTGGATCTAACGGCCGATCTTTGGTGTCATGAATCTATATAATTTGTTGTCTGCCAAATCGTTTTGACTGAGGGCAAAGAGAAGTTTCATAACTTTATTTTTAAAGGATATTTAAATATACATGCAGTGAAGATAATGTAGGAGTTGCCTGGACCACATTTGTGTGGTTATTAATGTTTAATATATAGTTTTAATGAAAATGAAAAGAGGCAGAGTGGTGTTTTATGACATATTTCTCCGTGAGCGTCTTGAACGCGCGTCTATTTTCTTCAAACGCTAGATTTATACGCGCGTCCAATTCGCTGTGGATGCGCAAATAGATTCAAAATGTTCAAGCGTCCAACTAGACACGGTAGACACGATTTTGACGCTATATTCGTGTTCGGTGTGAACGCAGCATTACAGTGCCTTTAATTCATGCAGATTTCCATAAAGCTAGTATCTGAATGTGTGTTACAAGAATGAGAGTTAGTAAAACATCTGGAATCAAGCTCCAGTGTGTTTGGTGTCATACCGATGGATGCGAGTATCCATCCAGACTGGGGCTCCTGAAGATGTGGACTGTGTCCTCTGTTGTCTTCTGGTACACTGGGTTGGAGAAGTGGATGGTGTTGGTGTTCTTCACCCGCCAGTGTCTCCAAACCAACATGCCGCCAAATGCCAGCAGACACGCGGCAACTGTGAGACAGACAGACGGTTCATACACACTGGCGATCGGTCAGTGAGTGACGTGCGTCTCATGACTGTGGATTTACTCACCGAGTGGAAGGGCGATGTACAGGACCGTGGGATGCTGGGAAGGGCTGGAAACCGGCTCATGTTCTGCATCACTTCCTGTAAAGAGGCGGACAGAGATGGTGAGTGTGTGAACATGAGAGAATGAACAGACAGAAAGATGGAGAGTAGGACAGGAACTGACCCCTGCGAGAGCCCGTCTGTCTGGGGTCTCCGCTCTGATGCTGAGACGTCAGAGCTGCTCTGGTTGCAGTGGGCGACGGGCCGGGTGCAGTTCTGGTCGTCGCCTGTGGTGGCGCTGTGGCATTCGGAGCTACACAGAGAAACAGACGTCGGTGAGCGTCATAATGAAAGCATCTGGTGTGAAACCGAGCGGGTCGGAACGTACCTGACACACACGTCCTCATGTCCACGCCCAGGGTCATGTGATCAGGACACGCACACGTGTATTTGGGTGAACGTCTGTTAATAAGCGGTGCTGGCAGACACAGAAACTCACAGCCGCCGTTGACCAGAGCCGTTTCTCTGCACCAGTCCCTTCCTGCCAATGACATCACTTCCTCATGAGCAGGACAAACATGCAGATCATCTTGAAAATACACAGATAGTAACAGAAACAAAGACACATGATGTGTGTGTGTTCACCTGTAGGTTGTGTCAGACTGTGATGGAGCACGATGTCTTCAGGAGACGGCACATGTTCGGCCACAGCCACGAGGTCTCGGCCCGTCATGCGGTTTGCGCTCCAGATGCCGCCATTGGACACGTCGGTCCAGAAGACTTTCTCCTGTTGGACAGACAGAGACACAGCGCTCATGAGAACCTGACAAACCCATCCGTCAGCCAGTCCAGACGCGTCATCGGCCAGCGCCACACACCTCAAACACAGCCAGAGCCAGTGGATGTGGCAGCTTCTGTTGGTTGCAGATCAGTGTGTGCCGTCCTTCTCCATTCACGCTGATGCTGGACAGCATGTGCAGCTTTGAGTCGACCCAGTACAGACGGCGACTCAACACATCTGAACACAAAGCAGTCACGTGTCAGCTTACATCACACACGGCACATGTGTTCACACGCATCAGTGTTAATTTTGAAAAAATAAATTTCAGTGAAAGTAGAGACAAATATGAACATATAATAATTGTGAGTTTTTTGACGCTGACATTTTTAGGCATTTAAAGGGTTAAAATCCTGATGTTGGTAAAAAAATCTAAGTTAGAGAAATAGGAAAAAAATATTAATATATAATTTTTGTGTGACAGTTTTTGACACTGACATTTTTAAGCATTTAAAGGGTTAAAATCCTGATGTTGTTCACACGCATCAGTGTTAATTTTGACAGCAAATTTTGATTTAGTTTTAGTCATAGTCTTTTGACTAAAATGCCATTTAGCTTTAGTCATATTTTAGTCACCTGAATTGTTTTTAGTTTTAGTCGACTAAATCTACAGTAGATGTAGTCTCCTAAAATCTAATGAACTTAGTTAAATTGTAATAAATTAAGCCTTTAAGCATTACATAACTGACTGTCACTTGAACTGACATTTTGACTTAATTTTGTTTTTGACATTAAAAATACACGAAAGAGCTCAATTCACTTTTTTGTTTGTTTAAAAAAAAAAAAAACAGCTATATAGTTTTTATAACTTTGTATTACTGTTTTAGTCAGTAGGCCATATCAGGTTAAGCTAAAGCTTCAAATAAATTTTTTTTTATTTTTTTTATTTAATTTATTTAATTTCAAGTAATGAAGATTTTCTAAATGGTTTTAGTTAACTATTATAACCCTGATACTTTATTGAATATGTGCCAAATACTGGTCTTTCCTCCTGAATATGAATTAAATGGGAATGAAATGAAATACAGTTTATTGTGTAACCAAAAACGAATATATAATGCGTTGTGATTATAAACAAGCTCGAAATACACATTGACTCTTATTTTGAAATGTCTGCGCCTCTGTTGCAGTTGCAGCTGCTCATTCAAGTTCAGATGAGGGAGATAAAACATGCATTGTTACAACCGTCTAAAACATATTACTATATAAACATCGTAAAGTAAACATTGTCATTATTCATCAGCATTAGTTCATAAACAATTGCCTGGCATAAATGTGCGCTAATGTTCATTGATTGAGCCGCTCTGGAGCGCTGGATTAGAGATGCGTGAGCCTGTAGAAGCGCAACAGCTCCGTGTTTTCCAGCGGTTAGATCAGATCAAATGTGCGCATCTGTTACAGGACATCAGTTCTGACTGGATCTCTTCCCTAATCGCCCCTCCCTAACATTTTTGTCTCGTTTTTATTTGTTGATGAAAGTGACGGTTGATTTTCATCATAGTTTTTGTCATCCAACACTAGTTTTTATTTAGTTATCGTCTCGTTTTCGTCAGTGAAAATTATTGTCAACGAAATTAACACTGACACGCATCATCTGGGCTTTCGACTCACCGAGCGTGATGCCGTTTGGCCAGACGATGTTGGTTGTGACAAGAGGCGTCCGATCTGCGCCGTTCAGTCCGCTTTTCTCAATCCGGGCCGACTCGCCCCAGTCCGTCCAGAACATGAAACTACGTGACATGAAACAATAAGGGATCAATAATCAGCACGAACGCTTCTTCCTGTAAGCCAGCGGCTTCAGACTCAGACACTCACTTGCTCTGAGGATCCACAACGATCGCGCGAGGATTCTGTAAGCCGTCGCTGATGAGCGTCTTGCGTTTGCTGCCGTCTGCGGTTGCCACAGAGATGGTTTGGAGCTCGCCATCCGTCCAGTATATGTTACCGTGGACCCAGTCCACAGCCAGACCCTCGGGCCTGGAGATCTGGCTGTCAATCACAGTGCTTTGGTGGGTGGGGTCAGCAGTCGCTGCGCTGCACAACACAAACACACACTGTGATTATGAGGAATACTATAAACACACATGACAGATTAAGAATTACACGGAGATGAACAATGATTAGAAGTGAAAACACATTTACTTAATAAATCCCTCCATGTGCAACAAAAAAACTCAGGTGACTGCCCAGTGGACCAATCACATCACAGCATCTCAAATGAGCCATCAGAATGATTTAGTTTAATTCCCTCCAGAAGCGTCTCACACAATTGCGTTCACAAACACCAGCATCCGAACACAACAGAACGTTTATAGCGTTTTGTCTGACGCTCTGAGACGCAACTCATTTATAATAGAGGAAAAAAAGAGCCAGATTGCAGCAACTTCTATTTTTATTACAGATAATTTGCGCCAGTTTCTCAGGAAGTGAGAAAACATGGGATGGAAAACGATGCTTTATTCTCAAATGTTTTATGCCATATTCCCATTCACTACTTTGGATGTAAACGATGAAATTGTATTATTTTATCAGCTCTTGCTTTCCCTGGGAGTCGAAAGCATTACTGTCTCTCACCTGTAGATCTTTTTCTGGCTCATGTCAGACCAGAAGATCCTGTCTTTGGAAATGTCCACGTCTAACGCCACCACGTTCTTCTGCTGGCGGATCAGTGACGTGTACTCTCGGCTGCCCAGCGCCATCTTCCTCACCTCGTGACGTGTGCTGAAGAGGAGGAACGCTCCAGATCCTGAGAGGGACACATTTGCATGTTGCTGGTTTCTTATACATTCACATAATACTCTCTGATCGTTAGAGTCATTCGTCGCACGTGTACCTGTAATCGCTTTGCAGTCTTTGGTCATGTGATCCAGCTCAAATCCTTCATTACAGTCACACTTGTAGCTGCCTGGCAGATTTATGCAGATCTGAGAGCAGGTGTCTGCGTCCGCACACTCATCCACATCTGCACACAAACACATGATGTCATGAGACCAAACACGCACCGACAGACCATCATGCAGTGGGTTCATCTGGATGGGCGCTCACCTTCACAGTGTGTGTGGTTGATCAGGTGAAATCCTGCCGGACACAAACATTCGTATCCGATCTTCAGGTTCTTGCACGTGTGAGAACAGCTGCCATTGTTAACGAGGCACTCGTTAGTGTCTGCACAGAGGAAATACACACGTCACATGATCATCTTTGACCATTTCAACAGTAGCATTTTATATGTAAAATGTTTTTATTTTTTCATAAAAAACAACAGTGACATTATGTAAACATATTTAAAGGGTTAAAAACCTGCTGTTGATTAAAAAAAATCAATGTCAGTGAAAAAAAATAGTAATATAATAATTAGTAAAAGAGTTTGACATGGACATTTTTAGGCATTTAAAGGGTTAAAATCCTGATGTTGGTAAAAAAACATTAATGTCAGTGAAAGTAGAGAAAAAATATGAATATATAACAATTGCATGACAGTTTTTTGACACTGACATTTTAGGCATTTAAAGGGTTAAAATCCTGATGTTGGTATTAAAAAAATTAGTGTAAGTAGAGAATAATATTAATATATAATAATTGTGTGAGTTTTTTGACACTGACATTTTTAGGCATTTAAAGGGTTAAAATCCTGATGTTAGTAAAATAAGATCCGAGTCAGCAAAAGTATAAAAGAATATTAATATATAATTATTGTGTGACAGTTTTTTGACGCTGACATTTTTAGGCATTTAAAGGGTTAAAATCCTGATATTGGTCAAATAAGATCCGAGTCAGCAAAAGTATAAAAAAATATTAATATATAATTATTGTGTGACAGTTTTTTGACGCTGACATTTTTAGGCATTTAAAGGGTTAAAATCCTGATATTGGTCAAATAAGATCCAAGTCAGCGAAAGTATAAAAAATATTAATATATAATAATTGTGAGACAGTTTTTTGACAATGAAATTTAGGCTTTTTAAGAGTTAAAATCTTGATGTTGGTAAAAAAATCTAAGTTAGAGAAATAGGAAAAAAAATTTAATATATAATTTTTGTGACAGTTTTTGACACTGACATTTTTAGGCATTTAAAGGGTTAAAATCCTGATGTTGGTAAAAAAAAATCAGTCATTGAAAGTAGAGAAAAATATGAATATATAATAATTGTGTGAGTTTTTTAACACTGACATTTTTAGGCATTTAAAGGGTTCGAAATCCTGATGTTAGTAAAATAAGATTCAAGTCAGCAAAAGTAGAAAAAATATTAATATATAATTATTGTGTGACAGTTTTTGACACTGACATTTTTAGGCATTTAAAGGGTTGAAATCCTGATGTTGGTCAAATAAGATCCAAGTCAGCGAAAGTATAAAAAATATTAATATATAATAATTGTGAGACAGGTTTTTGAAAATTTTTAGGCATTTAAAGGGTTAAAATCATGATGTTTGTAAAATAAGATCCAAGTCAGCGAAAGTATAAAAAATATTCATATATAATTATTGTGTGACAGTTTTTGACACTGACATTTGAGGCATTTAAAGGGTTAAAATCCCGATGTTGGTTAGTGAAAGTGGAAAAAATATTAATATATAATAATATGACAATTTACTGACAGAGACATTTTTGTCCTCCAAGGACCTCTGTGTAACTTTTTCTAAATTGACGCTCAAGGGTTAATAAAATAGATACTGGACAGGTGGATCTTCATTTGATAATAAGAACTTGTGTGTGATTCTGGGATGTCCTATTTGGCATCATGTATATATGATCAGATCCTAGCGATTGTTGAAAACAAAGATTCAACTTTTACCCACAGAAGGGTTAAAGGGATAGGTCACCCAAAAATGAAAATTCTGCCATCATTTACTCACCCTCAAGTTGTTCCAAACCTGTATGAGTTTCTTTGTTCTGCTGAACACAAAAGATGATATTTTGAAGAATGTGTGTAACAAAGCAGATTGAGCAACTATTGACTACCATAGAAGGGAAAAAAATACTTTGGTAGTCAATGGTTGCTCAATCTGCTTTGTTACACACATTCTTCAAAATATCATCTTTTTGGTTCAGCAGAACAAAGAAACTCATACAGGTTTGGAACTACTTAAGGGGGAGTAAATGATGGCAGAATTTTCATTTTTGGGTGAACTATCCCTTTAATGTCATTCAGTTTGTGATCTGATCACACATTACAGGAACACTGAGGGTGAAACTCACTGCAGTCTTTGAGAGGCTCATCTGACCAGTCATGGCAGTCTCTGTTACCGTCACACACACGGTCTGAGCTGATGCACTCGCCACTGCGACATTTAAACCTGCTCGGCCCGTCGCACGTGTTCACTACAGACAGACAGACAGACAGACAGACAGTTAAAGACAGCACCTTTAAAGGAACACTCCACCGTTTTTAGAAATAGGGCTTATTCAACTTCTTTCCTACATTAAAGGGTTAGTTCACCCAAAAATGAAAATTCTGTCATTAATTACTTACCCTCATGTCGTTCGACACCCGTCAGACCTCCGTTCATCTTCGGAACAGGAATGAAGATATTTTAGTTGAAATCTGATGGCTCTAAAGGTTAGACCCTTAAAAGGTACTAAAGACGTCGTTACAAAGTCCATCTCACTACAGTGGTTCTAAAATAACTTTATGAATCGGCGACAATAGTTTTTGTGCGCAAAAAAACCCCTAAATAACGATTTCAAAACACGGCCTCATGAAGCTTCGAAGCGTTATGAATCAGTGAGCCGAATGATGATTCGGATCGCGTGTCAAACCGCCAAACTGCTGAAATTTGGCGATTCAAACCGCTGAATCGACTCACTGATTCATAATGCTTCGAAGCTTCATGAGGCCGTGTTTTGAAATCGTCATCACTATGTAAGTCGTTATTTAGGTTTTTTTTGCGCACAAAAACTATTGTCGCCGATTCATAAAGTTATTTTAGAACCACTGTAGTGAGATGGACTTTGTAAGGACGTCTTTAGTACCTTTTAAGGGTCTTGAGAGTGAACCGTGCCATTGTGCCAATGGAGGCCTTTCAGAGCCATCAGATTTCAACTAAAATATCTTCATTTGTGTTCTGAAGATGAACGGAGGTCTGACGGGTGTCGAACGACATGAGGGTGAGTAATTAATGACAGAATTTTCATTTTTGGGTGAACTAACCCTTTAAGATATGTGGGCAAATGCATTTTTGTCTCAGTGCATGCATTGTTTTAGTTTGGCAGGGTCGCCGCTAGCTTAGCTTAGCATAATGAATGAAATCCTATGTTGCCAGCTAGCATGTCCCGAGTAAAAGTGATCAAAAAAAAAAAAAAACACCCACCTAATTACTTCTTGTGGCCTGCGTATTCACAACGAGTAAAAATAGCGATGCAGATTAAGACTAGGATACTGACTTGGGTCTATATTATGGGGAAGCACAGGCGAAGCACTGCTACTATATCACGCAACACATGTTATCCCCGTGATATCTCTGCGCCCAAGTAGCAGTGCTTCGCCTGTGCTTCCCCATAATATAGTCCCAAGTCAGTATCTGCCTAGGAAATCGCCTAGTCTTAATCTGCATCGCTATTTGTACTCGTTGTGAATACGCAGGCCACAAGAAGTAATTAGGTGGGTGTTTTTTTTTTTTTGATCACTTTTACTCGGGACATGCTAGCTGGCAACATAGGATTCCATTCATTATGCTAAGCTAAGCTAGCCAAACTAAAACAATGCATGCACTGGAACAAAAATGCATTTGCCCACATATCTAAATGTAGGAAAGAAGTTGAATAAGCCCCATTTCTAAAAACGGTGAAGTGTTCCTTTAACACACTCACACATGTGATGGATGGGTGTGCAATGCTCACCAGTAGCACAGTCCATCTCATCGCTCTGATCCCGGCAGTCAGGATTCCCGTCACACTGACGCATTCCTGGGATGCAGCCGCCGTCTGTGCAGAGGAACTCATCCGGACGGCAGGTGGGCGCAGCTGCAACAAACACAGAATATGAGCGAACCATCTCTAGGACACGCGTGCAAGAACCAGACAGACGTTCAGCAACATTGAACTCACTGCAGTTGACCTCGTCTGACCGGTCGGTGCAGTCGAAACCTCCATCACACCTCCAGCTGCCGTGGATGCACTCGCCGTTGCCGCACAGGAAGTCTTGATTCCTGCAGGCCGCCTCCTCTTTCTGACCGGTCCCGGAAGGGCAGTTCTGCAGCCACTCGTCTGAGCCGTCTGCGCAGTCGGCGTCTCCATCGCAGGCCCAGAGCTGCGGCACGCACACAGAGTTATTGCACTGGAAGGACCCGGGGCTGCAGGTGGGGACGGGACAGGACGCTTCATCGCTGCCGTCGTCACAGTCAGAATCCTCATCGCAGACGAACGACTGCGAGACGCACTGACCGCTGCGGCAGCGAAACTCCTCGTCCGTGCAGTTCTTCAGGACTAAAATAGGAATAAAACCGGCGTAAACACAACTGAGCGTGATTCATCATCTAGTGCAGGGGTTTTCAAACTTTATGATGCCAAGGACCCCCAAATACGATGAACTTTTATGAGGGACCCCGTTCCTAAAATCCATCTATTTTTATGTACGAAAAAACATTTAAACTGTAGAGAAATAGTAAGTGACATTATAAATACAACATATTGTTTCCCAACTCAAATTGGCTATTAATGTTGGATGTATAAACCCGAAGAATAATATTTTCATTAGGGCTGTCAAAAGATTAATCGCGATTAATCGCATCCAAAATAAAAGTTTGTGTTTACATAATATATGTGTGTGTGTACTCTGTTAATTATTATTTATATATAAATACACACACATTCATGTATATATTTAAGAAATATTTGCATGTATATACATTTATATAATCTATAATATATATAAATATAAATGTTTATATATAAAAATAATATTTTTTCTTAAATATATACATGCTTGTGTGTGTATTTATATATAAATAATAATTAACAGAGTACACACACATATATTATGTAAACACAAACTTTTATTTTGGATGCGATTAATCGCGATTAATCTTTTGACAGCCCTAATTTTCAATTAAAAAGTATTTGTATAAGCAACTGTCACAATAAATGTATGCAAGCAGCTTATGTACTGTGTTAAGAAAACTGCCTTACAACCCCAGTGAGCGAGATAAAGGGGACTATAGTGAGAAAAACTCTCTAAAGATACAAAGCAAACATATACAATTCTGGGATGTATACGGCAAGAAAGGAGAGAAACATTTAGAAATGAAACCGTTAGAATATTCGGTTGACTTTATCCATTTTTGCTTTGTCTTTTTATTCTCTGAAATTTTCTGGGGACCCCTTAGAACCTTCTGGAGGACCCCTGGGGGTCCCCGGACCCCAGTTTGAAAACCCCTGATCTAGTGAGCTTGAGTTTCAGTCATATTCACCGCAGCCCTGCTCGTCTGCGCCGTTCTCGCAGTCGGACTTCCCATCGCAGCGCCATCTGATGGACACGCACTGATTCAGACTCCCACAGGTGAACTGGCTCGGCAAACACGTCTTCTCTCCTGTGGAATAGTGAGATTTTAGATGTTTAATGAGAAAATCGTGTACACTCAGTAACAACAACTTTAAAGTGCCCCTATTATGCCTTTTCTGATATCCCCTTTCATGTAGTGTGTAATAGAGCTGATCGTGAATGTAGTTTCCAAGATCAAAGTGCAGATAAATGGCGTTATTGTCTCGTTCGTCTGTAATTCCAGTCTCACTTCCTGCTGAACCTACGTAGGTTTGTAACTCTTCATTGGCCGAGCAGTGTCTTATTTGGCCACGCCCTTAATTATGCAGAACTTTAATGCTTTATATAGTGTAAACGAATGAGTTGTAAAAAAATTCACCCCCCTCACAGTCGTCATGAAGGGCAAAATTAGCCGTATAGACCAAAACCACAATTTGTACCAGACTATAAACATGTTTTAATCTGCTGTAAAGTTGGCCATTTTAACATGGGGCTCAATGAGATTCTGCTCCTTCTGGAGCCTGTCTCTAGCGGCCAGTCGATGAATTGAAGTATATGTCACTTCCGTATTGGCTTCGAGAGAAACTGCGGGAGGTGCCGCTTGGTATCACTCTGTATCAAGAGCTGAGATTCAGATATGATAATGAGCGTTTGGTTTCAGACCAATCACAACAGCCATCTGACCAATCAGAGCAGAGCAGCTCTCAGAAAGGCGGGGTTTAGAGAGACTGAATCATTTATCGAACCGTTTCAGACACTGACGCTGCGTCCCAATTCGCATACTATCTGTACTAAATAGTATTCGAAAAAAGAATTAGTATGTCCCAAATCGTAGTATGTTGAAAAGAGTATTCCGGATGGTCTACTATTTCTGGTCAGAATTCGAAGTGCGGATCGATGCGCACTCTAACAGCTGATATTGCCCACAACCCATTGCGAGATGGACAAGGATTTGATTAGAACTACAAACGCGGATGAAAAGTGTTAAAAAACTACAAACATGATAGAGAGGGTTATAAAGGGGTTTGAGTGAGCAATTATCAGTATTAATATCTGATTAAAAGTTAAAACCTGACAAAAAGATATTTATTCAATATTATCCACATAATGTTTCACCTGCGTTGAGAACTTTTGTAATGATACGTTTGGCCGTTAACTTTTAAATGCAGCATTATATTTAAACTGCAAACACATGAGAGGAGTCTCTGCATTAAAGACCCATGAATGGCAGATCAACATTTCTCTCCGATACGGTAAGAAATGAAATTGAATGTGGAGGATTTGAATGATGATTGACAGGGCAGCTTAAACGGTGACGGGATGAACGTAACTAAACATTTAAGTCTGTTATAGATTTCGAAGTAGTATGTCCCAAAGCTTGCATACTCTTCTACACTCAAAAGTATGTACTTTTTCTTCACAAAAAGAGTACATACTTTTATTTTTATTTATTATGAGATAATAAAGTGAGTGAATCTATTGTAGGAGACTCCAAATTAAAATTAAGCATAGCATAAAGGGGCACTTTAATGAATAACGTTAAAGACCCTTAAAGGGTTAGTTCACCCAAAAATGAAAATTCTGTCATTAATTACTTACCCTCATGTCGTTCGACACCCGTAAGACCTCCGTTCATCTTCGGAACAGAAATGAAGATATTTTAGTTGAAATCTGATGGCTCTGAAAGGCCTCCATTGGCACAATGGCACGGTTCACTCTCAAGACCCTTAAAAGGTACTAAAGACGTCGTTACAAAGTCCATCTCACTACAGTAGTTCTACAATAACTTTATGAATCGGCGACAATAGTTTTTGTGCGCAAAAAAACCCTAAATAACGACTTACATAGTGATGACGATTTCAAAACAAGGCATCATGAAGCTTCGAAGCGTTATGAATCAGTGAGTCGATTCAGCGGTTTGAATCGCCAAATTTCAGCAGTTTGGCGGTTTGACACACGATCCGAATCATCATTCGACTCGCTGATTCATAACGCTTCGAAGCTTCATGATGCCTTGTTTTGAAATCGTCATCACTATGCAAGTCGTTATTTAGGGTTTTTTTGCGCACAAAAACTATTCTCGCCGATTCATAAAGTTATTTTAGAACCACTGTAGTGAGATGGACTTTGTAACGACGTCTTTAGTACCTTTTAAGGGTCTTGAGAGTGAACCGTGCCATTGAGCCAATGGAGGCCTTTTAGAGCCATCAGATTACAACTAAAATATCTTCATTTCTGTTCCGAAGATGAACGGAGGTCTGACGGGTGTCGAACGACATGAGGGTAAGTAATTAATGACAGAATTTTCATTTTTGGGTGAACTAACCCTTTAAGAGCTGTAATGGTGATGGAGGAGTGTGTTTGACTCACTGCAGGACTCAGGCAGCTCATCGCTTCCGTCTCCACAGTCGTCTGCCTGGTCACAAACCCAGCGGCTGGTGATGCATTTCCCGTTTCCACACCTGAACTGCTCCTGACTGCAGACCGCTGCACCTGACACACACACACACACACACACACACACACTCGTCTCAACTCCACCGTCATATGAACACCTCTGTTGTTTGACAGCTATGTGTCCTTGTACTTTAAATCAGAACAGTGACTTCTGAACACATCTGATGGAAACATATGTAAATGTTAACGCATCTCATTAGAGAGAGAGAGAAGAAAGAAGGCAGATCTTTGCACAAAGCATTTGCTAATCATAAATATTCAGTGTGTGACTGATGACGGGTGTGTGTAGTGTCTCTTTAAGACAATGGACAGAGGAGGAGTCAATAATCACACCACCAGTTGCTCACTAGTCTCTATGGAAACATTTGCATAATCAAGATGCAGTAGAGATGAAAGGGGCGGAGCTTGAAGGAAAAGATCCAGAATGAGGTTTGGGAGGAGAAACCGAAGGAGCTGCAGTGTTTATGTATTACATTGACAGCTAAATTATTGTTGTCCTTGATATAAACCACGTTAACCAACTCAAAGAACTAAAATAACTCAACTGGTTTTTCTCAAAATTCCCCAAATGTGTGTGTGTGTGAGTGAAAGAAAGTTTCACTCCCAAAAATACCAGATCACCCTGTCTCCCTCTCTCTCTCTCTCTCTCTCTCTCTCCTATTCCAGTAATTGAGCAGAAGTGTCACACACCCTCTCTCTGTTTCTCAATGTTTTGCGTAAGTGAGTGAAACTCCAAACACACTCAGTGAATGAGAAGCAGATGCAAAACATCCTCACAGGACACCTTTGAATCCTCAAACATATGAAAATAAATCTGCTATTGAATCTCGGTGTGTGTGTGTGTGTGTGTGTGTGTGTGTGTGTGTTTCACTGGATAAACAATGATTGATGTGGTGTGATTAGGTGTGTGACGGTCGAGAATCTGTGAAGAACTGGATAAACCACTTCCTGTGAAACTTCTGAGACGAGCGTTTCCACAACAGGAAAACCAGAGGACCCGATTGACATATAGATTGACCTATAGCAGGGGTTTTTCATCTTTTAGATGCAATGGGCCCCCAAATATGATGGTGTGAGGGACTCTCTCATCCTAAAATTTGAAAAGGCATCTATCTTTTATAAACACACTATTATATTTAGCTACTGAAAAATTCCCTAGTTTTTCTCAAGACTTTGCTATGGTCGTATACCTGCAGACACACACATTTATACAGACTTTATGAAACTTTAAAAAGTGAAGCAGGTCATAAACACACACTCTTTATTACATGTTAATCAACTCAACTGCATCAGGACAATGTCAATGATCCGGGACTGTCATCCCGTCGAAACCGACCAATCAGAACTGGAATTTAAAGTACCTGATTAGCGCATCCAACCAATCAGCGACAACAGCGCGCATGTGCCTCATCCGCGGCCAATCAGGAAACGAGTTTATTCCACATGCCGCTTATTCAATACAATATGACAGTAAAGAGACCAAGGCGGTTAAAGGAATAAAACACCGACACCGGATCGAATAAGCATATACTGTATAAAAGACCCTGCGATTTAAACGAACCCCAACCCGTTAAGTTACAAAACAAACCAAAGACATAGTTTGAAAACAACAATACCAAGAAGTAAAGAACGGAAGAAACTTTGAAATGGGAAACGGTCACACCTCATCAACGGTCACTCTCACAGAAGCAGATCTAGCGTACTTCATCATAAACTGACACTTACGGGTTCCGTGGACAGAGTGAAGCAGAAGAACCGAGCAGATGAAACCGAGCCGAGCGATGATCCGAATCTCCATCACCTGAATAATCACGAGCGCTCTTCGGTTCTCTTTTTGAATCGTAACAGAGCTCCTTGAGTAACTTTTATGGCTCGTGTGGACCGGTACCGCACTCTCGTCAACAGTGACAGGGCAATTCCTCCCTCCCAGGGAAAATCCATCCATTTCAATGAAGCCCGCGGGGGGCGTGGCTCTAACAGTGGTGTGATATTCGAAATGTGGAACGTCAGCGCGGTGGGCGGGGCCTCGCAGAAGGAACACACACTGTTGTTGATTCTCTTATCATCATCAGTATGGGCAGTTTACACATGGGGCGCTTCCACATTGAGATAAGAGAATGAATGAGAAGTATCTGAGCATCTGTCTTTAACTGTGAGAAGCGGGTGCTGTGTGTTAGATGTGCAGCGTTTAAAATGCACATGAATGACAAAAATCAACTAACATAGTGTATAACATGCATAACAGTACAGTATAAACACATGCCAGGAGAGTGAGTGCCACCTGAAACCCATGAATTGGTCCCTTAGGGGCCAAAACTCGCCAACTGGGCCTTTACTGTGAAACCACTTCACAAAGCACGTCCATAAGAGATTAAAATATCCCAGAAATTCAATATTGCACTGCAAATATATAATCTCAGATCTTCCAGTCGGTGTATGTAAAGTCCTAGAATACAAAAGTGAAAAAGTCTCTGTCCAGCTCAACTGAAGGGAACCTGATTTGCATTGTATTTGTAGATGCAGGGAAATTATGTTTAAAGATAGAGTTACCCGCTGATTATCAGGTGGACGTCAGGAGCTTGGACTGAATGTCACTTGTGGTTATTTCAATGTGTCAGTGTGTACAAAAGTCGGCCGTCAGGATCTTAACTGGATCCAGGATATGCAATCATATTACTCCGGTTTTGGAATCCTTGCATTGGCTCCCAGTCAGGTTCCAAGTGGATTTCAAGATTATGATGCTCACATACAAATCATTTGGCCCTATTGCACTATAGAACTGTTACATCCTTATACTCCTATTCGCAGATCTGCTTACCCCCAGGGCATCCAAGATGTAGGTGTCTTTGTTTCTTCAGTAGAACACAAATGAAGATTTTTAACTCCAACCGTTGCAGTGTGATAGTCGTATAATGCATGTCAATGGGGATATTTTAGAGTATGAGAGCAATGAGAGTAAAAACACATAGACATACGAATCCTTATTAAACCATGCGCTAGTGGCGACACATTGATGTCTTAAGACACGAAACGATCGGTTTCTGCGAGAAACCCCACAGTGTTTATGTTATTTTTTTACCTCTTATCAGACTAATGTCATCTAGTATTCCCAGCGCCATAACTTCCGGCTAATAAGGTCAAAATACTGGCGCGATCAAAGCTATATACACTCACCTAAAGGATTATACACCATTACACCATACTAATACTGTGTTTGACCCCCTTTCGCCTTCAGAACTGCCATAATTCTACGTGGCATTGATTCAACAAGGTGCTGAAAGTTGGAAATGTTGGCCCATATTAATAGGATAGCATCTTGAAGTTGATGGAGATTTGTGGGATGCACATCCAGGGCACGAAGCTCCCGTTCCACCACATCCCAAAGATGCTCTATTGGGTTGAGATCTGGTGACTGTGGGGGCCATTTTAGTTCAGTGAACTCATTGTCATGTTCAAGAAACCAATTTGAAATGATTCGAGCTTTGTGACATGGTGCATTATCCTGCTGGAAGTAGCCATCAGAGGATGGGTACATGGTGGTCATAAAGGGATGGACATGGTCAGAAACAATGCTCAGGTAGGCCGTGGCATTTAAACGATGCCCAATACTAAGGGGCCTAAAGTGTGCCAAAAAAACATCCCCCACACCATTACACCACCACCACCAGCCTGCAAGTGGTAACAAGACATAATGGATCCATGTTCTCATTCTGTTTACGCCAAATTCTGACTCTACCATCTGAATGTCTCAACAGAAATCAAGACTCATCAGACCAGGCAACATTTTTCCAGTCTTCAACTGTCCAATTTTGGTGAGCTCGTGCAAATTGTAGCCTCTTTTTCCTATTTGTAGTGGAGATGAGTGGTACCCGGTGGGGTCTTCTGCTGTTGTAGCCCATCCGCCTCAAGGTTGTGCGTGTTGTGGCTTCACAAATGCTTTGCTGCATACCTCGGTTGTAACGAGTGGTTATTTCAGTCAAAGTTGCTCTTCTATCAGCTTGAATCAGTCGGCCCATTCTCCTCTGACCTCTAGCATCAACAAGGCATTTTCGCCCACAGGACTGCCGCATACTGGATGTTTTTCCCTTTTCACACCATTCTTTGTAAACCCTAGAAATGGTTGTGCGTGAAAATCCCAGTGACTGAGCAGATTGTGAAATACTCAGACCAGCTCGTCTGGCACCAACAACCATGCCACGCTCAAAATTGCTTAAATCACCTTTCTTTCCCATTCTGACATTCAGTTTGGAGTTCAGGAGATTGTCTTGACCAGGACCACACCCCTAAATGCATTGAAGCAACTGCCATGTGATTGGTTGATTAGATAATTGCATTAATGAGAAATTGGAACATGTGTTCCTAATAATCCTTCAGGTAAGTGTACGTAGATGCCTCATTCGACAGATCCGCGCAGGTACTAATGAGGAATCTATGTATATATCTATGATCGCGCTGGTATTTTACATGTATTTTGACCTTATTCGCCGGAAGTGATGGCGCGGGGACGGCTGATGCAGAGCCATAGGATGGATATTTTTCTTACACAAACGCATCGATTCGCTTCAGAAGGCCTTTATTAACACCCCGGAGCCGCGTGGAGCACGTTATTTGACGGACAGATGCATTTTTTATGGATCTCAAAAACCGAGCAACTATTACTTCCATTATAATGCTTGGATTAGCCAGAACATTTTTAATATAACTCAGATTTTATTAGTCTGAAAGAAGAATGTCATATACACCTCGGATGACTTGAGGGTGAGTAAATCATGGGCTAATTTTCATTTTTGGGTGAACTGTCCCTTTAAGACATTTTTTTAGACTAGCATTTGCTTGTTGATGTTTGGTGTGCGTTCGTACATTTGTACATTGTTCATTTTGTGTACAGCGCTTTGAGAAGCTGCTTTAAAAGGCGCTTTAAAAAATAAGGTTTATTATTATTATTATTTTACATGTTTAAAGTCACTCTTCAGCCCAGAAAACCAGCTTGCAATTGATATTGATGACCTGAAAGTTAAAAAAAGCAGGATATCATTCATTCGATCTAAGTGGTGTGATCAAAATTATGAAGAATGATATTTGTGAAGCAGACCCAGATAGCAAATGACAGTTACGGCCCACATTTCCTACGTTCTTCTGGCCCACATACCACATGGATTGACAGCGATGACTCAACCCGAGTGCGGCTGGTAATGACATACATATCCGGGCCTCATCTGGGCCAGTTCTGGAACTTCTGGCAGTGGCAAAGCCACATCTGGGCCACACACAGCAAGCCACAACTCACACTAAAACCGGCTTGATGTGTGTGGCCCATATGACCCTTATAGCTGCCAGAACCGAGCCATAACAGTGCCTGGATGTGTATGCTATCTGGGGAGAGTCTCGCGAGGGTCAGACTGGCAGGTGTATGAGTGAGAGACGAGCAATGAGTGGAATGTTGAAATATCAGTCGGATGACATCAGGAATGAGCTCAAACCTCGCCTCGGAAGACCGGCACTCACAAAGAGCGCTTGTGAATGGACCTCTGACTCGCCCAACGACTCTGTCAATGATTTCAGGAGAAACGTAGTTCAGCAGGAACTCATGTTTCAGCTTGACCTCTATGACATCCGTCTTTTACACAAATGAGATTCATGATTGTCTTTGCAGAGGAAGATCCTGATATATCAGCTGCTCTAAACAGTGTGAATCAGTTCAATCACACTCAGTGTGTGTGTGCTGCTGAATGAACGAGAGATTAGTAGATAGTTAGTTTATCCTTTATTGTCTCTCATAGGAGACATTTTTCTTGGGGAATCGAGAGACAGCCATACAGTCACACTTCATCCATACAACACAAAACATAACATTTCCAAACGGCATGCATCAGTCATTTCACAATTCTAATATTACACTACAACTAAGACATTACCCAACACATTACGCATCTACCCTCACCCACACATTCTGTTCTCCTTCATCATTATCATCAGAACATTAGTGACATGACAAAAAGTTCTTGAAGTTTTCCTCTTTAGTGTTCTTGAGACCAACATGATTAGATATAAATAGTCCAAACAAATCCAAAACATCCCCACTGTTCATTGAATTCTGCAGCCAACACGATAAAACTACAACCACAACTGAAGCTGTTCATGATCATTGACGCCACCTAGTGGTTATAGTGTCTTACTACACACAAAATCAACATTTGCCAGCCAGATGCATTCAGAAGTATGTGCCCCCTCCTTCTGATGAGCGTTTGTTTCTGTCATTCCTGTGAGGACAACATTAATTTCTAAGCATACAATGACATATTAGAGGATTCTGTGCTTCAGAGTTTAATACAGTCGTTTGTGGAGAGTTTGTTCTATGTTCCAGCATCACAATATAGCAGCCGCCATATATACACCGATCAGGCATAACATTACGACAGGTGAAGTGAATAGCACTGATTATCTCTTCATCAGCTGTTAGTGGGTGGGATATATTAGGCAGCAAGTGGACATTTTGTCCTCAAAGTTGATGTGTTAAAAGCAGGAAAAATGGGCAAGCGTAAGGATTTGAGCGAGTTTGACAAGGGCCAAATTGTGATGGCTAGACGACTGGGTCAGAGCATCTCCAAAACTGCAGCTCTGTTCCCGGTCTGCAGGGGTCAGTCTCTATCAAAAGTGGCCCAAGGAAGGAACAGTGGTCAACCGGCGACAGGGTCATGGCCAAGGCTCATTGATGCACATGGGGAGCGAAGGCTGGCCCGTGTGGTCCGATCAAACAGACGAGCTACTGTAGATCAAATTGCTCAAGAAATGAATGCTGGTTCTGATAGAAAGGTGTCAGAATACACAGAGCATCACAGTTTGTTTCTTCTCTATTTTCTCTAGAGAGAAACCCCCGACAAGAATCACCCAACATCAGCATCTACAATGGAAAACTACAGTACAAACACAGACATAAGGTTTTAATATTTATTGGGTATCATCTAGTGAATGAAAATCTACACGCACAAACATACATTCACTACAGTAAGTGCACATGCCTTTAAAGAGCTGCTAGAAACATCAGGAATAATATGATTCATCTACAGTCACGGAGAGCAAATCAGCCATCAAAACACCAGATACAGAGTTAAAGATCGGCGGGCAGCAACGGACAGTCTAAAACATGAATAAACTCGTTCTCGACAAACATCTGATTGAAGGGCAGTTCACACGGACAACGATTCGATTCAATCTCTCGATCACTGATCTGTCTCATCGCTGATGGCCGCTGTCAAGGACAGTCCACATTTAAAGCTTTCAGGAGTGACAAATAACGGACATCATTATTCTATGCCAGCGATGTGGCAGAGTTAGTCACCGTTACATAAATGAGCAGCGATTCAGTGACAAACACTTCTTCATACAGGTGGATCCCACGGGGACATACTAATAAAAGGGGCCATTCATAAAGAATGCGCTTTTGTGTTTAAGGGCCAGTTCACACAAAACACGTTATTTCATTCCACTATGCTACTTTTTCAATGTTTTTCTATGTAAACACGCGCTAGACGGATGTGTTTGACTGTTGCATTCACACGGGCCATCTCTTGGCGGTGGGCGTGTCTGAAGCTTGGTGTTGATGCAACTATCATAGTGACTGACAACAGCCAATCACATTACTTTTCCGCCGTTGCATGAACACAATTGGCTAGCGTCTGCGCTATGGTATTTGCATAGGCGATCTGATTGGCTCTGATTGGCTCATAGAATCAGCTCCTCCAAGTCCGAGGCCATGGTTCTCAGTCGGAAAAGGGTGGATTGCCCACTTCATGTGGGTGGAGAGTTCCTGCCTCAAGTGGAGGAGTTCAGGTATCTCGGGGTCTTGTTCACGAGTGAGGGAAGGATGAGGGAGATTGACAGACGGATTGGTGCAGCTTCTGCAGTAATGCAGTCGATGTACCGGTCTGTCGTGGTGAAGAAGGAGATGGTTTAACCCACTGGACCACCATCTCACATATGAGATAGGGTGAGAAGCTCGGTCACTCGGGAGGAGCTCAGAGTAGAGCCGTTGCTCCTCCACATCGAGAGAAGCCAGCTGAGGTGGCTCAGGGATCTATTTCGGATGCCTCCTGGGGAGGTTTTCTGGGCACGTCCCACTGGGAGGAGACCCCGGGGAAGACCTAGGACACGCTGGAGGAATCCCGGCTGGCTTGGGAACGCCTCGGGGTTCCCCCGGAAGAGCTGGAGGAAGTGGCTCGGGAGAGGGAAGTCTGGGCATCTCTGCTTAGGCTGTTGGCCCCACGACCCGGCCCCGGATAAGCGGAAGATGATCTGATTGGCCGCAAGCAACGCCAGTAACGTAACGCGACCCACAATTCAGTTTGGCAACGCGTGACGTCACCCATTCAAAGTAAATGAGAAGCGTTAATGCCGACGCCCTGTGTGAATGCACCGTGACTGTTGCGTTTTTGCAGCGCGACGCACATGACGAGGCATTCCAAAAACGCGGCGCTCAAGTTAAAAGAAGTCGAACTTTTAAAAAAACGCGTTTTCCCCCATTTTACTGCCTGCGTCCCGTGTTTTTCAAAGCAAAAAGTGTGTTCTGTGTGAATTGCCCGTTTAAGAATGCAATACCTAACCCAGCGGAATGGGAAAAAATGCAAGGTCTAGTCAAACACATCCGTTGATCAAACACGTCCATCTAGTGCACGTTTATATTGGAAAAAACTATGGAAAAGCATGGCAGTGGAATGGAAGAATGTGTTCTGTGTGAACAGTCCTTAAACACTTAACATGAAAACCGCTTAACGTGGCTCAATGGACATATACAGTGATATAAACAGACCGTTTACACAACCCCATTTTCAACTAAAAAACAACTAATGCGCTTTTGGCTGTTCATTTACACGTCAACGTGTAAATTTAGGGGCCTGAAAATGCACAAATGCAACGATACCGGTCTCTGTGTAAACTATAAAACGTGAATTTGTGACGTCATGCGTATTACGTGTTCAGTCTATAGGCGTGTAGTGTTTCATTACAAAGTGACATCACCAAACACTGGCCTGGCAGCAGAATACAGCGTTTTTAGTCGTTTTCATGGATCCCTGCGAACTGGGATTGTTTTGACAACACTGTTGTCTGTACACGAAAAACGCAAAGGAAAAACTATTTCTATTGTCATGTAAACATACCCTCAGTATACAGTACACCTTATTTATGATGCATATATACACAGAATCAAACAGACAAGCACAGAATATTAACGCAACACGCTAAATAGCCTGTTAAGGGTGGCTTGATGCCTCATAACAATTATATTAAAAGACTAAATTCGGTATATAGCTTATTAATAAAACATACTTTGTACAGGCAATCAGGTGAGAGCCCAGAATATGAACACAATGTGTTTTACGTTAAATGTTTCCTCCCATAAAAACATTATAAAGAGAGCAATTAATGTGCAATTTGGCATGCTGTGTTCAAATTCTGTGCCCATTAGTGTGCCTGTATATAGTAGGCTATCAATAAGTACATTAAGCCAAACCTAATCAGTTTTGATGGGAAAACACTTATCGTTCCTAGAACGCTGTGTCATGTACGAGATGTGAGACATGAGTGCAGAGGTCAAACACACTTACATAGAAAAACAATGAAAAAACGCGTTCTGTGCGAACAGCCCCTTAAAACGCTTCACATTTACATGAGGTTTCAGAGGGTCAGTGTGAACGGCCCTAAAACTCATCACATTACAGCAAAATAATCATCATATCATCATATAATAACTTCTATACTACCACATTGTACATGCAAATAACACACTAGTGCAAATAATTGACAGGTTACTGTTTCATACTAAATCATCTGACAGACGATCACAAATGTTGCTCTTCTAAAACCGCAATGTCTAATACTCAGCGTCACAGAAACATGACGATCGTCCCGGTCTGAAGTCTCCGCATCACTGTGAGATTTTAAAAAGCAAACGCATCTACAGCCACAACATCTCAATACAGGCACAGAGATTCCTTCTTTCTTCACAAACGCATAATGAATGTGTAAACGTACGATTATTCTGGGCGTAAAGCATTGTGAGGTGACTGGGGCGATGGTGTTCATCTACTGTATGAAGGGTTTGTTTCTTTATTGGTTTGCTGTGGATCTTCATCCCTGCTCCTCCTCGCTGGGGCTGTTGGATCGATCCTGAACAAACACGAGAGAGTCACATACACGCGCCATCATTCATGTAGTTTGACGCAACTAGATGTTTTGCGTGCCGTGTGTGTGTGTCACCTCCTCCTGCTCCTCATCGGTGTCATCGTCACTAACGACGGGTTTCGCACGGGTTCTCGCGGTTCTCCTGCGTCCTTTGCCACGCTCTGCACTTCTGTCCTTACGGCTCAGCTTAATCTTCACCTTCACGGACCGAGCTACAAACACACACGTTAGATAAACACACATGGTCAGTAGTGTCCCTCTCTACAGGCCGCATCCAACTATGCATTTGTGTTTCTGCTGATGATGAAATTCACATCGCATGTAAAAAAACACATAGAAACCGAAGTGTACTTTTGGTTTAAAGGGATAGTTCACCCAAAAATTTAAATTACCCAACCATTACAGACCAACACCTAGTTGGCTTAGCCGAAGTTCTGAGAATGTTTCCTGCCAGCTGGGTAGTAAGATGGCGCCTTAAATAAATAACTTTTTAGTTTGACTGACTCTCTGAATCTGAGCCTTCATCCTCTTCATCTTCCTCACTCTCCTCTCCATCACTCTCTTCCTCTCTCTCGATCTTCTGACACAGGCTGGTGAAGACCGACTGCAGTACGATAGAGTCCTCGTAGATCTGACACACACACAAACAAAGAGAGAGAATACATTTATAAATGTATGTACGTGTATTCAGTGTGAGTTTTCTAAAGATCGTCTGCAGCTGAGAGTTGAGCTGAAGTGTGTGTGTGAGTGAGTTTTTGTGTTTGTGTCTGTGTGTCTGTCTGTATGTGAGTGTGTGTGTGTCTGTGTGAGTGTGTGTCTGAGTGTGTGTGTGTGTCTGTATGTGAGTGTGTGTGTGTCTGTGTGAGTGTGGACTGGTAATCCCTACGTTACGGGGACAAAATGTCCCCACAAAGATGGCAATATCCGAAATCCTCGTCCTTGTGGGGACATTTTTAGGTCCCCACGAGGAAAACATCTTAAAAATCAGACTAAGTGATGTTTTTTGAAAATGTAAAAATGCAGAGTGTCTCCTGTGATGGGTAGGTTTAGGGGCAGGGGCAGTGTGTGTGTGTGTGTGTGTGATGGGTAGGTTTAGGGGCAGGGGCAGTGTAGGGGGATAGAATATACAGTATGTACGGTATAAAAACCATTACGCCTATGGAAAGTTCCCATAAAACATGAAAACCCAACATGTGTGTGTCTGTGTGTGTGTGAGTTTGTGTGTCTGTGTGTCTGAGTGTGTGTGTGTAATTGTCTATGTGAGTGTGTGTTCATGTTTTTCTATCCTGGTGGAAACTTTAACCTGAATGCACACAGAATCATGGGGACTCGTGTCACAGTGGGCCCCTAAATTGAGGTCCCCATGAGAAAACAAGCTTGTAAATTACACAGAATGTTTTTTTTATTAAATGTAAAAATGCAGAAAGTTTTGTGTGATGGGTAGGTTTAGGGGTAGGGTTAGTGTAAGGGGAGAAAATATACAGTTTGTACAGGATAAAAAACATTTAAGACTAAGGAGAGTCCACACAAAGATAGCAAACCAGACGTGTGTCTGTGAGAGTGTGTGTCTGTGTGTGTGTGTATGTATGTGAGTGTGTGTGTGTGTGTGTGTGTGTGTATCTAACCAGTGAGCCCTCGAGGTTGAAGGTTTGAGCGTTTTGACACAGCAGCATCACGTCTCTCTCCAGATCATTGAGGCTGCGGTACCGATGACTCCGAATGCGCTCCTGCACAGACACAAACATCTGTGTAACCAAATAACACCTGAATAAACCCTGAAATCCCTTACTGCTGACACACTGACCTTGATCTTCCTGAAGTCCACAGGTTTGCGGATCAGCTCGTAATACTCGGGCAGTTCCTTCCGTGACGGCAGCTGGATGAACACCTCGCTCAACTGACGGCCGTTACTGCAACATTCAGAACAAACGCACATCAGTCATGCATGCTTAGCGAGGAATAATTCATACACTTGATGTCTCCGAAGACTTGTTCAGACTGACAGTCCAAATCCGATTATGTGCACATCCTGATCGGATCACATGTGGTTTAAAATCCTATTCAAATGTAATTTCTGGTAATCTGTTCTGCTGTTGTCGATGTGCAGGTCATGCAGAAAAGTATAATATAATGGAGACATCTTCACTTCTGTGACAAGACCTAGGAAAATCTACAAGGCGCAACATTTCCACATCACAAGAAACATCTGAAGACACAAAAACCCATCCCAGAGATCCATAACTAACAACACACATACTGAACGCATACTGGACTCTCTCACCAACTCATCCTTTTTGGAAACGCCATTGCCACTCACTTCTCCTTATATTTAATAACAGCATCCACGATCTTCTTCATCTTCTTGGTGAGTGACGGAGGGTTCGGCGACAGCTTCTCGGAGGGCGGGCGACCTCGTTTTTTCTGTCTTTTGCTGTCGTCGTCTCGGTCTCTCCCTCCACGAGCACCTGAAGTGGACGGAATGGCATCCGGATCCCGATCGCGCCTCCTCTTCCGAGCCGTTTTCTTGTGTCGCACCTCTTCCTCGATCTCCTCCAGAGTCCCATCCTCAATAGCCTGAGGAAAGAGCCAGAGATCAGAAATGTCTGACAGAGGAAGAGAAGAAAACGAACTGTATATATCTGACCTTTAGCCACTGTTTCTCTGTGAGCGAATCGCTATAATCGACCTCTTTTCTCTGACGGGAGCCGCGGCCGAACATCTTCTCCTCTTCTTCCTCACAGGTGAGCCTTTCCACCTCGGCATCATCTTTCATGATCCACGTGGGCAGCTCGTCCTCCTCCATGAGACGAGGCTTTCGCTTCGGATTGCGAGCTTCCTCGCGGCGGCGATCCAGATCCATGCGCTACACAGAAACAGACAATGGAAGTTCATTTGGATTCAATCAGGGTTTGGTGATCGAAATCGACTCTGTAAGTGTAAGTGAGAGAAAAAGGAAAAAAGACCATGAACTGGTCAAACTCGTCTTCACTGCGGGCGATCATCTGATTTACAGTCTCGTCGTCCGGCACTTCATCTTCTTCCTGACAGAAACAGAAAACACCAAGGGACAGAGCTTCAGAAATTACAGAAAGTACAGAAAATAAAGAAAAGATCCATGACAATGATTTACATAGACACAGAATATACGGTTTCGATGCATCACAGCTACCAGGATATTCATATTAATCTGCATATTCTGAATAAACAACATTCTCTCACTGAATCCTGTAGATGCTCGCTCTTATTATCAGATCACATTCAAATGCCCTTATTATGCTTTTTCAGATATGACCTTTCATGTAGTGTGTAACAGAGCTGTTCGTGATTGTAAAAGGTCTGCAAAATTTCAAAGATCGTTACTGTTCGCATCACTGTGCATCAAGTGCTGAGGAAGAGCTGAGATTCAGATATGATAATGAGTGTTTGGTTTCTGACCAATCACAACAGACTGGGTCATCTGACCAATCAGAAAGGCAGAGTTTAGAGAGACTGAATCTTTGATCAAATCGTTTCAGACACTGTGAGAAAAGAGCTGATGCTGTAATGTGTATTGTGAGAAAATGAAAGTGTTTTCTGACCTTGATTCATGTAAACCTATTGTAGGAGACGCCAAAACAATACTAGGAATCTGTAAAATAGCATAATATGGGCACTTTAGCTTTATAAAAATCTGTTATTGTGTGTATGCACACAACCAGTCTCTTTGAATTCATCACAAACCCTTTAAACATTTGCACATCTTTACAGTGATCCACGCTCACTTCTCATGTTTGTAAGATAAATCTCCCATAAAAACTCTGTTTAGAATCATGCAGATGTCAAAACACTCAGTTACAGCTGATATTCAGAATAAGGTGTTTGCATGACCCAATATTCAGGTTAATACAGGCAGATTTATTCGGATTATTGACTTAAGCAGTTTATGGCAGTAGAGTTTTCATGAATCATTCATTACTGAAACATTCCGTTAAATATTGGAATATTCCAGGACGTCCGAAATCACATACTGTATAGTAGGTAATATATTTGATTTGAAACTTGCATTGCAACTGTTAAAAGAATATTCTATATAGTATCTTTCAATTTGGACGTATAGACTTGGTCGGCATTACTGGGAACGCCCTCAAAACGTCATATCCGCCATATGCCGTGGGGGAAAACAAGCCATTAGAATGAATGCACGTTGACCATGTTAGACACTTTATCTTTACTCTTTGTAATGATTACGATTTATTTTTGCTAGGTGCAGTCCCGAAAAGTTGCCATGTGGCGTTCTGCACTTCTAGCAAGTTAAAAAAACCCTGATCTGAAGTTTTATACTGCTAAATAAACAGACAGAACCGTTCGTCAATTCCGAAAGCCTGAATACGTCCATTACAATTAAACATGTCCACTACATGATGCTGGTATTATTGTAAAGATTAAAAAAAAGAGATTTCATTAATTGCAATGGCAAAAGTTTGTTGAACAAAACGCCAATAAAGTCATACTTGTCACGGGACTCAATTTATCGTTAAAGCAGTTTTTCACAACGAGTCATCACATACCCACATAATGCATGAGGTTATTAATGTACAAAACATTATTTCATGATGGGAAGGGCTGGGCTCATGCTTGTGCTTCAAGCTGATAACATTATATGTACTCGTTAAAATTCATGCTGCTCCCACAAATGTTACACAACATAATTGCTAGGCAACTTCATAAATCACCCAGGCTTTTGATGAAGACGGTTGCTATAAAAAAGTTAATAAAAAACTTTGCTATTGTCAGTAATTCTAATAATATTGTGACACTGACATGTCAATTTCATAGCACAAGACACGTTTTATGATCATTTTAAAACATTAAAACATACTTTTAAACCATTAAATTCAAAAACTCAAAAATCTTCATCGAAAGACTGGGTGATTTATGAAGTTGGCATGTCATACCCATATAGGGGTCGGGGAGCAGCATGTATTTTGATGAGAAAATGACACCTCTGGCCATTGATTCTTTTGGGTCGTTTATCAGTCACAGATATTGTACGGACAATCTGACCCGATATGGCTCAGTTTTTCTATATATCAGTACATCTTGCTCTGTCGAGCGGCAGAAGGGATTCTACACCGGCTAAACTGGGTTAACCCCATGCATTTACATTGTGGGGGAATGGACTGTTTTCCCCCACGTTGACTCCGCCCCCAGCTATGACACAACGCCGATCAAGTCTTTTAAATCTGCCATGTTGTCACTGTCATGTGATCTACGGCCTCAGTTGCATCAATTCACTGCCATTGAAAAGTATCCATCATATGCGCACTTCAGAAGTATTAGGTCATCCGGATATATTTCGCCTACTGGTTTATAAATACTATGAATTTGGATATAATACTCAGCTTACATACTGTTTGTTGCCTACTATACGCAGGGAGAGTGATACTCCTGACCTCGTCCTGCTCCTCGTGCTCCAGAATGGCCTGCAGAAACGCTCGGCGCTCATGACTCGACGACTTCTGGTCGAACATGCCAGCCTGGATCACCTTCTGGTCGACATTCAGCTTGTATTTAGCGGCCGCCAGGATTTTCTCTTCTACACTGTTCACGGTACAGAGACGCAGAACCCGCACCTCGTTCTGCTGCCCGATCCGGTGGGCTCGATCCTGCGCCTGGAGGTCCTGCACACGGAACGAGCATGAGTTCTGAACGGCACAAATCCCAACTGATGATAATGCCTTGTGAAAGTGCTACCTGATGAGGGTTCCAGTCGCTGTCGAATATGATGACGGTATCGGCGCTCTGGAGATTGAGGCCCAGTCCTCCTGCCCTGGTGCTCAACAGGAATATAAAGTACTGAGAGGCCGGATCATTGAAGGTCTTAAGCAGCATCCCGCGATCCTCTGCTTTAGTCGTGCCTGAAACACACCAATCAAGCATTCTGCGTTAGTTCAGGCAGGACATGTAGTCAAGCTGCTTTGCGACCCACCTCCTCCCCAGCTCCTCCTAAAACTGTGTTTAACTAAATCAATGTCATTCTGTTGTCATTGACGCATACTCTGTTCTAAATGGGGGATTTCGCTGCTCTCCCAGTTTAAAAAATGGGAGGTTGTCCCCAGGATCTGCTGCTGTTCCCTGTCTTGGCTTTTTATGGAGCTCATGAAAAGGATGGGGAATTTAGAGCAGAGCCGTATCGCCAAATGAACATTTTTGCTAAATATGCCAATAAAAAGTTGACTAAAAGTTTGTCTATGGTGTTTTTGACTTAAGTGGACCAGACTGAAACTCATATTCTGAAGAAAATGTAAGCGATGCTTGACACAATAGCAGAGTTGGCTTAACCATTTCTCATGATTCTGCATGTTTAATGTTGTTAGGGCCATGAGAAATCCGCTTTATTTATTCTGTTATAATTTTTCTGGACTACTTCTCTGGTACTATATTTTAGTTCAATAATATTTTATTTTTCAATAATTATATTTATTTTTAGGAGATATTATGGTACCAAATTATATTTATGCAGTAGTTATACTCCATTTATTCTCTTTTTCAGCATGGACCTAAAAAAAGAAAATTTCCAACATAAATCTTGAATGTTTTGGATCACAGATTTAAGTTTGGTCTCTTTATTTAGATGACACATGGCAGATAACTGCTGAAGTGAAACGTTTTAAAAAGTAAACTTTTGAACTGAAATTTTATATTTATTGTTTTTTAAAATACCATTTTCAATTTTTATATGAAATATTTTCCAAAACACGTTTTACTCTAAAACTGTGAGAAAATCAAAGCCATAAATCTAAACGAGCTGTTCCAATTTTGAGGTTGATATCTCAAAAAATGAGCTTTCAGTGTGATTTTGTTTGGCCGCAGTTCCAATAGTTTCCACTAGATGAAATTCGTCTCACGTTCATTTCCAATGCGCTCATCTTTTACCGCGAACAATACAAGTGTGACCATTTTTTTCAGGACCATTTGACCTTTTCATATCATGTCCACGATTTTTTTTGTGTGTGTTCAAACAGCAAGGGCCAAAATCTTTACCAGGTTTCGTACCATTCCAATAAAGTAAAAAATGTATAACAAAAGCAAAACGTTAAAAAAAAATTCGGTCAAAAATTTCTGAACAGCGCTAGAGGGTTTACAAAAATGACATTTTTAGAGCCCTATGAACTACATTTTATTTTTTCTCAAATTCCGTTTTATTATTCCCAAATTTTCCGTTTACATTTTTCTGAATTCCATTTTAAAGGGTTAATTCCATTTTTAAATCATCTAAAAGTCTATTTTGGTAATCATAAAGCATGTCTAATCAATTGAATTCATAAAACTTAATATATATATATATTGTTACAATAATAGTGCCCTTATGTTTTATTTATATTGAAGAAAAAATTGTGATTCCTCCTTAAAAAAAAAAAAAAAGTTTTATTTTATTATTAATGGAGGTACATGTACAGTATTACAGCAGTAATATACTTCTGTCACAATTTCTTCAAGTTAAACCAAACTTTTATTTTGGCGGGTTGTCGTGAAGACCTTTGAGTTTCTGTGTTTATGTGTGAAACATAGACCGTGAAAAAATATGGACGACACGACTTCATTGACTTCCGCTGACGAGAGTTGAAGCTTTCGGAGGCCGCACACGGCGCTGACATCTTGCGCAGATTTGGGACCGAGTCTGCACAGTAGAGAGCAGGAAGTAGAGGCGTGATTATCAAAAGCCCGCCCACACTCTCACAGATGCAGAACAATTCATTATATTGGTGTGAAATAAACAGTTACGAAAATGTAGAAATTAAAGCTAAAGCTCCAATCTCCTCCCAAAAATACAGAAAAAAGTCTGTTAGTGCCTCAGTGACAAGTTCACTCAGAGAAGCCGTCAATCTCAGCTGTCAATCATGACGTCACACCCCCCGTTTTTATAGCATCAAATAACTAACTAAAACTAAACTTATTTAAAAAACAAACACTTGAAATGAAATCATCGTGATAAAAACTGCCTAAAATGACAGAAACCAACTTTGGGAAAAAATTATTTAAAGTGGAATTGAATTGTTTAGTTCGTCTCACGTCCATTGTAATACATGGAGGGGTGGGGTTTATGAGCTATACTGGGACCAGCCACCGGGGGGGCGATCGAAGCGCGTAGGCTTCAGTTTCTGAGAGGAGTGCAGCAGGCGTGGTGTGAAATGGTAATAGTTTTTCTTAAATAAAATGGTGAAATCTTGGTGAAGTGACTCTCAGAGCGGCTCTGGAGATGAAGTTCATGTCCTCACATAGTGAAACGGCATCATGATTTGATTAAATGTACAGCATTACATTTAACTTATTCATGACATCCCGCGTTATATGGTAAATTCCATTTTTATGACTGGATTCCACAATTCTATCCACGTTTTCTGCATCATGGAAATCATATCATGATATCCTGGTGTCAGGATACATCTGGAGTCCAAATGGCCCTTCAGCAGGTAAAAAAATGAGGTACGGTTGGATTTGTCCAGATCAGCATCATTAATAATAATAATAAATATAGCTGCAAGCAGCAGCAATACCGGGGCCATGCGCAAATAAGAAGACAAGACATGCCAAAATGGCTGGGAGAGTCAGATAAACGGCAGCAATGAGATGATTTTAGGCAAAAAGGCTGAAAAAAGCATTGTAGTCTATGAGAATTTCATGTTTTGTTCTATTATAGCGCCACCAAGAGGCACAATCCTACCATTTTTTTGTCATCGGAGTGAGCCCATACATGTGTGTGTCAATTTTGGTGAAAATATCTAATTTCGTTTTGGAGTTATAGACGTTTATATGAAAAAACACGTAAAAAATTACTGACACTTGACTTTGATTGGATTTTACTCCCCCTTAATATCAATATTTTGACATTTGGGTATTAGCATTTAACTATCGACCTATGTTTCCGAACTTCTGACGCTGGTTTCGTCTCGATCGGACTAGCGGTTTCCGCGATATCAGCTAATAAACGCTAAATTTTATAGTGCTAAATTTCAACGCTGCACAAACCATACACCGAAACCTGACAAATCTGGTATCGTTGGACTCGGCAAGGATTCAGGAGACAAAAAAAGTTACTCCCATGAAGATAAGTTAATCACACCCAAAGTTATAAGCGTTTGAAAAACAAATTATCCACTAGGTCAGGCTCCTTCAGGGCATCGTGCTGATGACCCATATCGAGTTTCGTAACAATCCGTTCATGTGTTCATAAAATACAGCATTTTAGCACATAATTCAAAATGGCCAGACGACTCGGCATGCCGCCCTGAATCACTTTTATGATTTTTAGACACGGTTCAGAAGTTATATTTTTTGTATCTCCGGACCAGTAGGTGGCACTGTGCCGAAACGCTGCATGCTGCCTCAGGTCATGCTTGTGATGACATGTACCAAGTTTGGTTTGAATACGATAAAGCGTTGCGGAGATATTGCCTTAAGTGTGTTTTCGCAAGCGTTACGTAAAATTTGTTTGTGTGTTTTTCGAAAACGATTTCACGAATCAACTTGATTTTGTTTTTTTGTCAGCATAGTCTGAAGATGATCTGGTTAAATTTTCGTGCAAATACGAACTGTCTAGGACGCGTTCGCAAAAGTAGGTGTTTTGGGAAATTCAAAATGGCAGGAACATTCTCATGACGGAAAATGACGTCATAGGTAATTTCTATGTTTCTAGCTCTTATCGTTCAAAAGTTATTAGCATAAACATGAGTCAAACTTTGGACTGGTGGTGGCGCTAGAGAGATTGAGTTAGAGACTCCAAATTTGCTAAACTGCAAAAAATGCTTTTCTTACTTAGTATTTTTGTCTTGTTTTCAGTCCAAATATCTAAAAAATCTTACATTAAGAAGCATTTACTAGACAAGCAAAAGTTTTTGTATATAAATAAGCAAAATAATCTGCCAATGGGGTAAGCAAAATAATCTTAATTCAAACAGAAAACAAGATTTTTTTGCTTACCCCATTGGCAATGTACTTCATTCATATTTTACTTATTTTAAGCAAAAACTCCCTTAATTTTGAGTTATTTTCCCCCAAAACAAGACACAAACTTTTGCTTGTCTAGTAAATGCTTCTTAATGTAAGATTTTTTAGATATTTGGACTGAAAACAAGACAAAAATACTAAGTAAGAAAAGCATTTTTTGCAGTGTATGGTGACATTTCCGACTGTCCTCTGTCAGTGTGCCAAATTTCACAACTTTTTACCATACGGTTCTATGGGCTGCCATAGACTCAAGAGCGGAAGAAGAAGAAGAAGAAGAAGAAGAAGAAGAAGAAGAAGAAGAAGAAGAAGAAGAAGAAGAAGAAGAAGAAGAAGAAGAAGAAGAAGAAGAAGAAGAAGAAGAAGAAGAAGAAGAAGAAGAAGAAGAAGAAGAAGAAGAAGAAGAAGAAGAAGAAGAAGAAGAAGAAGAAGAAGAAGAAGAAGAAGAAGAAGAAGAAGAAGAAGAAGAAGAAGAAGAAGAAGAAGAAACGGAAGAATAATAATAATAAGAAATCTAACGGTTTCAATAGGTGCCTTCGCACCTTCGGTGCTTGGCCCCTAATAATCATCATGCTCTACTTCTACTACAAACTAAAGAAAAAGAGAAACACAAACTCACCATCCAGACGAAGATATTTAAAGCTGCGGTAAGCAAAATAATCCTCCATTATAGTCATCAGTGACGTCATTTGGCAGAAGAGCAGCACTTTGTGATTGGACGCCCGTAATTTGGGCAAAATACGATCCAGCACCTCAAACTTCCCTGAGGCTCGGTACAGGTCAGCCCTGCAGGTCAGACGTTAAATAAAGGTCATATAAAGTCTTACTCCTGGTGCCATCTAATGGGTCTGACCTGGCACTCACCCTTGAACTATACCGCCCGAGAAACCCAGATGCTCAGAAAACGACTCCTGCAAAAGCGGCACATTCAGCACTGCAAGAACAGCCTCACCAGATGATCAACACACTACGACAGACACTTTCACGCACCTCGATTTGCTGGAACATGTAGGGATGATTACAGATCTTCCTCAGCTGCATGATGGTGTTCATTAGAGTCTTAGTGCCGCCTTTACCCTGAAACACACACAGTGTTCAGCAACACACAACTGGTCTGCTTTATTACATCTAGATGAGGATCAAGAGCTGCCGGGATGCAGAACGATCTCATGATTTCCTGCACTGAAGATGTGAGGCGTTTCTGCCAGGCAAGAGGTTACAAACGCAGAGACACCTCACCTTCTTGTCCTTCTCGGAGCCGTCGGTTAGCAGCACTCCTTTGGCCTGCATGTGTCGGTACAGAACCCTCTGAAGGGCCGACATGTCACACTTTATCACGTATTCCACCTGCACATGGACATAAAACAGCACAAACGCGTCATCGGTCTGAGACTCCAGCTATGTTTCCATCCAAAGTTGCAAATCTAACTTATGCACAAAATTGGAATATATTGCATAAAACATTTGTAAATAAAGCACCGCTTCCATCCCATCCCAAATTGTCACTTCCTGTGAAATTGGAGTGAAATATCAGTAATAAAATTGGAATTTGCTGCAATCAAAAATTTCCCTCCATCATAAATGAGTTGCGTCTCAGAGCGGCAGGCGAAAAACAATCACCAATGCCATGTTCTCTTGAGTTTTTTATTGGGAGGGATTTATTCAGTAAATGTGTTTCCATCGTACGTCTTCTTATCGGATCAAATATTATGCACCTCAATTGAGTGCATACGTTTTTTATGCGCATCTTCCATCCAGCGTTTTTTTTCTATGTGATAACCCAAAATTTGTAATAGGTGGATGGAAACATCTTGACACACACATATTGACTGAAGTCAAACTCACCTTCTCCGGCAGCTGCGCCTCGACTTCCTTCTTCAGCCTGCGCAACAGGAAGGGGCGGAGCACTTTATGCAGGCGGCGAATGATCAGGATGGTCTCCTCCTCATTCAGGTCCACCTGAGAGAGACATCATCACTATTGTGAGTCATGTCTACTACTCCTTCATATCCCTTCACATGTAGAAAAGAATATACATTTTTTAAAGATAGGAATCATATTAGTTTCCTTTATCACATCATTGTGCTACATTTATTGCTCTTTACATCAGGTATTAAGATGCGTTTTGGTCAATCGGAGCAAGTGGACGACGCTAAATACAGGTGTTTTCACACCCGAAAGTCTGCACCAAGATCTGAACCGAAGGTCATGTTTTGATACATTTTATACATTTGGTTAGTTTTTCACATTGCAATTATGCGAGCCCACTAAAGAACTTTATATGACACACTTGCGTCCTCTCATCATCATCTATGTGGGCTGTATCTGGACATTGATTGGTTTGTAAACGGACGTGCGTCTGACGTCAGCGTCTTTGACAAGAATGAATGAACAGACGCATATCATTGCCACTATTGAATGGTGCGCATTGCTTGACTATTTCTTTTTGTTTCGAATTGTTTCGTTTAAAAGTGGACATTTCAAGCTTTATATACACATATTTCTCTTGTCTGTGAGGAAGTAGCTGCTGAGTTTGGGTTTATTTGAGACACGCTCCAGTTCATGTGCAGAGCATGTGATCGCTCCCGCGATTGTTATCTGCTATAGACTATTTGCTTCTTATTTATTAAATCCAGGCAATTATCTGATTAAACGTTGATTAAAATTAAGATACAATTTATACAAAACTCATACAAATTCACTTTAAAGAAAGGCTTTCAACAAAACAAAACTTAATGAAGTGGTCAAAATCATTTCTGACCTTCTGTCTTCTAACATATTGCGCATCTTTTCATAATCAATATAGCCTAGATGAAATTTTAAAATAACATTATAATATTTAAACACAAACAGGAACTTCCTGTAAATGGTCTGAAAGTCCGACCCATACAGAAAATGCTTTCACACTAGAAACGAACCGAACCTTTGTTCAGTTTGATCCAGACTGAGACTACCTCTTTTCATCTGACCAAATTTCGTCTAACCAAACTGAAAAGTCAGAAAATCTGGACCAAACAAGGTAGGTGTGAAAGGGCCCTAAAACGTTTTGAGCTGGTCCACTTTCGACCACTTCCAGAGGTAGTCGGAAACACATTCGACCGGATTGCTGTCGTAGTGTAAATGTTTATGTGGTCGAATGTGTTCGAACAGCCACAAAAGACCCTATACTCTCCGCCCGACTGACCTAATGCATGAACACTATGGGAAGCGCACTAGCCAGACGGGATTTAAACTTTATCGGCTGAAGACCCAAATTTGGTTTGTAGATGAAAAAAGTACCAGACACAATGTTCTATCATTCCTGATATCTAACACACACTCAGTGTTCGGCTGGTCTTGCGGCTGTCAGAACAAAAACGAAAGCTGATGCTCTCCATATATTTTTCCGTCGTCTCTGGTCGCGTTCATATGTAAATTGCGCGAGCTTATTTTGTCCACTAGATCGAAAGATTTGAAAAAGTACATACATTGACATACAAATTAGGACAGAAGTGGTTGAAAGTGGACAAAAGAGATTTTAATACCAGGTGTAAACAGGGCCTTAAATTAATTTCACGACTTTGCTTTGAATCACGCTGAAATTGATAGGTTAGAACTCAGATATGCTGAAATTCAGATATGCTAATGGTCATTTGGTTTCCGTGGTGGACCAATCACAACAGACTGGGCATCTGACCAATCAGAGCAGAGCAGCTCTCGGAAAGGAGGGGTTTAGAGAGACTGAATCCTTTATTCAACTGTTTCAGACACTGAGAGAAAAGAGCTGATGCTGCAATGTGTATTATGAGAAAATGAAAGGTTTTTTTTTTTTACCTTTTTGGGCATGTATGAATTTAAACCTATTTTAGGAAACTCAAATTAGCAACTTTTAAAATGGCATAATATGGGCACTTTAAACAGACAGAGTGGCGTACCTTCTCTCCGGTCATGGCGAAGGGAGCGTTGAACCACTGCTCGAACGTGCTGCAGCTCTTGAAGATGGTGGGCAGCAGGAAGTTGAGCAGCGCCCAGAGCTCCGGGAGCTTGTTCTGCAGCGGCGTCCCCGTCAGCAGCACGCGCCGCGGCGCCAGATAGTGTGTGTTCAACACCTGCGTCAGCTTACAGTGATGGTTCTTCATGCGATGACCTTCGTCCACTATCATGTACTTCCAGCGAATCTGTATCAGGTGACATGAGCTCATCAGCGCGTCTCTGATCGAGGCCAAAGGTCACATGAACCGCAGCGCATAAGCATGGCTCACATTATTCCCACCTACAAGAGAGGGCTGAGAGCTGAGAGGGGGTCAAACACACATCCGTCTGAACACACACCAACCTCACGGGCTTTACCTTGGCCAGCACCTGCTTGTCTTTGATGATGTATTCGTAAGTAGTGAGCAGCACGTTGAACTTGCCGCTGCGCAGCTGTGGTACAAAGGCTCTTCTAGCAGCAGGAGATCCCTGAACACATGTCACATGATCACAAGGCCATCAATGAGCCACAAGAAACTCATCAGTGTTGAGCCACATCAGAGGAGCTACCCGTTTCATAAAGCGGTTAACACTACAAGCTACTAACAAACAGTGGCTCACTAAATTGAAGCTGCTGAAAGTAATCATGAAATTATTTACTTCCTTAATACAATAACATTTATTCAAAGCGGCAGACTGTTAACTGTCAGTGTCTTTTTTATTGCCTTTTTATCCAGGTCACATATTTTAGTAATCATCATAAATTAGGTCTAATTTGAAACACTCAAAATTCCTCCTGTGGAAACCATTGAAATTGAAAATTGAAACTCAGTTTTTGTGATTTCAACTTCAAACTAGATAAAATGTCAAGACAAACTTTATGTTGGCTTGAGAAAGCCTGACCTGAAAGTTTGAAGTAGTTTTAAAATCTTGAAGTTTGAAGGTTACGTTTAAAGAATTGAATAGTTTTATTTTAGTTTAGTACTTTTAAAGCTAAAAATTCGAAGCACTTTGTTTCTAGCATAGTTTAACACATTGCTAGCATATTTAAGCGTGATGCTAGCACTTTTTAACACAATGCTAGCATGATTTAACAAATTGCTGGCATATTTTAAAGTCCTCATGAAATCAAAATCTTATTTACTTGATCTTATTTACTTTGTTAGCACACATTACAGGTCTTAGGGTGAACAATTAATCTGTGCAAGTTAATACACAAAATTTGTTTGCCGTAGTAATCTTTAATCAAAATCTGAAAAGTAACTTCCGGTCTGGAATGTTGTTCCCTTTCTGATGACGGCAGTTTGACGGCTTGGGTTTGAATATCATTAACCCCTCAGATGGAGAGGAGGAGCGCTGCAGTAAAACCCTGCCCTCTTTTCAATAATCAATTTCACTTGGAAATACGTCACAGCACTGAAATAAAATCAGTTGCAACTTCCGGCTCACTGGGACTTTAACATGTTGCTAACATTATTTAACATTTCTACAATGTTTCTAGCACAATAACACATTTTTAGCTTTAACATGCAGTTAACATGATTTAACACATTGCTAACATGTTTTACTATGTTGTTTGCATGTTTTATCACATTGCTAGCATGTTTTTTCATGTTGTTAACATGATTTAACACACTGCTAACATGCTTTGTCATGTTGTTTGCATGTTTTAGCACGTTTCTAGCATGTTTTTGCATGTTGCTAACATGATTTAACACATTGCTTGCATGTTTAACATTTTGCTAGCACTATTTAACACAATGCTACCATGATTTAGCAAAATTGCTAGCATATTTTAAAATTTTGCTAACATTATCAAACATTTTTAAGATGTTTCTAGCTAGATTTAACAAATTTTTTATGTTTTAGCATGTGAACATTATTTAACACATTGCTAAAATGTTTTGTCATGTTGTTTGCATGTTTTAGCACGTTTCTAGCATATTTTTGTATGTTGCTAACATGATTTAACACATTGCTTGCATGTTTAGCATTTTGCTAGCACTATTTAACACAATGCTAGCATGATTTATCAAATTGCTAGCATATTTTAACATGTTGCTAACATTATCGAACATTTTTAAGATGTTTCTAGCAAGATTTAACAATTATTTTGTTTTAGCATGTTAACATGATTTAACACATTGCTAACATGTTTTGTCATGTTGTTTGCATATTTTAGCACGTTTCTAGCATGTTTTTGCATTTTGCTAACATGATTTAACACATTGCTTGCATGTTTAGCATTTTGCTAGCACTATTTAACACAATGCTAGCATGATTTAGCAAATTGCTAGCATATTTTAACATGTTGCTAACATCATCGGACATTTTTAATATGTTTCTAGCAAGATTTAACAAATGTTTTATGTTTTAGCATGTTAACATGATTTAACATGATTTAACACATTGCTAACATGTTTTAGCAAGTTGCTAGCATGTTTTTACATGTTGCTCACATGATTTAAGTCAAGTCAAGTCAACTTTATTTATATAGCGCTTTTTACAACGCAGATTGTTTAAGCAGCTTCACAATGTTAAACAGGAAAATAATGCAACAGAATATGAATAGGCTGTACAGCCGCTCTGGAGAAAACGGTGATGTCATCAGCTCAGTTCAATTATCATACAGTGACAATGTGGGCAGATCAGTAATATAGTTGATGTATTTAATTTAGTTTAGTAATTCAATTTATTTGGATATTTAGTTGAAAATGTAGTGTATTTAACACAATGCTAGCATGATTTAGCAAATTGCTAGCATATTGTAACATGTTGCTAACATTATCGAACATTTCTAAGATGTTTCTAGCAGGATTTAAATTTTTTGTTCACGTTTTAGCATGTTAACATGATTTAACACATTACTAACATGTTTTGCCATGTTGTTTGCATGTTACTAACATGATTTAACACATGAAATCAGCTGTAAAGCAGCTCGACAGAAGACAGTAGTGTCATTGCTCAGCTCAAATTAATTTTATAATTTATTTATTTCACAACATTCACACTGTTGAATGTTTATTACTGTGTAACAGTATCTCTATTGTATCAAGTGCTATTTAAATAAATGTGACTCGATTTGATAAGCTAGAGCGGATATGAAATGCAGCCAAGTCGCAAAAGCAGTTGTAGTTTAGTTACTCCACTGATTCATTGTAACTCTGTTTTTTACAGTATCTTAGGACATCTGTCACCCAGCAGCATTCATCACAAATGTTCTTTGTCCAGATGGAAAGAGTCACTTACCTTGTACGAGACTTTGACAACAGATGGCGCCCATTTATCAAACTCATAGACCCAATTAGACAGAGTTCTGTCAGAGAAACACAGTGTTCATGAAAACAGACACTCTGTGTGAACAAATACAAGTATGAAAGCTGATCTGAATAGTGACTGACGAGAGCGGCACGATGATGAGGTAGGGTCCGTTCAGACGCTTGTACTCCATGAGGTATGTGATGAGCGCGATGGTTTGGATGGTCTTGCCCAAACCCATCTCATCCGCCAGGATCCCGTTCAGATTATTGTTATACAGAGACACCAGCCACTCCAAACCCTTGATCTGCACACAAACAGTCAAAGCATTAATAACATCATTTGTGTGTGTATCGATCGTCTGCTCTAAGATGTCGGCGACTGCATGACCCACATCAGTCGACCACTAATATTTAAAGTTCAATGTCTGGTAATAGTGCTGAATGACCTGGTATTGCTTGAGTTGTCCGTTGATCAGCAGAGACGACTGTTTGTCTACCCGTTCAGTAACGGCGTGAGCCACAGCGTAATATGACTGCAACCCGCGCGCAAACACAGCGCTACCGTACTCATCATCCACGTCCTGTTTAGCATGTCTGAGAAAAACACACACACACAAACACACAGGTTGAGACTGCAGCATTGAGGGCATATAAATGGCCTGTAAACACTGAAGATCACAGTAATTAGGGATGCACCTATATTTCGGCCGATACCGATAACCGATAATTAAATTCATTGCCCGATAAATCTATATCTTGATGTACATTTTTGTGAGCCTGATTACAAAAACAAAAGGCAAACAAATACAGTGGACAACTGTTTTTCAATTTTAAATACTTAACTGCAGAAAACAAAGAAACTGCAAGGAAACTAGATCTTTATTTTTGCACAATTATTTACTAAAAGTATCATAATTTATGCCAATTAAAGACTCCTTAAGTTTTACAATTCATTTTACATTCCTATGGCAAATTGCAATGCTGATGTCCACTTTTTTGACGTGCTCATGGGCAGTGGCGTCTATCTGAAGTGGTTCGACAGGAGCAAATAATCCATCATTTGTTGACTTTAATATATCACCCTAATTTTCTCACCAGAGCGAAAACTGATATGCTGATAAATGTTCATTTTAATGTTGTCGTTATCGGTACCAATACGATAACTATTGGAAGCCGATAACCAACAAATTGGCCGATAAATCTAAATCTTGATATACATATACACCGGTCAGGCATAACATTATGACAGATGAAGTGAATAACACTGATTATCTCTTCATCGCGGCACCTGTTAGTGGTTTGGATAAATTAAGCAGCAAGTGAACATTTTGTCCTCAAATTTGATGTGTTAGAAGCAGGAAAAATGGGCAAGCGTAAGGATTTGAGCGAGTTTGACAAGGGCCAAATTGTGATGGCTATAAGACTGGGTCAGAGCATCTCCAAAACTGCAGCTCTTGTAGGGTGTTCCCGGTCTGCAGTGGTCAGTCTCTATCAAAAGTGGCCCAAGGAAGGAACAGTGGTCAACCGGCGACAGGGTCATGGCCAAGGCTCATTGATGCACGTGGGGAGTGAAGGCTGGCCCATGTGGTCCGATCAAACAGACGAGCTACTGTAGATCAAATTGCTCAAGAAGTTAATGCTGGTTCTGATAAAAAGGTGTCAGAATACACAGAGCATCAGTTTGTTGTGTATGGGGCGGCATAGCCGCAGACCAGTCAGGGTGCCCATGCTGACCCCTGTCCACCGCCAAAAGTGCCAACAGTGGGCATGTGAGCATCAGAACTAGACCACGGAGCAATGGAAGAAGGTGGACTGGTCTGATGAATCACGTTTTCTTCTACATCACGTCGATGGCCGGGTGCGTGTGTGTCACTTACCTGGGGAACACATGACACCAGGATGCACTATGGGAAGAAGACAAGCCAGGAGAGGCAGTGATGCTTTGGGCAATGTTCTGCTGGGAAACCTTGGGTCTTGCCCTCCATGTGGATGTTACTTTGACACGTACCACCTACCTCAGCATTGTTGCAGACCATGTACAGCCTTTCATGGAAACGGTATTCCCTGGTGGCTGTGGCTCTTTCAGCAGATAATGCTCCGCCACAAAGCAGTGGTTCAGGAATGGTTTGAGGAGCACAACGAGTTTGAGGTGTTGACTTGGCCTCCAAATTCACCAGATCTCAATCCAATCGAGCATCTGTGGGATGTGCTGAACAAACAAGTCCGATCCATGGAGGCCCCACCTCTCAACTTACAGGACTTAAAGGATCTGCTGCTAACATCTTGGTGCCAGATACCACAGCACACCTTCAGGGGTCTAGAGGAGTCCATGCCTCGATGGGTCAGGGCTGTTTTGGCAGCAAAAGGGGGACCAACACAATATTAGGTCATAATGTTATATATATATATATGTACATATCTGATAATCTGATTAACTGCAGAAAACAACTACAATTTATAAGCTTTAATATATCAACCTAATTTTCTCATTGGACCAAAATGATAACATTAAATATGAAACATTTTCAGCCGAAACCAATAATTATTTATATTCGGTAGCCGATAACCAATATATTGGCAGATAAATCTATATCTTTATATACATTTTTCTGAGCCGATATGGCCGTCGATACACTGTGCATCCCTAACAGTAACACTCAAGCTGCGTCAGGTGTGTGTGTTTGTCCTACTCTATGATGTGACGCACGTCCACCTCTGACACGTCCTCACTGTCCGGGTCGGGAATCTTTTTCTTCTCCTCCCCCCCAGGAGTTTGAGAAGGCAGAAGCTGAGGAGGCTCCTCTTCCTCTTCCTGTCAGGGAGAACATCTTAAATAAATCTTGTGCTGTCAGTTTAATCAATTGTGTACAGTCAGAAAGCAGCTGAAGGCACCTCGTCCTCCTCCGACCCAGAATCCTCGCTGTCCGAGCGCGGCGCGACCTCGTAACTGAAGAGAGAGAGAGAGCATCAGTGGAGACGCTCCATTCACCATGTAGGATGTTCCATATTGTGATCTTACCCAGGGTTCATCTCCAACCACGTGTCCAGCTGTCCAGCTTTAGGAGCGTCCAATCCGGTCAGAATGTTCCCGCTGTCCACGTGGATCACCTTCACTGGGAGATCACTCATCTGACTCGTCTCATCCAGGGGCTTTAAACATCATCATCAACACCACCTTAAGATCAGTGGCTCACAAACCCAGTACTTTTCAAAACAGAAGAAATACACGATCGAACAACGTAATGATCACTTTTGATCACAACCCACCTCTCCGTCTGGTCCCAGAGATCCCGTCTGTCCCTCCGCGTTCTCCAGCTTCTTTTTCTTCTTCTTTTTCTTCTTCTTCTCTTTCAGAGCCTGGACAGCTTTATGAGCGCGGACGAGCTCTGTCAGATTGGCCACGTACTCGTCCGTCTGCTGGAGCAGATACGCCAGACGCTTGTCCTTCTTCTGGTCGATGAGCTTCCTGTAACCCTCCTCATCCTCAGCCTGAAGAAGAACGGGTAGCACTTTACAACAAGGTTTCACTTGTTAACATTAGTTAAGTACATTAGTTAACTTGAAGGACAACTCCGGTGAAAAATGAACCTAGGGGTAATTAACACATGGTTACCGAGTAGATCGTTCTCTGGGATGCGTTTTCATGAAAATCGAATGTAAATATTTTTATCTCTAAAAACAGATTAGCTAATAATCTCTTATAAAAAAAGTTGTTTTTTATCATTCAGGCAAGTGTTATACATCATTGTATTCTGTTAAGTTTCTTTTTTTTGTGTACAGTCACAATAAAAACAAATTGTTGTGCTTTTTGCAAAATAAGGGAAACAAACATGATTCGCGATCTTCAGCCTCTCTCTCAATGATGTCTAATCTGATTCTCTTCAGAAAATCACCTCTAGCTTAGTGAGAACTTGACACACAAACATGAGACAACTGTCTAAAGAAACGTTGAAATGTCAGGTTTTAAATCATGTAAATCCAAACGAAAACAAATATTCTGTGTTTATGTAATCTGTGTGAAAAGTGGGAGATATCAGTCAACTCATTACTGCCTCATTACCCGCTAATGCGGCCACGCCCACAGACCGCGTGCTCTTTCAAATACAGGCAATCCATGCGTCGACGCCCACACACACCTCAACTCATGCAAACAACTAGTGAAGCTATGGGTCAGATACATCGCTTTGAGTAATAATCCTGGAATAATTCTCCACACGGAAAGGTTGTCTAGATTGTCTACTTGTATACTAAATGGATTCTGTAAATTGTTCATGGGAAAATAATAAATATTGATTAAAAAAAATAAATAAGATTTATTTGGCCTGTTTTCGTTTTGTATAAATTGTATCTTAATTTTAATCAATGTTTTTAATATAGTTATAGCTTATTTTATAAGAAGTCAATATAACAGACAATAGCCTTAGCGCTGCATTGCACGCGTCTCATAAATGAACTTAAGATGGAAATTATATTTGAGTATTAATGGCCTTTTTTACAGTGAATTTCGTTTTGTATAAATTGTATATTAATTTTAATCAATGTTTTTAAAACGAATTTTGCTTCATATTGATGTTTAAATATTATACCCTATGTTGTTGTTTTTTTGTTTGTTATTTAGAAAGTTAATTGCTTTCTTTAAACTGAATTTCGTTTTGTATAAATTGTATCTTAATATTAATCAATGTTTTTAAAACGAATTTTGCTTCATATTAATGTTTAAAATATTATACCCTATGTTGTTGTTTTTTTGTTTGTTATTTAGAAAGTTAATTGCTTTCTTTAAACTGAATTTCATTTTGTATACATTTTATCTTAATTTTAATCAATGTTTTTAATATATTTGATATAATATAACAGACTGGTATAATAAATATATTAGTATATTTGATACCAATATAGCAGAAAATAGCCTTAGCGCTGGCTCATGCATTTCATGTGTTTCTGACTGAAGCTGTAAATGATATTTGAGTATTGTGTGTATTTGATGGTTTACAAATGATTCAGAAAATATTTGCCATTGAAATGACTGGGAAAAAGTGTCCCAATCAACCTAAATTCACCAGATAATATTTGAAATCATAATTGCATTGCATTATGTTGTTTTAAATCCCAAATATTTTAATTATAACATTCATCATTACCAATTGTCACAATATTACTGTTTATTTATTATTATTACTATTTATTTAATATTACTGTATCACATTATTATTCATGGTTCGTTCACGCCTACTCGCATAAGGCCTGAGTAAAGAAAAAGTGTTTTACAAAATGTAAATGAATATATTGTTTTATGTGAATGAGTAGGCTAAATGATTCTCTCATCAGTTTAAAGCAAAAACTCTAAACAAAAACACCCAATAATCAAAGGGCTTGTGAACACATATCTATTGTGTGTTTTGAAGCCTTAATTTTAATTTTTTTTTTTAGTTTTTTCAAAAATTTTGCATAAACATTATTCTCTCAAAAATACCCATGTATAACCATGTACATACATGTTGCTCAGATATTATGGTAGCCCAGTTTGTGCTGAATACACACTTTTGCCATTAGTGTGTTTATAAGCAACTGAAAAATGCACAAATGTCAGAGCATGTCAAAACTTCTAAAGGGCCCCAAAACAGCTCAGACTCCTAGGGGTTAAACTAACAATGAACAATTCTTCTACAGCATTTATTCATCTTACTGAATGCTAATCTCAACATTTGCATAAACTAATGTTAACAATTGTAAAGTGTTATCGGAAAACGCGCAAACACACACGAGCTCTGAACTCTCACCTCTGTGTGTGTGTGTGTGTGTGTGTGAGAGTGTGTGTGTGTGAGACGCACCATCAGACGTCTCATTCGCTCTTTCTCGATGCGCTCGTTCTCCTTCTTCTGCTCGCGCTCAGTGTTGGCGTGGTACGTGGCCACAGCTTTGGTCAGTTTCTGGATCTTTGCCGTGATGGAGCGATGATATTCCTTGAAGTCTTTGGCATGCTGCAGGATGCTGTTGAGATACTCCTGCGCCAGAGCACAAAGAATCATGGGAATTACTGCAATGACTGAAGTGGGCTCCAAAATTCGAGAACAGTGAAATTAGAAGAGACGCTAATTTAATATCAAGCATTTCATTACTAATCATCCGATCAGCATCACAGTATGAGTGACCAACTGCCCTCTCAGAGCTACACAAACTAAACCTGATGATCATGAGATGAGGTGAGAGTCACATGACCAACGACATTTGACATATACTTCTAATAATCTAACTTGACATTACTTTTTTTTACGTCTGTAAGTGTATTTATTACATATTTAATAATATTTGACTATTTGAACATCTTATATTTACTGTAATACATCTGTACTACATATGAATTTGTATACTCTATTTGTATATACAATATACATATATTTATTTGTGTATTGTATATTTTTGGAACTATGTTTTTGTCTGAAGACTGTCCTGACTGTCTGTCTATCTATCTACATCCATCTGTCTATCCATCATCCATCCGTCCATCTGTCCATCCAGCCGCCCATCTATCTATCTATCTACATCCATCTGTCTATCCATCATCCATCCGTCCATCTGTCCATCCAGCCGCCCATCTATCTATCTATCTACATCCATCTGTCTATCCATCATCCATCCGTCCATCTGTCCATCCAGCCGCCCATCTATCTATCTATCTATCTATCTATCTATCTATCTATCTATCTATCTATCTATCTATCTATCTATCTATCTATCTATCTATCTATCTATCTATCTATCTATCTATCTATCTATCTATCTATCTATCTATCTATCTATCTATCTATCTATCTATCTATCTATCTATCTATCTATCTATATATCTATCTATCTATCTATCTATCCACCCGTCCGTCCATCCATCTGTCTATCCATCCATCCATCCATCTGGCCATACAGCCGCCCCTCTATCTATCTATCTATCTATCTATCTATCTATCTATCTATCTATCTATCTATCTATCTATCTATCTATCTATCTATCTATCTATCTATCTATCTATCTATCTATCTATCTATCTATCTATCTATCTATCTATCTATCTATCTATCTATCCGGCCGCCCGCCTGCCCATCCATCTATCTATCTACCTATCCATCTATCCACCCGTCCGTTCATCCGTCCGTCCATCCATCCATCTGCCTATCAATCATCCATCCATCCATCTGTCCATCCAGCCACCCATCTATCTATCTATCTATCTATCTATCTATCTATCTATCTATCTATCTATCTATCTATCTATCTATCTATCTATCTATCTATCTATCTATCTATCTATCTATCTATCTATCTATCTATCTATCTATCTATCTATCTATCTATCTATCTATCTATCTATCTATCTATCTATCCACCCGTCCGTCCATCCATCTGTCTATCCATCCATCCACTCGTCTGTCCATCCATGCATGGATGGATGGATGGATGGATGGACTGTGGATGGATGGACAGTGAGATGGTGGTCCAGTGGGTTAAATCATGGAACTGATACGCAGAAGGTTGCTGGTTCAATCCCAGCGGTCACCACCAGTATGTCCTTGAGCAAGGCACCTTACTCCATGTTGCTCCAGGGGGATTGTCCCTGTAATAAGGGCACTGTAAGTCGCTTTGGATAAAAAGCGTCTGCCAAATGTAAATGTAAATGTAAATCTGTCCATCCAGCCGCCCATCTATCTATCTATCTACATCCATCTGTCTATCTGTCCATTGTTTGTCTATCTACATCTATCTATCCATCCATCCATCCATCTGTCACATAAAGAAATTATTTGTTTTACATCATAACTTTTCCTTCAAGTCCTAAAATAGTCTGTTTATTTGTAGGTTTAATCAAATTTCCAATCCCAGATATCCAGCGTGTTCTCAGATGTTTGGAGGTGTCAGGGAAACAATGAGCCAGTGTGAATGAGGTATAGATGCTTGCCTGGTGTTTCTGTCTGCGTTTGCGTTCCTGCTCAATCTTCTGCTGTTTCTCTAGTTTCTCTGTGATTCGCGCCTCACGTAACGACTGTCTCTTGCTGCGTTTATAGGCCTTGGCGTCCAGTGATGTTTCTAAGGCCGTGTCACGTCTCATGCAAACCACCACCTCCTGACGCAGCTGTGGAAGCAAACACACAAACTGTCAGGGCAAAAACAAGATGAACTGATGCAGTGGCCACTAGGAATATGCCAACAGCCTGACATGGATCACTGCATCTGAGTGAATGTTTGTGAGGTCCAAACGGCCGTCACCTGTCTCTGGAAGTTGAGCAGTCTGAGAGCTTTGAGCTCAATAGTAGCTTTGGTGCGCAGATCTCCAGCCAGAGACCCCGGAAGATTCTCCAGCTCCTGAATACGGTGAGCGATACGAGCTTCAAGCCTGCAGAGACATCATAACACAAACCATCAGAAGAGCTCCAGTCTCAGCTGGTCCTTGGTACAATAGAGTCACACGAGAGACGCATCACATCCGACGAAAAAAAGGTTTGTTGGGTGATTTTTAAAGGCTGAACTGCTGAACCTCAGGCTCAAAGTATTAGAGCCAGAACCATCGTAGACGGACACGTACATAACTAACAATATTCAAACTAGTGATCAATCACGTTTTTTCCATCCACCTATTTTTTGAAAAGTTTGGGATATCACATTAAAAAAAAAACACTGGATGGAGACGCCAAGATGTGCATAAATTCTAAAAATGTGCATAAAGAACATATACGCTCAATTGGGGTGGATCATTTTACTATGGAAATATGTTTACTGAATAAATCCCTCGAAGGGCAACGAAAAACTCACATGACTTTGCCACCGCAGAGGACGTGATTGGCTAACTGGACTAGCCTTGGTACAATTGAGTCACACGAGACGGACCAATCGCATCACATGATCTCAAATGTTGGTTTGGTGGTTCTGAAACGCTGTCTGAAAAGTCTGTCATCAGAATGATTTGGTTTAAATGGTTAGTTCACTTTGTGATGGATCGATGGATGCACCTTTTTGGGCTTCAAATTTTGGGCTGCCATTTTAATGCTTGGAAGAGCCAGGACATTTATTTATATATCTCCGATTGTGTTCGTCTGAAAGAAGAAAGTCATATACACCTAGGATGGCTTGAGGGTGAGTAAATCATGGGCTAATTTTCCTTTTTGGTTGAACTAATTCCCTCCAGAAGCGCCTCACACGATTGCGTTCACAAACACCAGCATCCGAACGCAAGAGAACATGACAGCGTCTATTGTGTTTCATATTGGAATTTCCCAGGAAGTGCTGATTTGAAGACATGGGATGGAATCGGTGCTTTGTTCGCAGATTTTTTATGCAATAGTCCAAATTTTGCGCACAAGTTAACTTCGCAACACTGGATGGAAACATAGCTAAGGCTGATTTTTGAACTGTTACCCACAATCCTGAATACTTGCTTCAAAGTACAAAGTAACAACAAGTAACCGAACATTTTGCATTTATGCATTTGGCACTTTTATCTCAAGCGAGTTACATTGCATTCAAGGTTCACATTTTTTCCCGGGATTCGAACCCATGACCTTTTTGACCTGTGTGAAGGCCGTCAGAGAGTCGCTCTGGCTGCGGTTCAGCTGCGTCTCACCTGTACTCTCTCTCCTGCAGTATCTCAACCGGGTCCAGACCGCAGGGCTTCTGAATGGGCGTGATGCGGTTCTGCTTCTGGTGCAGCGGCACCATGGTGGTGGGCTGAGACGGGTGGGCCAGGTGTCCTGGCGATTGGGTTTGTGGCGGCATGACTGGCGAGGCGGCCGGTGGCACCGACGGCGGAGCAGGTGAGGGACGTCCGGTGGGCTGCGGCGGCATCAGTTTCTGAGGAGCGTTGGAGGGGGTTGCAGCATTGACCATAGGACCTGTAGCACAGGACATACATCATCACAGACTGCTTTTCCATTTAAGAAGCTCAGTCATCACATGCTGCACGGATGCGTTCTCACCTTCAGGCCATGGTTTGGGAGGTCCGTTGAGGTTCTGGCCCTGAACACCAGCCGGGACTCCAGAAGGTCCAGGAGGAGGCATGTTGGGTCCAACCATCCCTGCGGAGCAACCGGCACAAACTAACCCTTTACTAAAGTCACCACAAACAACTGAACTTTCTTAAGAACCACTCCCTCATTCAGAAGAGAACCTGAGAAAAATACAGCTCCCAAATTTGAACTGAATTAGAAATGAGGTAGCACACAGAACACAATTTTAAATTTAAAGGGTTAGTTCATCTAAAAATTAAAATTATCCTATAATTTACTCACCCTCAAGCCCTCCTAGGTGTATATGATTTTTTTTTCTCAGCCAAACATAATCGGAGTTATATCAAAAATATCCTGGCTCTTCCAAGCTTTATAACAGGAGCGAATGGTACCTTATATTATGAAGCAAAGCCATGAGTTTTTGTTAGAAAAATATCCATATTTATAACTTTATAAACTATAATCACTGGCTTCAAGTAACAGTCGTGTGGGAGTCGAGTTCCAGGTCAAAGAGTGATCTCTGACCCAACGCCCTATTTGTTTCAGAGGTGGACAAAGTACACAACTCTAGTACTTGAGTTAAAGTAAAAGTACTACTAGTCAAATATTACTCCGTTACAAGTGAAAGTTCTAAAAACAGGTTTTTACTTAAGTAAAAGTACAGAAGTATTTGTTTTTAAAAGTACTTCAGTATCAAAAGTAAATTTCCCCTTTTTTATGTCAATGCATTATTTTATTATTGTTGCATTGTATAAATACACATTATGCCACCATGGTGGTTTAAGCCAGTCAGTGATGCTCCATCCGACATGCTAGCATACGACTACCTTAAACTAATTTAAATACTTGTATATAAAAGTTACAAAGCTCTTTACAAAACTGCTGTCACTTTAAGGCCAAATGCACGGATCCAATACACTGATACACATCCAATGTTCTCCCACTGTTTACTCTTCTCTTTCTCCCAGACGTTTACATTTGTGAAAATTTTATGAGACATGCATCAAGTATATGCCAACTAAACTAATCTTTAATCTTTTCAGAAAACTGAAACATACTTTTTAAGTATGGCCATGGGTGCACACACTGCGCAGAGGAACCGTCTTCATCCATTTTCCCAAAAAATTTTGGGAAACTTCACCTGACCCTATACAAGAGTGATTACTGATAGGCTGTTTGCAAAAAAAAAAAAACCTTTTAAAGAAGAAAAAAATCCTCGACTGAATTTCAAAGTTGCTACAGAAACGACTTTCGACTTTGAGGACCTTGATAGAAATGTAGTGGAGTAAAAAGTACGATATTTGTCTTTCAAATGTGGTGAAGTTAAAGTCAAAGTTTCCCGAAAAAATAATACTAAAGTAAAGTACAGATAAAAGTAAAGTGTACTTAAGTAAAGTACTCAAGTAAATGTACTTAGTTACTGTCCACCTCTGATTTGTTTGAACCACGAGAGGCGTCTACTCTCACCTGAGCTTACTCTACTCCTACATCCTACGTCATGCGTCAGGTCAGAGGTCACTCTTCTGCAGGAACTCGCGTACGGCCATTTCCGGAAGTCAGTGATTATAGCAAAAACGCATTGCTTTGCTTCAGAAGGCCTTTATTAACCCCCTGGAGCCCTATGGATCACTTTTATGATGGATGGATGCACTTTTTGTGGCTTCAAAATCCAAATTACCATTCACTCCCACTATAAAGCTGGGAAGAGCCAGGATATTTTTTAACATAACTCTGATTGTGTTTGGCTGAAAGAAGAAAGACATAAACACTTAGGATTGGCATTTTTAGGTGAACTAACCCTAAGGTTTTGCGCTGGCACAAGCTGTTAGTAAATCTGGCCAAATAATGAATCCAATCATCAGTGACAGAGCAGAACAACCCAAATAACTTGTGCCGTCCGATACATGTGTGGTAGTTTAATCATGTCAAATCTCTGCTCACCATGTCCTCGGCTGAAGCCGGCGCTTCCTCCACCACCCACTGGCAAATTGGTCAAGGACGGTCCCTGCGGCATGCCTGGCATGGGCCGCTTGCCCTGCACTGCCATCTGCAGGTGGTCTGGTAGAGGCTGCCCGCGCGCCAGCATCTTATAGGCCATGATCTGAGCGCGCAGCTGGTGCAGCTGGCTCTGGTTGAAAGGTGTTGGGGTGGCGGAGGAGCCTGAGGCGCTGCTGCCCGAGACAGAGGCGGTGCTTTGGCTTCCCGGGCGGTTCTGCTGTGGCAGCGATTGGCCATCCACGCCCTCCAACGAGGCCGAACTAGAGCCGGAGTTGGACAGGAGAGGACCGGACGGAGGCCCGCTGGCAGACACGGGACTGGACACATGCTCTGAAGCACCCAGCGGTGACGGGTATCCTGCGGGAGGAGACAGAATGGACACAAGTCAATCAAACAGCAAAACACTGTCCTGTTTGTGAAGTCATGTCACCTTTATTTCTAAAGTGCTTTATACAATACAGATTGTTTCAAAGCAACTTCAGAGTAATAAACAGGAAATAGTGATCAATGGTGCAAACAGAATTCAATTCGGCTGTAAAAGCAGCTCAAAAACACAACAGTGTCATTATTTAGCTGTTCAGTGTTGATTAAGTGCAGTTCAATAACTGTGTCGATGTTGCGAAATTCATCAAAGCTGAATCAGCTATAAAGCAGCGGTATCATCATACAAATCAAAAGAATTCAAGCTCGCTTTGAAAGGGAACTTGAGCTGCGTCCCCTAGAGGGCACTATATACAGGTGCTGGTCATATAATTAGAATATCATCAAAAAGTTGATTTATTTCTCTAATTCCATTCAAAAAGTGAAACTTGTATATTATATTCATTCATTACACACAGGCTGATATATTTCAAACATTTATTTATTTTAATTTTGATGATTATAACAGACAACTAAGGAAAATCCCAAATTCAGTATCTCAGAAAATTAGAATATTGTGAAAAGGTTCAATATTGAAGACACCTGGTGCCACACTCTAATCAGCTAATTAACTCAAAATGGTCCTTTAAATGGTCTCTCAGTCTATTTCTGTAGGCTACACAGTCATGGGGAAGACTGCTGACTTGACAGTTGTCCAAAAGACGACAATTGACACCTTGCACAAGGAGGGCAAGACACAAAAGGTCATTGCAAAAGAGGCTGGCTGTTCACAGAGCTCTGTGTCCAAGCACATTAATAGAGAGGCGAAGGGAAGGAAAAGATGTGGTAGAAAACAAGTGTACAAGCAATAGGGATAACGACACCCTGGAGAGGATTGTGAAACAAAACCCATTCAAAAATGTTGGGGAGATTCACAAAGAGTGGACTGGAGCTGGAGTCAGTGCTTCAAGAACCACTACTCACAGACGCATGCAAGACATGGGTTTCAGCTGTCGCATTCAACAAACAGCGTCAGATGCGTCTCGCCTAGGCTTAAGACAAAAAGGAAAAAAAGTGGTCCAAAGTTATGTTCTCTGATGAAAGTACATTTTGCATTTCCTTTGGAAATCAGGGCCCCAGAGTCTGGAGGAAGAGAGGAGAGGCACACAATCTAGTTGCTTGAGGTCCAGTGTAAAGTTTCCACAGTCAGTGATGGTTTGGGGTGCCATGTCATCTGCTGGTGTTGGTCCGCTGTGTTTTCTGAGGTCCAAGGTCAACGCAGCCGTATACCTGGAAGTTTTAGAGCACTTCATGCTTCCTGCTGCTGACCAACTTTATGGAGATGCAGATTTCATTTTCCAACAGGACTTGGCACCTGCACACAGTGCCAAAGCAACCAGTACCTGGTTTAAGGACCGTGGTATCCCTGTTCTTAATTGGCCAGCAAACTCGCCTGACCTTAACCCCATTGAAAATCTATGGGGTATTGTGAAGAGGAAGATGCGATATGCCAGACCAAACAATGCAGAAGAGCTGAAGGCCACTATCAGAGCAACCTGGGCTCTCATAACACCTGAGCAGTGCCACAGACTAATCGATTAATGCCACGCTGCATTGCAGCAGTAAATCAGGCAAAAGGAGCCCCAACTAAGTATTGAGTGCTGTACATGCTCATACTTTTCATGTTCATACTTTTCAGTTGGCCAACAGGCCAAGATTTCTAAAAATCTTTTCTTTATTTTCTGAGATACTGAATTTGGGATTTTCCTTAGTTGTCTGTTATAATCATCAAAATTAAAATAAATAAATGTTTGAAATATATCAGTCTGTGTGTAATGAATGAATATAATATACAAGTTTCACTTTTTGAATGGAATTAGTGAAACAAATCAACTTTTTGATGATATTCTAATTATATGACCAGCACCTGTATATATCTTGTCTTCAGAAGACTGTTTGAGTTGTTTGAGCATGCACGTTTAGATCTCGAGGGAACTAAATGCATGCATTGTGAGAATTTCTCTATGAAAAGCTCAGTTTGCGCCGTCCCTATTCTCGAGGGATGTGGGACATGCATTTGGGTGGAAGCTGTCGACTCTTCAAAGAAGCTAGATGCGCTTGGTATGATTAGACATGTGCCGGTCTACGGTAATACGATATATCACAATGCACGATGAACATGCACGATATTGTTATCGTGGGCACTTCAAAATACCGTGAATAATTATTTATTACGAATTATTCCGATTTTTAGAATGCATTTTAAGAATACTTTACCCATCAACCGTTTAAAATGAACAAAGAGGAACGCGCATTGATGTAAACAAAGCCGACATGCATGAGCAGCGCATGGCGGGACGAGTGAAGGAGACGCGCTGAATGAAAATGCACATTCACACTCTGACAGCAGAGGGCGCTGACGGAACAGCAGAAATGCAGTTTCCTCTGTACAGTCATTCAGATTTCTGTATTCGCTACGGTGCTCATCACATAACCAAATACTTAATAATTAAAAACTTAAGGCTATTCATTTTCAAACTTGAACATTTAATATTTTAACCTGGACTAAATTACATGCCCTAGATTGATATTGTTTGAACATGTTCTGATTCTTTGTTGTTCAGTCACACACTTTACAATAAGGCTCTATTATTAGGGGCCAAGCACCGAAGGTGCGGAGCCCCTCTTGAAACCGTTAGATTTCTTATTATTATTCCGCCATGGAAGTCTATGGCAGCCCATAGAACCATTTGCGGGAAAATTATGAAATTTGGTACACTGATAGAGGTCATTACCAATAGTAAACACACCCATTTTGGAGTCTCTAACTCAATCCCTCTAGCGCCACCACCTGTCCAAAGTTTGACTCATATTTTTGCTAATGACTTTTGAACCCTAAGGGCTAGAAACAACATTTTTTCCTCTGATTCTTTGGCTCAAGCTGATTCGATTGCACCCTATGATGTCATTACCGTCATGAAAATGTTCCCGCCATTTTTAATTAACCGAAACCCAACTTTTTCGAACTCCTCCTAGGCCGTTGGTCCGATTTGCATGAAAATTTTACCAGATCCTCTCCAGACAGTGATGACAAAAAAACATGGAATTCAAGTTGATTCGTCAAAATGTTTTTGATTAACACACAAACAAATGTTATGTAACGCTAGCAAAAACACACTTAAGGCAATATCTCCGCAACACTTTATTGTATTCAAACCAAACTTGGTACAAGTCATCGCAAGCATTACCTGAGGTAACATGTAGCGTTTCGGCGCAGCGCCACCTACTGGTCCGGAGATACAAAAAATGGCTATTTTTGCTTATAACTTCTTAACCATTTGTCCAAATATCATAAAAGTGGTCTCGTTATATTCAGGACGGCATGCCGAGTCTGATATCCAATTTTACCATATCGGCCATTTTGACTGTCGGCCATTTTGAATTGTGCTAAAATGCTGTTTTTTATGAACACATGAACAGATTGTTACGAAACTCGGTATGGGTCATCAGCACGATGCCCTAAAGTAGCCTGAGAAGTTTCGAAACAGCGCCACCTAGTGGATATTTTTTTTTTCCAAACGCTTTTAACTTTGGGTGGGGTTGACTTATTTTCGTGGGACTAACTTTTTTAGTCTCCTGAATCCTTGCCGAGTCCAACGATACCAGACTTGCCAGGTTTCGGTGTATGGTTTGTGCAGTGCGGTAATTTAGTGCTTAAAAACCGTTACCTGATATCTTCGAAACCGCTAGTCCGCTTGACTCCCGAGGGGGTTAATTGCACGCTTTTCAAGATGCAGTCGCAGTAATTGGTTCCACCCAGGCTTGACTCTCTCCTGAGGGATGATAGTCGAGGTATTACGGTGAGGCGGGATTAAGCACAGGGTTGTAGGTAGAGCAGGGACGAGTCAAACAGGAAGTTTCCTTTTCTGGCTCCTCTTCTTGGCTCAGATAACATTATTATTATATGCCTGTTTATATGTCTATGCATTATTATATGTTTGTTCTGAGCATTTGACAGCAGATTGTTTTGTTTGTAAACGAGGCACAGTGTAACAGAGTTTGCAAATAAACTTTTGTTGGCAGATGAAGCAGCCGACTGTATTGGATCTGACAGCAGCTGCATCACCAACTGTAAGTAAATTATTTCATAATGCTTTGTCGGTAAATGAAAAAAGCAGGTTTTATATGTATGGATGATGTTTTCAATAGCGAACTGTTGATATTGTTTCCTATGCAGTGACGTTAGCCAATCATAACAGTGGCCCTTTTCTGACAAGCCTTCAATGAGCCGCGCCTTAAAAACGGATCATTTCAGACAGAAAACATTTTTTTCCACATACACTATATTGCCAAAAGTTTTTCGGATGCCTGCCTTTACATGCACATGAACTTTAATGACATCCTATTCTTAATCCTTAGGGTTTAATATGGAGTTGGCCCACCCTTTGCAGCTCTAACAGCTTCAACTTTTCTGGGAATGCTTTCCACAAGGTTTAGGAGTGTGTTTATGGGAATTTCTGACAATTCTTCTAGGAGTGCATTTGTGAAGTCAGGCACTGATGTTGGACGAGAAGGCCTGGCTCTCAGTCTCCGCTCTGATTCATCCCAAAGGTGTTCTATCGGGTTGAGGTCAGGCCAGTCAAGTTCCTCCACACCAAACTCGCTCATCCATGTCTTTATGGGCCAACGCTTTGTGCACAATCCCCAAACTGTTCCCACAAAGTTAGGAGCATGAAATTGTCCAAAATGTCTTCGTATGCTGAAGCATTAAGAGTTCCTTTCACTGGAACTAAGGGACCAAGCCCAACCCCTGAAGAACAACCCCCACACTACAATCCCCCCTCCACCAAACTTTACACTTGCAGTCAAGTAAGTACTAGGGCTGTCAATTTTTTTTTTTAATTTCGAATATTCATCGAATTTACCAAAAAAAAGCACATTCGAATGCAAAAACTGCATTCGAATTTTTGGTAGAGGCACGCGAGACATGATGATGACGTAACTGACGCGGTTTGTTTATCCAGTACAGCAGTGCGGCTGTAAAAAGGCGTTAAAAATGGGCAATCTGTTCAACGGCGTATTCAGTCAGACACAGAGCAGTGCAGAAGAAGGCAATCAGGGCTTTGGAGCATGAGATGGATATAAATGAAAGAGAAGATTCGCTACCCGCTGACGAAAATCCTCTCAGTTGGTGGCAAAAATCATGCGGTATAACGTCATATGTATCCATATATTGCGCAGCTGGCATACTTGATCATACCTCAACAAAAAACGCTCAGCACTCGCTGCAGGTCAAGTTGACTGTTTGGTGTTTTTCACCAACAATATGTAGATGTTTAGTGAGTGGAAATGGATTGTTTCTGAATGTCCGTTTGCTATTTTGTGTCCACATTACGTTCTGTTGAAGCGTGTCTTCTCAGGTTACTGATGCACTTGCAGTTTTATACACTTTTGTTACCTAACTTTCCTTACATGCTCATTAATGAAATTATATTTTATTTAATAACAATTGTTTAAAAAAAGTTAATGCACTGTAAAAAGTGAATGTCATTTCATTTCAATAAAATATGCGATGCTTGATTTGGTTTAAATTAGCTTGTTGCGCTCGCTTGCGCCCTCTTGTGGCCATAGGAGACAATACAGTGCATTTTCCATCTAACATTTAAATATTGCCTTTAGAATTCGAATATAATTCGAATTTTGCTAATATTTATGAAAGAATTTTGAATTTAGCTTTTCAGACATTTTGACAGCCCTAGTAAGTCCCGATCTCCTGGGACCCGCCAAACCCAGACTCGTCCATTGGATTGCCAGACAGAGAAGTGTGATTGGTCACTCCAGAGAACACGTCTCACTGCTCTAGAGCAGTGGTTCCCAACCACGTTCCTGGAGGACCCCCAACAGTGCACATTTTGGATGTGTCCTTTGTCTGACACACCCACATCAGGTCTTGGAGTAGCTACTAATGAGCTGATAACCTGAATCAGGTGTGTTTGATTGAGGAGACATGCAAAATGTGCACTGTTGGGGGTCCTCCAGGAACGTGGTTGGGAACCACTGCTCTAGAGTCCAGTGGCGGCGTGCTTTACCCCACTGCATCCAATGCTTTGCATTGCACTTGGTGATGTAAGGCTTGGATGAGCTGCTCGGTCATGGAAACCCATTCCATGAAGCTCTACACACTGTTCTTGAGCTAATCTGAAGGCCACACGAAGTTTGTAGGTCTGTAGCTATTGACTCTGCAGAAAGTTGGCGACTTCTGCATACAGTGCGCCTCAGCATGCGCTGACCCAGCATATATTGATTTATCATAATAAATAATAAAAATGTAATGACCCCTTTAATATTTTAATCAGTTTTATTTTTATATTTTCCATTATTATTTTTATTTTAGTTAAAGTTGTCATAATTGTGTGCTTTTTTGCTATTTTTATTAGTGAAGTGACGTGTGGCCAAGTATGGTGCATTTAACCCATCCAAGTGCACACACACAGTAATGAACACACACTGTGAACACACACCCGGAGCAGTGGGCAGCCATATTGCTGCGGGTGCCCGGGTAGCAGTTGGGGGTTCGGTGCCTTGCTCAAGGGTCTCACCTCAATCGTGGTATTGAGGGTGGAGGAGAGCGCTGGTTATTCACTCCCCCCACCATCAATTCCTGCCGGACCTGAGACTCGAACCCGCAACTTTCGGGTTACAAGTCCGACTCTCTAACCATTAGGCCACAAATGCCCCCATCAAATGTGTATATAGTTTTTATATTTTAAGTTAGAGTTATTTTAGTACATAACTAAATCGATAAAAAGTTTAGTTTAACTAAATTAAAATGAGAAATAAATGTAAGTTTTTTATATTTTATTTTACGTTTATTATATTTCAAGTTTTTTATGGTTTCAGTTTCATAGAAGGGAGGTGAAAACATTACTCATTGGTGTCAATCAGACTCTACTAGTCAAACTGCCCTTCGTCTGCGGTTCATGAATGCGATACGGGAACCTTGAGAGTGCTGGTCCATCGGGCTCCCTGGACGCGTCATCCCGCTGTGACCGGCCCTCATCGGAACGACCTTCATCTGACTGAAGCGAGCATCTTCCGAAAGGCTCTCCTCCACAGGCTTTAGGACAAACAGAAACATTAACCCTCTGACCTGTTTACCATTAAAAAAAAACCATTTCGATTTATTGAGATTTTCACCTTGTGCATCTGGTGCAAACTCTCCTGACTGTATCCCGCAGATGTTTGCTGAGGAAAGGAGTGTCCTGTGGAAGTGGCTGGTCCAGGACTGGGGCCCATGAGGCTGTGTGAGGATCCAGGGGACAGTCCTGAACCCAGAACGGCCCCTGGAGACGGGCCCGGACCGGGCGAAGGCCCCGGACAGGGCGTCCCTCCTAACGGGGGCTCTGGGGTGGACATGCCTCAGACTCACCCTGCATTTGGCATAAGGAAAAAACATCATATTTTACATGACAGCTGCTCTGTCAGTTTACTTGTATGCTTTGTGTTTTTCTAAGATCTAGAGCTAACTGTGATGATTTCTAAATGCTCAAATAAAATATACTCATTCAAGCACAATTTATTTACATGACTTTTCTTGTTCTTAAAGGAACAGTTCACCTAAAAATGATTTTTTTTTAAATTTCTTACTCACCCTCAAGTTGTTCCAAACCTGTATGAGTTTCTTTCTACTGTTGAACACAAAAGAAGATATTTTGAAGAATGTTGACCGCACCAATTGACTTCAATAGTAGGGGGGAAAAAATATATATATAAAAATACTATGGAAGTCAATGGGTCCTTTCAACTGTCTGGTTACCAACATTCTTTAAAATATCATCCTTTGTGTTCAACAGAAGAAAGAAACTCATACAGGTTTGGAACAACTTGAGGGTGAGTAAGAAATGACGATTTTTATTTTTGGGTGAATTATCCCTTTAAGAGACTTTTTTTTTGTAATATAGCTCAACAATGCTTCATAACATGATCTGAACACTTTCTAAATTTAAGTGATAGTAAAGTCATACTGGCAAGAAAAATTAGGGATGCACCAGTACAAAAATTTTGGCCAATACCGATAATTCTTATTTGAAAGCCAATAACTGATATATTGGCCGATAAATCTAAATCCATTTTTATATAATTTTTGAGGGCCTAATTACAAAAAAAAGGTCACACCATTAAAATCCATGTCCAAAACATACAATTATAATGTTCTTATTATAATTTTATGTAGCCATTGACAGACTTGCGTTGAACATGTTGCACTGTATTTTCCTTTTTGAAGGGATTTCATATTTCAAGCAATTTAAAACCATCATGGCGAACAGTGCGCATCGGAATCGTCTCAGCTGAAGGAATACATTATTAATCGGCTTTAATATATCGGCAAAATGTTCTTATCGGGGTGATAATGATAACGTTAAAAGATATATCGGCTGATAACGATATAATGGGCGATATATCGTGCATCGCTAAGAAAAACCACAGTTACACTTTATTTTAAGGTGTACGTGTTGCAATGTGGGTTAGGGTGTTACTATATGATTAGGGTTTGTTGCATGTAATTATGCATAATTTACTGTGTTATTATTATAGTTACTACATTTAACATGTGTCAATGTAAAATAAAGTGTTACCAAAACCACACTATAATACCAGTTTCTGCACTTTTGACCAATGCATTTCCATATCATTTTAAACAGATTGTCCACACAAAGAATTATTTACATCCAATGAAGTTGAGATTTATTTTACACTAGGAAAAAATATATATATTATGGAAATTCCTCATGACTTTCCCGGGCCTGGAAACCTCAATTTTCTAAATGCACTGTAATGTCCAGGACAGGTCTTCTCTGATGACACTAATAATGATGAGGCTTTATTAGTGTCAGATGATCAGACATGGCCAGGTGATTCTGCAGGATGAACTCATCCCTGCATCTGCAAACATCAAACAGCGGCTCGTTATAGGAAAATAAGCCAAGCATGAGCATCTGACATGGAAATAAAATGTCGTCCAGCTCGTGCTGCTGGATGATCCTCCGCCGAACATCTGCACATCCGCCGATCAAACTCTCATGAAATACTGAGTCATTTTGAAACACTGCGAAAGAAATAATGACGTCAAGTGGCCAGACAGGCTGATGTGGTCGCGTTTACACTACTGAGATTAGTACGAGGATAATTCCTTGCCTATTTAATTAGACTTACCCTTGGTACAATAAATGAGGCGGACGCGCTCGAGCAGATGACGGAGCCCACGGTGTGTTTAATTAACCGAGCAGCGCCGCCCGACCTCCGTTCCGTTCATTCGGTTGATGTTCATGTACGGAGCGCCGCTGCGGACACGGAGCATCAAACGCTCGAGGAGAGAGACAGAGAGAGAGAGAGAGAGAGGAGAGAGATGATAGGAGAGAGATTATATGTGTAAAATTTATATTTTTATATCATTTATAAGTTATATTTTGTCTGTTTTCCTTATTTGCGTTTTGCATTCTTTACAAATTCTGACCACACTAAAAGAAAGGGTTCTGCTTCACACACATGGGATCACAATATGGATTTAGTAATTAAATACTTTTGTTTTTAACTCTAATTACATTTTATGAATTAAACCGCTCGTAAACATATCACTAGAAGAAATTAAAAAAAGTATTATGCAATCATTAAGACATTTGTCCTCATATAGAACTTTTTTTTGGCATAAAGCTTCTTTAAAATTGAGTGTTGAATGAAATGTTTAGAGAAAAAAAGGGCTCTATATAGAACTTCACTGAACCTTGTTCTCGTTTTTTTTTCCTCAAGAAGATGCCTTTATATGTCCACCAACAAAATAAATGTCAAAAACCTATAGATAGCCTAACTAATAGTATTGTATTGCATATGTAACATTCAATTCAGGAAGCTTTATTGGCATTGCAAAAAAATACATTTTGTATTACCAAAGCATTAAAACAACATAGAAAATGATTTATAACAACTGAACATCTGAGTAAAGCATGTGTAGAGATAATATAATAGAACTAAATAAAGCAACAACAAAATAATCAATAATAACATAAAATAATACCTAATAATCAGTCATAATTTGGCCCTTGTCAAACTCGCTCAAATCCTTACGCTTGCCCAATTTTCCTGCTTCTAACACATCAACTTTGAGGACAAAATGTTCACTTGCTGCCTAATATATCCCACCCACTAACAGCTGATGAAGAGATGATCAGTGCTATTCACTTCACCGGTGTCATAAAGTTATGCCTGACCGGTGTAAACTATTGTATAGGGTAGGCATGAACAATACAGTAACTTTCTACACTATCAAGTCAGTCCCAGAATATTGAATTAATTTCTAATCATTTTAAATAACCAGCTAATATTCATTAAGGATATAAGAATAAGACAAACTTTGTATTACTGTAATTGTCTAGATTGACAATACGTGTGTAAAATATTTTTGTATATATTTTTTTCAACATACATGTAATGTTTTAAATACTATGCTGCAATGTTTTAAATATTTTTTAACTACATTTTTGGAGTAAAATTAACTTTAAAGAATATTTACATTTATAATTTTCATTCATGCAGATAACATGACAAAATGTGTCATGGTTTAGTGGAGAATTTCTGTTACCTGGTGGAAAACAAACTCATTTAACATGAAAATGACATGAAATTGTCACTATAACAGGCAGATGGCAGCAGAGGATCACTCATTAACTCACAGCCGAAGCCTTCCCTAGTTCAGTAGTCACTGTACGAACTGCGATACACCACCCAAGGTTCGAACCGCGATACACCACCCACTGTACGAACTGCGATGCACCACCTACTGTACGAACGGCGATACACCACCCAAGGTTCGAACCGCGATGCACCACCCACTGTACGAACTGCGATGCACCACCTACTGTACGAACCGCGATACACCACCCAAGGTTCGAATCGCGATACACCACCCAAGGTTCGAAACGCGATACACCACCCACTGTACGAACCGCGATACACCATCCACTGTACGAACCACGATACACCACCCACTGTACGAACTGCGATACACCACCCACTGTACGAACCACGATACACCACCCACTGTACGAGCCGCGATACACCACCCACTGTACGAACAGCGATACACCACCCAAGGTTCGAACCGCGATACACCACCCACTGTACGAACAGCGATACACCACCCAAGGTTCGAACCGCGATACACCACCCACTGTACAAACTGCGATACACCACCCACTGTACGAACCGCGATACATCACCCACTGTACGAACAGAGATACACCACCCACTGTACAAACAGCGATACACCACCCACTGTACGAACAGCGATACACCACCCACTGTACGAACCACGATACACCACCCACTGTACGAACTGCGATGCACCACCCACTGTACGAACTGCGATGCACCACCTACTGTACGAACCGCGATACATCACCCAAGGTTCGAACCGCGATGCACCACCCACTGTACGAACTGCGATGCACCACCTACTGTACGAACCGCGATACACCACCCAAGGTTCGAACCGCGATGCACCACCCACTGTACGAACTGCGATGCACCACCTACTGTACGAACCGCGATACACCACCCAAGGTTCGAACCGCGATGCACCACCCACTGTACGAACTGCGATGCACCACCTACTGTACGAACCGCGATACACCACCCAAGGTTCGAATCGCGATACACCACCCAAGGTTCGAAATGCGATACACCACCCACTGTACGAACCGCGTTACACCACCCACTGTATGAACCACGATACACCACCCACTGTACGAACTGCGATGCACCACCCACTGTACGAACTGCGATACACCACCCACTGTACGAACCGCGATACACCACCCACTGTACGAACCGCGATACACCACCCACTGTACGAACCGCGATACACCACCCACTGTACGATACACCACCCACTGTACGAACCGCGATACACCACCCACTGTACGAACCGCGATACACCACCCACTGTACGAACCTCGATACACCACCCACTGTACGAACCTCGATACACCACCCACTGTACGAACCGCGATACACCACCCACTGTACGAACTGCGATACACCACACACTGTACGAACCGCGATACACCACCCACTGTACAAACTGCGATACACCACCCACTGTACGAACCGCTATACACCACCCACTGTACAAACTGCGATATACCACCCACTGTACGAACCAAATACACCACCCACTGTACAAACTGCGATACACCACCCACTGTACGAACCGCGATACACCACCCACTGTACAAACTGCGATACACCACCCACTGTACGAACCGCGATATACCACCCACTGTACGAACAGCGATACACCACCCACTGTAAAAACTGCGATACACCACCCACTGTACAAACTGCGATATACCACCCACTGTACGAGCCGCGATACACCACCCACCGTACAAACTGTGATACACCACCCACTGTACAAACTGCGATACACCACCCACTGTACGAACCGCGATATACCACCCACTGTACGAACAGCGATACACCACCCACTGTACAAACTGCGATACACCACCCACTGTACGAACCGCGATATACCACCCACTGTACGAACAGCGATACACCACCCACCGTACAAACTGCGATATACCACCCACTGTACGAGCCGCGATACACCACCCACCGTACAAACTGCGATACACCACCCACTGTACAAACTGCGATACACCACCCACTGTAAAAACTGCGATACACCACCCACTGTACAAACTGCGATATACCACCCACTGTACGAGCCGCGATACACCACCCACTGTACGAACCGTGATACACCACCCACTGTACGAACCGCGATACACCACCCACTGTACGAACCGTGATACACCACCCACTGTACGAACCGCGATACACCACCCACTGTACGAACTGCGATACACCACCCACTGTACGAACCGCGATACACCACCCACTGTACGAGCCACGATACACCACCCACTGTACGAACCGTGATACACCACCCACTGTACGAACCGCGATACACCACCCACTGTACGAACCGTGATACACCACCCACTGTACGAACCGCGATACACCACCCACTGTACGAACCGTGATACACCACCCACTGTACGAACCGCGATACACCACCCACTGTACGAACCGCGATACACCACCCACTGTACGAACCGTGATACACCACCCACTGTACGAACCGTGATACACCACCCACTGTACGAACCGTGATACACCACCCACAGTGTACATGGGTCAACATGACATATATTTTTTTGTGTCCGAATTTATTTTCCTAAAAAACAAACAAAACAATACATGTCACATATCAAATTGATCTACAATATTTATCTTATAAGATACTCTTTTAATTTTTTTGAAATTCAATTGACTTTTTGAGTAGTGGTGTTTCAAAGACCTAAAATGTCAGGTGGTGCAACCAGCAAATTTACATTTAAAAGTATCAATTCCTACTGCAATTGCAAATGAAGTAAGAAATATAAATGTAAACCATTATATAATGTATACAAATAATAATAAATAAATAAAACCAAACAAACATAAACACTCCTTATGGAAAATTGTGTTCTGAACACATAGTGTTTGTTTATATGAATTGGACTAAAAGGGCAATACATAGAAAAGGGAAAGGGAATTTTACCATGTGATATGCATTTTACAATGATTCATATGTATATTGTATATGTATATTATTTTAAATTAATATATGGTCGCACCACCTGACATTTTCTGGGAGGCAAAATCATAAATCTTTTTTAATAATGAATTAATGCTGTCTTAAAAGCTGTAAAACCAATATGAATCAACACCATACATTTTTTGGACATAAAAATGCATTTTAAAACTCTTTTTCTTAATTTTTTTTTTTATCTTAAAAAAAGTATTATTTTTCTTATTTGTCATTGACCAACATATTGCAGAGTTAATTGCAACTTTTTAGTGGTGCTATGTGGAAATCTGGGGGGGGGGGGGGGGGGGGTCTAAAGCCCTCCTAAAATGGGCTTACTGATGCCCCTGGTGACGTAGGCCTATATCGGAGTGAAAGGCTTCTCGAAAGACAAATGTAGGGCGGGGCTTGATTGTGTGGATCATGTGCCCTCCATGTGGATGTTACTTTGACACATACCACCTACCTAAGCATTGTTGCAGACCATGTACACCCTTATAATCGAAACGGTATTCCCTGGTGGCTGTGGCTCTTTCAGCAGATAATGTGCCGCCCACAAAGCAAAAGTGGTTCAGGAAGGGTTTGATGAGCACAACAACGAATTTGAGGTGTTGACTTGGCCTCCAAAATGGCATCTGTGGGATGTGCTGAACAAACAAGTCCGATCCATGGAGGCCCCACCTCGCAACCTACAGGACTTAAAGGATCTGCTGCTAACATCTTGGTGCCAAATACCACACCTTCAGGGGTCTAGTATAGTCCATGCCTCGACGGGTCAGGGCTGTTTTGGCAACCAAAGGGGGACCAAAACAATATTAGGTCATAATGTTATGCCTGATCGGCGTATGTTGTATGCGTGTCTGTGCGCGAGTGATTGTCCTCCGCTCCTCTAGGAGGCGCTGCGGTTTGACCGTTCATGATAATCAGATGCAGGAGCGAGTTCCGGTGAATATCGAATTTCTGCTAGTGTTTCTGCTCACCGATGAATTTCGTTGATAATTTACACAAATGGACGAGTAGGATGGATCTGGTGAGTGTTCAGTTGTTCTAATAGTACATCCTGCTCGATTAACGGGAAATAAAGACGGTCTAAAGGCTGTTCGATGTGTTGTTTGTGTCGAGCGCTCTCACGCGCCGCTGCGTTTGCAGAATGAATTTAATCTGATGTGAAGAACGTGTCTCGATCTCGGAGTATATTCGTATTGATTTGCCTTCAGACATGTTTATTGTGTGGCTTATTGTCCTCTTGTCAGTCCCGGTTGATGCGGCTCGCGGTGTGTGTGATGTTATTCACTCTGTTTTAGGACTTCGGGAACAAACTGCCCCAGGCTCTGTCGACAAACACTAAACTGCCCCAGTCTCTCTCCTCTAGCGCTAAATGTCTGCCCTCAGGCCCGTTTGAGCACTACGGGCGGCCGGTGGGAGTCAAAGTCAAAGAGGAAGACGAGAGTGTGGAAGATTTCTTTCATTTCGGTGAGTGTCGTTACACACGCACTTCACGTTCGCATATTAATGTGTTATTCTCTTGACCCTGCTCACGTCATTTCCACGTTAATATCAGCAGAGCTAAAGGTGTGTGTGTGTGTGTGTAATTTCTCTGAACTTTTCTAGAAGATACTGAATATGTAAATGCGAATGAAATTGTATATTGTAAATACATGTGAACTAATGCGTAGTAATTGTGGTAATGCGTCATTTTCAATCTCAAAGCTTGTTTTTGTTGCGAATGTCGCACTCATGATATGAAACCAACCCTGATTGTGTGTGTGTGTGTGTGAGTTAAAGATGTATTATGCATTTTATTCACTAACACACGCACCATTTCAGTTGTTTATTAATTAAAATGGGGGGGGGGGGATGTTATTTATTAGGTCATAATTGGCCAGAATACATAAGCTGCAGTGAATGGGTAAAGATGTTGTTCACCCAAACATTATCATTCTGTAAACATTTACTGGTGGTCTTTCTTCAGTGAAACTAAGTCAATGTTGTTTAGGTGAACTAGCCCTTTAAATGTATCTATAAAATGTGGTTATAATCTCCTTGTATCTCGTCGCTCCTAGCCCAGGTGCATTTATTTAGACTTACTATTAAAGCGTTAGTTCACCCAAAATTTGTCATCAATTGCTCATTTTCATGTCGTTACAAATCCATTAGACTATCATTCATCTTTAAAACACAAATTAAGATATTTTTAATGAAATCTGAGAGATTTCTGTCCCTCAATTGAAAGCCTATTCCCCAAAACGTTCAGAAAGAGATGATTCATATGGATTTAATTAGGGGTGCACCGAAATTTCGGCCGTCAAAAATGACATTATCGGTTTCGGCCAAAATAAAAAAAACAGCCGAAAATGTAAACCGAAAATGAATGTCACCCACTTAGGTTTCACTCACGGTCGAGCTGTTATCACATGTCTGCCTATCAAAGATTAAGCGTGTCAGCGGTATGGAAGTATTTTAAAGTTTCAGATGAGGACATCAAAGTCGTTTTTAAAAGAAGCCAGTTTCGGAGCATCCAAGAGCATCCTAAATTTTTGGTTTCGACCCAGAATTTTCGTTTCGGTGCATCACTAGATTTAATATTTTACCAAGCAGTGTAATCATGTCTTCTGAAGAGACTTAAAAGATTTATTTTAGTCTTGTATTCACTGTTAGGGATACAACAGTTTAAGACCCAAGACCAGTTGTGAAGAAGAGTCAGGAGTGCAGTTAAAGAAAAATGTAGTTTCATCAACAGAAGCCATCTTCAAGTCTCACAAGTTTGAGTTTGTAGGCCGCGCTTCCCACATATACAGTTTCTCAACACAATTATACTCCTTTCAAGGTCTAGCTACGTCAATACTGCAGGTTGAATGATTCTGATTGGCTTAGAGAAAATAGTTAGTCATAGAAAGTTTTCACACACGGTCAGTTAATCAGATACACGTCTCCATAGATCAACTGTTGACGCTTTCACCCTGGAATTAGGCCCGTTGTGACCTTCCAGGTCTGGAATAGGTGCCAGCTTGTCCGGAACAACAAATCTCCCCAGGATGCCTGTTGTCCACCTTCAATACCGATCTGTAGCAAAGAAAACTGGCACAGATACACGGCTTCCTCAAGGTTAGAGTTGGTTAAGCTTCAACTGAAAACAACATAGTTCTCCAAAACATACAGATAACATGTTCTTCTCATCAGAGAGAAGAACAGGCAATATTTATTTAATTCTTTGTTTCAGTAAAAAGGAACGGGTATAAATTAATAAGCACTGTTACTGCATACGAACTTTTAAAAAAACATATATAAAGAAACAATCAGTGGTTCTATTGATTTAAAGGGATAGTTCACCCAAAAATTAAAATTAGCCCATAATTTACTCACCCTCAAGTCATCCTAGGTGTATATGACATTCTTCTTTCAGACGAAAAAAAACGAAGTTATATTACAAAAGTCCAGGCTAATCCAAGCATTAGATTTTGATTCATAGTTGCTCTGTTTTTGAAGTCCATAAAAAATGCATCTGTCCGTCAAATAACTGCTCCACGCGGCTCCGGGGGGGTTAATAAAAGCCTTCTGGAGCGAATCGATGCGTTTGTGTAAGAAAAATATATTTAAAACTTTATCAAGTAGAGTTCCAGCCAATGGATTTCCTTAAAGTGTTGAATGTTGAAAGTGAAACTCAAGATGCGTATGTGACGTCACGACGAGCGAACCTGGTCGCGTTAGTCTTCCAATCGGCAGAGGAACTTTCAACAATTTTTCCATAAATTGAACAGGGAAGGCGTAGGCCGAAAGTTTACTTGATAAAGTTTTAAATATGGATATTTTTCTTACACAAACGCATCGATTTGCTTCAGAAGGCCTTTATTAACACCCCAGAGCCACGTGGAGAACATTAATAGACGGACATATGCATTTTTTTATGGACTTCAGAAACAGAGCAACTATGAATCCAATTCTAATGCTTGGATTAGCCAGGACTTTTGTAATATAACTCAGATTTTATTCGTCTGAAAGAAGAATGTCATATACACCTCGGATGACTTGAGGGTGAGTAAATTATGGGCTAATTTTCATTTTCGGGTGAACTATCCGTTTAAGTGAAATCATAATTGGAAAGAATCATTAAAATCAGTTTAATAATGTATGAGGAAAAATCTTGATTATTAATTTAATTAGTGTGTATATATATAAGCACCAGTGGATTTCAAAATCCACCGCTTTCATCACATAAACAATATCAGCAGACAATGTTTACAGCATTCAATTTTGGCAAATGAAAGCTCAAGCATGAGAACCAATGAGGTTTGTTCTCGTGGCTCACATGCCCTGTTTGAGCTTTTATGTTCGCTGGTCAATGTTTATGAACGATGAACGAAAGTCTTACGGGTTTGGAATGCCATGAGGGTGTTTAATTTTTGGGTGAACTATCCCTTTAATTGAATAAAGAACACACTCCACTGCCAGGGCTGCGAAACACCCACACACAAACACCTGATGATGGTTTTTCATGGTGAACGAATGCAATATTTTGAGATTGAAAATGCTTTTGCGTATTATGTACATGCATGTCTGAAATTGCAACGAATTGTGGGTAATTGTGTGAAATCGTGTTGTTCTTTCCTGACCAGCTCAGCATCTGCAGCAGCAGACCGGAGAGTGTCTCACGGCTTGTTGTGGCGGCAGCACCAACTCTAAAAGCCTGTCTCCCTCCGATTCACCCAAGCCGAACAATCGCCCCTCGGCGGACCGGCCGTACCACTGCCAGGACTGCGGCAAGTACTTCAGAATTAACGACATCAAGAGGCATCAGAGAATACACAGTGGGGAGCGGCCGTTCCCCTGCTTCCAGTGCGGGAAGAATTTCCCCACGTCCGGGGACTTGAAGAGGCACGAGAGGATCCACACGGGAGAGCGGCCCTACCACTGTCTGCAGTGCGGCAAGAATTTCTCCGATTCGGGGCACCTTAAGCAGCACGAAAGGATGCACACGGGCGAGAGGCCGTACCAGTGTTCGCAGTGCGCCAAGCGCTTCTACAGATCGGGAGACCTTAAACGCCACCTGAGGATCCACAGCGGCGAGCGGCCGTACAAATGCCTCCAGTGCGGGAAGACCTTCTCGGACTCCGGACACTTGAGGGGCCACCAGCGCATTCACACCGGAGAGCGGCCCCACCGGTGCACCCTGTGCGAGAAGAGCTTCTTCCGATCAGGTGACCTGAAGCGCCATCACAGAACCCACACAGGCGAGAGGCCCTACCAGTGCTTCCAGTGCGGGAAGAGCTTCTCCGAGTCGGGACACCTGAAGGAGCACCGGAGGATCCACACCGGAGAGAAGCCGTACCACTGCAACCAGTGCGACAAGAGCTTCTCCAGGCTGGAGCGCCTGAAGGGTCACCAGAGCATCCACACGGGCGAGAGGCCGTTCCACTGCACGCAGTGCGGGAAGAATTTCTTCCGCTCCGGAGAACTGAAGCGGCATCAGAGGATTCACAACGGGGAGCGAGCGTGAGCCTCTTCGTTGAAGAGGGTGTGTGTGTGTGAAGGCCGAGTTGGCCGTTCACATGACTCTACTGTACCTGTAATACCGTAGAGGACTGATTCTCACTGACTTTTCCACTATTTCTCCATTAGAAATCCGCATATGCTGTACTCTAGCATTGTTATAAACACGTGCACCAGTTGTTCATTGCCGTTATGAACCGCTACCTCTGCACACCCAGATTTCACCCTTCAGCGTGGCGCTGATCATGTGGTCGTTCATCACACTGTCTGTATGTTGTTGCGAGATATATAGTCAAGTGACTCAATAGAACTGTATATTGTACAGGAGGATATTATTATTATTATGATTGTGTATGCTTGCATTCCCTGTATTTTATGAATTCCTCTCTATTTTTTTTTCTTTTTTAAATATAAACATGAATACTGTTTTATTGTCATAGTGCAGAAACCGTCGACATGAGATGAGGCCTCTGAATCCTCTCATTTTGATGTGACCGTATGGTTTGTATCAGTCTCTCAATGGTGGCAGTGTTTTACTAGCTGCTGTTTATCACGTGTGCTACACCCAACAGTTATTGTTTGTGAACTATAACACTTTGTCACATCTATCATCATGAAATAAGTCTATCTATAATCATGAAATAAGTCTATAAGTATAGATGTGGTCTGACTAATTTGATTTGAGCACCAGGTGAATTGTATAGCAATCTTCTTATAAATCACATTAGATTTAGCGTTTAAGTTTTTTACTTTAAGAGATATTAACATTATTGTTTCAAATTGGCTAACTTTTACTTTATAAGTCTGTATTTAACCATTTGTAGCCTGTGTGTTCAGTTTGGAAGGCTTCAATGCGATCAGAAAGGCTTTTACAGTAATGAGAGCTGTGTTGAGGGTTGAATTATAGTTATAACTGTTTTGCTTATTCATGTGCATGAATGTTTTCTTCATAATGTGTGTCATCGTCTCTTAATAAACACTTCACCTGTACTAACGCCCGCACACATGAAGATTCATTTATTGGTCTTGTGTAACATTTTACATATACCTACTTATTAAAAAAACTCATAATTTCAGATTAATCGAGTGATTAGGGGTTGTTTAATGTTTGTATGGTGCTGAACCGATATTTTCATCTATGTCAGTAAATTATTCGCACGTAGCCTTTTTAGAAATGTTTAATTTGAATGATTTCATATAAGTAAACACTGCAAAAGTGCAAATCACTTCCGCTTTCTTCTGGAAGCGATGTTCATTTTACGACATCTGCGTTGGCTTTACTGCAGTCGGAAGTCTGGTAACCAGGGAGACGGCTGGCGGCACTGCGGTCAGCGCGAGACGGTGAGCTCCAATTAATCGAAAATCTCTCATTAAATGCATTAAACAGTCAGTTTGATAATTTAGAAAGAATAATATAATGTGTCTTGTAATGCTTCCACGAAACTGGAAACAGTAATTGACAGGGTAGGAGCGAAACACGATTGATGTGCAAACAAAACAAACACAGAAACTCGTGAAAACTAGCGGCGCGTGTAAGAATCCGAGTCTCATGTGACCGTCATTAGCTTTAATTTGACTGATTGGCGGCCGGTTGCGTTTGTTTTCGCTCATTTAAAAGGCTTTTACTAATGTTTTCTAGTCAGTTAGCGATTGTTGTTGTAGTTCAACATTGATCAGAGGTCAGGTGTGCTGTTTTCTTCTGCAGGTGGTGATGCCAGACAGGCGGGATGTTCAGCTGTTGTGACGCTTATGCAAACTCACCGACCACTTGCACTCACAGGTGAGATGTTTATAAGGGTTTCTACGCGCTGTTGATGTTTCGAAACGCTCATCAGAGCTGTGATGCAGCACTAAAGTGACCTGTAACCTCGGCTTGAGTTGCAAGCACCTTGTGTAGAGCCTTAAATGGCCAGTTCACCCAAAATGAAAATTGTCATTTAATTAGAATTATACACTCTCATGTTGATCCAAACCTTAATGAATTTTTGTTCTTCGTAACAAAAATGAAAATCTTTTTGATTAAATCTGAGAGCTTTCTGTTCCTCTGTTGACTAGGGTGACCAAACGTCCTGTTTTCCTAGAACTTGTCCTGTCCTGGCCCTGATAAAACAATGTTCTATCCATACAGAGGGGGCATACTTTAAATGTATTGAAATTAATTAGGAATCTTTGAGTAAACTTCAAGTATCATTTGAGTATCTCATTACCGGTTTTCGGTAATCAAATTATGGTCACCCTACCGTTGACAGTATGTGCAACTACCACTTTGACACTTTCTTTAGAGACGTAGAGAATGAACCTCATTGGTTCTTGCGGAAGCTCAAACGTGCTGTGTAACACGAGACTGAACCTCATTGGTTCTCGCGGAAGCTCAAACGTGCTGTGTAACACGAGAATGAACCTCATTGGTTCTCGCGGAAGCTCAAACGTGCTGCGTAACACGAGAATGAACCTCATTGGTTCTTGCGGAAGCTCAAACGTGCTGTGTAGCGCGAGAATGAACCTCATTGGTTCTCGCGGAAGCTCAAACGTGCTGTGTAACGCGAGAATGAACCTCATTGGTTCTTGCGGAAGCTCAAACGTGCTGTGTAACACGAGAATGAACCTCATTGGTTCTCGCGGAAGCTCAAACGTGCTGTGTAACACGAGAATGAACCTCATTGGTTCTTGCGGAAGCTCAAACGTGCTGTGTAACGCGAGAATGAACCTCATTGGTTCTCGCGGAAGCTCAAACGTGCTGTGTAGCGCGAGAATGAACCTCATTGGTTCTTGCGGAAGCTCAAACGTGCTGTGTAACGCGAGAATGAACCTCATTGGTTCTTGCGGAAGCTCAAACGTGCTGTGTAACACGAGAATGAACCTCATTGGTTCTCGCGGAAGCTCAAACGTGCTGTGTAACGCGAGAATGAACCTCATTGGTTCTCGCGGAAGCTCAAACGTGCTGTGTAGCGCGAGAATGAACCTCATTGGTTCTTGCGGAAGCTCAAACGTGCTGTGTAACGCGAGAATGAACCTCATTGGTTCTTGCGGAAGCTCAAACGTGCTGTGTAGCGCGAGAATGAACCTCATTGGTTCTCGCGGAAGCTCAAACGTGCTGTGTAACGCGAGAATGAACCTCATTGGTTCTTGCGGAAGCTCAAACGTGCTGTGTAACGCGAGAATGAACCTCATTGGTTCTCGCGGAAGCTCAAACGTGCTGTGTAACACGAGAATGAACCTCATTGGTTCTTGCGGAAGCTCAAACGTGCTGTGTAACGCGAGAATGAACCTCATTGGTTCTCGCGGAAGCTCAAACGTGCTGTGTAACGCGAGAATGAACCTCATTGGTTCTCGCGGAAGCTCAAACGTGCTGTGTAGCGCGAGAATGAACCTCATTGGTTCTCGCGGAAGCTCAAACGTGCTGTGTAGCGCGAGAATGAACCTCATTGGTTCTCGCGGAAGCTCAAACGTGCTGTGTAGCGCGAGAATGAACCTCATTGGTTCTTGCGGAAGCTCAAACGTGCTGTGTAACGTGAGAATGAACCTCATTGGTTCTTGCGGAAGCTCAAACGTGCTGTGTAGCGCGAGAATGAACCTCATTGGTTCTTGCGGAAGCTCAAACGTGCTGTGTAGCGCGAGAATGAACCTCATTGGTTCTCGCGGAAGCTCAAACGTGCTGTGTAACGCGAGAATGAACCTCATTGGTTCTTGCGGAAGCTCAAACGTGCTGTGTAACGCGAGAATGAACCTCACTGGTTCTCGCGGAAGCTCAAACGTGCTGTGTAGCGCGAGAATGAACCTCATTGGTTCTCGCGGAAGCTCAAACGTGCTGTGTAACGCGAGAATGAACCTCATTGGTTCTTGCGGAAGCTCAAACGTGCTGTGTAGCGCGAGAATGAACCTCATTGGTTCTTGCGGAAGCTCAAACGTGCTGTGTAGCGCGAGAATGAACCTCATTGGTTCTTGCGGAAGCTCAAACGTGCTGTGTAACGCGAGAATGAACCTCATTGGTTCTCGCGGAAGCTCAAACGTGCTGTGTAACGCGAGAATGAACCTCATTGGTTCTCGCGGAAGCTCAAACGTGCTGTGTAACACGAGAATGAACCTCATTGGTTCTTGCGGAAGCTCAAACGTGCTGTGTAACGCGAGAATGAACCTCATTGGTTCTCGCGGAAGCTCAAACGTGCTGTGTAGCGCGAGAATGAACCTCATTGGTTCTTGCGGAAGCTCAAACGTGCTGTGTAACGCGAGAATGAACCTCATTGGTTCTTGCGGAAGCTCAAACGTGCTGTGTAGCACGAGAATGAACCTCATTGGTTCTCGCGGAAGCTCAAACGTGCTGTGTAACGCGAGAATGAACCTCATTGGTTCTCGCGGAAGCTCAAACGTGCTGTGTAGCACGAGAATGAACCTCATTGGTTCTCGCGGAAGCTCAAACGTGCTGTGTAACGCGAGAATGAACCTCATTGGTTCTCGCGGAAGCTCAAAAGTGCTGCGTAACGCGAGAATGAACCTCATTGGTTCTCGCTGAAGCTCAAACGTGCTGTGTAACGCGAGAATGAACCTCATTGGTTCTCGCGGAAGCTCAAAAGTGCTGTGTAACGCGAGAATGAACCTCATTGGTTCTCGCGGAAGCTCAAACGTGCTGTGTAACGCGAGAATGAACCTCATTGGTTCTCGCGGAAGCTCAAACGTGCTGTGTAACGCGAGAATGAACCTCATTGGTTCTCGCGGAAGCTCAAACGTGCTGTGTAACGCGAGAATGAACCTCATTGGTTCTCGCGGAAGCTCAAACGTGCTGTGTAACGCGAGAATGAACCTCATTGGTTCTCGCGGAAGCTCAAACGTGCTGTGTAACGCGAGAATGAACCTCATTGGTTCTCGCGGAAGCTCAAACGTGCTGTGTAGCGCGAGAATGAACCTCATTGGTTCTTGCGGAAGCTCAAACGTGCTGTGTAACACGAGAATGAACCTCATTGGTTCTCGCGGAAGCTCAAACGTGCTGTGTAACACGAGAATGAACCTCATTGGTTCTTGCGGAAGCTCAAACGTGCTGTGTAACACGAGAATGAACCTCATTGGTTCTCGCGGAAGCTCAAACGTGCTGTGCAGCGTGTTGTGAACTTCAGTTGTTTCTTAAAGTAGAGACCTGGGGCCTCATTTATAAACGTTGCGTACGCACAAAAGAAGGCGTACACCGCTCTCTACGCAATAATTGGTATTTATAAAAAGCAAACTTGACAGGAAAATGTGCGGTCCTTCACGCAAGCTCTGACCCAGGCGTACGCACAAAAACGGGTGAAATGAGAAATGGCGACACCGTCGGCAGATGGAAGAAACACGTGAAAGTGTGTGAAACTGTAGACCGTTGTGTAAAAGAAATGGCAATACTGCCTCTCATAAATAACATGAAGACTTCACAAAGCAAGTCTTACAATTAACAGCCTACACGAACACCCGTTTGATCGATCTGCAGTATAAAACAAACAAAATCAAACGAAAATTACAACAGAAATGCAAATTAACACATATTTGCAAAAAGAAAAGAGAAATATGTTCTGCAATAATATTGGCATGTTATGCAATTCATCCTCATAAATATGATATACAGAACGAAATAGCTCATGTATAAAACTGATATTCTCGTCAATGTGTCCGTCTGGCGGAGCAGATATAGATGCAATTAGATAGATAGACAGATAGATAGATAATTAGGGAGATGTATAGATAAATAGATAGATAGATGTATTAATTGTTCACTGGGGAAAGTTGTTTTCATAGTAAAATTTCTTCATCAGCTACGGAATCATGGTATTCATGCATATACCTTTTAGTTTTATTTTTGATAAAATAACGTATGACATGTCTCAACCATTCAGAAAGCTGCAATACATTACATTTGCACTGAACTATTTCCCATTTCCATGTAGATTATAATCGACATCTATAGCTTGTCAGATGCAATTAAATGGATGGAAATAAAATGCCCCATCACAATGCGTAATGACGCACAATAGCTGATCTTGCACTCTTAGAAGATGTGGCAAATGGAAGGATTCGGAGTGAACGCATCTTCAGACAGCAAGAAGACTTGCTGGCAAACGAGGACACACACTGGCGATGGAGCGCTAGACGCTTTTTTGCCTCGACTTTGATGTCCGACCATTTCTTTTTTATTTCGGCCACGGCCCGAGGTTGTGAGGCTACAGCATTTACGGCGTCTGCCACCTTTTCCCATTCAAGTGCCTTTTTGGCATTAGTAATGTCTACACTGTGCCCTCCAAAACAAGATTTCTCCTCTTTTCAACCTCGCCAACGATAATTTCTACTTCACATTGAGTGAAGTTACGTTTTTTTATTTCCTCTGTGTTTATGTGATTCATAACGCTTCTAAGCTTCATGAGGCCGTGTTTTGAAATCGTCATCACTATGTAAGTCGTTATTTAGGGTTTTTTTCCGCACAAAAACTTTTGTCGCCGATTCATAAAGTTATTTTAGAACCACTGTAGTGAGATGGACTTTGTAAGGACGTCTTTAGTACCTTTTAAGGGTCTTGAGAGTGAACCGTGCCATAGAGCCAATGGAGGCCTTTAAGAGCCATCAGATTTCAACTAAAATATCTTAATTTCTGTTCCGAAGATGAACGGAGGTCTGACGGGTGTCGAACGACATGAGGGTAAGTAATTAATGACAGAATTTTCATTTTTGGGTGAACTAACCCTTTAACGAGAACTGTGCTGCAGGTTGCCCGAAAACAGTCTAATTTAAACAGCATACCTGATGGGTTATATACATTCCAAAGGGGGAGAGATTATACAGCAGGGGAGGAGACACTCTAAGCAATACAATGCAAATGTTGTATAGGTAAAAAGGACACACCCTACATTCCTGTCTCATCAGCCGTAATTCAATCAGCATAACAATGTCATTCAAATGCATAGATGCTAATCCAATCACTCAAGCAGTATTGCTCTAAACTTGTCATGGTAAATAGTCGTGAAGTGCATAAAGACAAAAGATTTAGGCCCGGTTTCACAGACAGGGTTTAGACTAAGCCAGGATTAGGCCTTAGTTCAATTAGGACATTTAAGTAACTTTTATAAACGTGCCCAAGAAAAAAACATTACTAGTGTGCATCTTGAGACAAAACAATGCCACTGACATATTTTAAGATTTGTCAGTGCAAGATTCTTTCAGTTAAAATAGCTCAAACATGCATTTTAGTCTAGGATTAGCTTAAGCATTGTCTGTGAAACCGGGGGTTAATGTCTCAAACACTTACACGGCCTGACGTCCTCAAGTTTACTTTAAAATATAATGTTTTCTGTTTTCAGTTATATTCTATTACATTGGAACCTAGATATAACAATGTATACATTTGTAATCTTACAAACGCGAGAGTGAACCTCATTGGTTCTTGCGGAAGCTCAACCATGCTGCGTAACGCGAGAATGAACCTCATTGGTTCTCACATGTCAAAGCGAACATGCTTGAGCTTCTGTTTACCACAACAAATGTGAGTTGATGAATGTTTATGTGATTAAAAGCCTAAAGCCTAATCTTTTTTTCATATAAAGGGATCATGTCTCTTCAGAAATTTTGGACTAAACCACTCATATGGATTAGTTTTCAGTTTTTGAAGTGTCAGTTGTGTAGCAGATTTCATAAAAAAAATCTTAATTTGTGTTCTGAAGTTGAATGGGTTTGGAAAGACATGAGGATGAGCAATTGATGAAATAATCTTCATTTTTGGGTGAACTATCCCTTTAATGTTCTCATTGCCGGATTATATTTGAGTATTTATCTTCTAGTGAAGTTCACAAGGCTCCTGTGTTTCTCCAGAGCGATTCTATGGAGGTCCGTAAGCCGGTCCTGGAGCTGAAAGATGTGCCGCCACCTCCCCTCCACAGCTCCAGCCTGCAGGCGCATGCGTGCCACGGCCCGACGCAGCCGGGCGGCCTCAACGTAAGCGTGTGTTCCTGCTGTGAAGCGAGCGTCCGCCTGCAGCAGAGCTCTAGTGAGGCCAGCGGCGTCACCGGTGGAGGCTTTCCTCTGTATCTCTCTCGCTCACAGACACACACTCGCACTCCACCTCACCCCTCCACACTCACTCACGGTGGCCCTGGAGCGCCGCCGCAGACCCCTGGAGGCTTCGGGACGGCCTCTGCCGCGGCGAGCCACTGCCACGCGTCCTGCTGCGCTAGTCTGAGGCAGCTGCACGCCTGTTCCTCTCTGTGTAAACTCTGTCAATGTCGTAAGGTGCAGTCGCACCCTCTTTCACACGGTGACCCGTCATCACCCCCTCACCTCTGCTCTAACTCACTCCACCTCAGTGTCGAGCACACGCCGCTGTGTGTGAAGGGCGCTCACTGTTTGCAGGACTGCTGGAGAAAGGTTGGTGGATTGCACTCTCACCGTTGATCCGAGCACATCCTATATTCTAGAGAAGAATATAGGCGAGAAGGCGAGGCAGGAATGTGGTGAGCGGAACTCGTGTGGAGTCTGCGGTGAAGTCTGACATCAGTCTCTTCTGCTTTCAGAGTTTACATGTCGACTCGGAGAAGGTTTGGCCGAACATTCCTCCACCCGTCCCTGTGTGCAACGGCTGCGGCGTGACGGGGGTTTCGTCCGAAGGTCTGCTGGGTGTCCACCTCAACAAAACCCCACAGAAATATGGTCTGTACACACACCAAACACACATTGTTTTACTTGGTGCTAGTGATTAAGTTACAACCTAGTTTTGACGACACTAAGTTACAACATGCGATTTTATTTTTTGCGTTGCACCTAGGGATGGAACGATTACCGGTTTCATGATAAAATGTACTGACGGTTAGTAATATCGTTTAAAATGTAATTTTACAAAGAAAAATTTGAAAACAAATTTTGAAAATCCTGTCCAGCCAGTGTCAGTCTGGCACAGGCAACGCTGTTTTTTTGAATGAGAAGAGATAGCAGAAGGCAGTGAGGGGACCAAAAAAGGACCAAATCTGAGATGTAGTCATTTTTGGCTTTTACAAAAGTCCTGAGGGAAACTTAGGGCGCTTTCACACCTACCTTGTTTGGTCCGGATTTTCTGACTTTTCAGTTTGATCCTAATCAAAATTACAGATGTGAAACCTCCCCGTACCACGGTCTGGACCAAACAGACGAAATTTGGTCAGACGAAAAGGGGTAGTCAAAAGTTTGGTTCGTTTCTAGTGTGAAAGTACTTTCTGTATGGTTCGTACTTTCAGACCATTTACAGGAAGTTCCTGTTTATTTTTAATATTATAATGTTATTTTTAAATTTCTTCTAGACTACATTGATTATGAAAAGTGAAAAGATGCGCAATCTGTCAGAAGACCGAAGGTCAAATAATTTAGAAAGAAATTTTGTATGATTTTGCTTAGAAAGCCTTTCTTTAAAGGGAATTTCGTTTGTATAAATTGTATCTTAATTTTAATCAACGTTTAATCAGATAATTGCCTGAATTTAATAAATAAGAAGCAAATAGTCTATAGCAGATAACAATCGCGGGAGCGATCACATGCTCTGCATGTACTGGAGCGCGTCTCAAATAAACCGAAACTCAGCAGCTACTTCCTCACAGACAAGAGAAATATGTGTATATAAAGCTTGAAATGTCCACTTTTAAACGTAACGAAAAGAAAATAGTCAAGCAATGCGCACTGTTCAATAGTGGCAACGATATACGTCCGTTCATTCATTCTTGTCAAAGACGCTGATGTCAGACGCACGTCCGTTTACAAACCAATCAATGTCCAGATGCAGCCCACATAGATGATGATGATGATGAGAGGACGCAAGTGTGTCATGTAAAGTTCTTTAGTCCGCTCGCATAATTGCAATGTGAAACCAAACCAAAACTAACCGAATGTATCAAAACATGACCTTCGGTTCGGACCTTGGTGCGGACTTTCAGGTGTGAAAACGCCCTTAATCGTGATGGTCCCCCTGTCTGCAAGAAGAAAGTCGCTGTAATAGGGGAAACGCTTCAAATCTTGCAAGACAAGTGGACTTTGACCCCAATACTAAAACTACGTCTGGGAAATAATAACGTGAAGCTTGAGCCAAAGACGAATTAACACGTTCAGACAAGACTAGGGTGACATTTAAGGGACACTTATTACACAGATTTTCTTTACCACATAAATAATTACGGGGACATATTGAACTGAGATTAATGTTTTAGGGTGCGTTTACACTTGTAGTTCGTTTGGTCCGGACCAAAAAATAAAACATCTAGTCCTGGTCCGCTTAGGGTTCACACTGGCATTTTTAACAGCAAACTTAAAGTTACCGAACCAAAGGCATAGGAATACGGTCACAATCTGATTGGTTGGCTTTTATGACGTATATTTTGCGACGGAGCTGCTTACCGAACATTCAAAACAATGCTGTGTGCTGGATTTAACGCAATCATTTTATGCGTGTAAATATGGTTTTATTTTTACCAGCTGAGAACTCAAGGAGAGCTCATAAAATGTTCAAAACAGCACCAAAACAGATAAATTGATGAGACACTTTACCCGCCTCATTGCTCCACGTTTTCCCTCTACTCATTTTGGATACACCAATCTTTCCGCGTCGTCAAATCAGCTGACTTGTAGCGTCTCATCTTGTGACATCACGTCCTGTTTTTGGTTCGTTTATATGTCTTTGTCCATGTTGCGTTGATATACCAATGGAACCGCTCCAGAGTTCATTTGGAACATGTCTTCCCTTCTTTTTAGCGTCTCTGTCCGCTTGTTTGGTGCGCACCAGGGTTCGGATGGCAGCGTTCACATTAGGGATGTTAACGATGACTGTTTGACCGATGTTTGACCGTATCAACGTTAACCGATCAAAGTTGTCGGTAACAAAAAAAAGTGATCTCTAAATTAGGCTATTATAGACAGTGGACTAAACGCTACTACAGTTAGCCATCTCATTCCAAAATCTTTTTGTGTGAAGTGAACAAATCCCTCACACAATTTTTCATAACTCGCCTATTTGTACTTAATAAACCAATAAAAATATTTGGCGTGAGGTCACAGCGTTTTGGGTTTGCGCGCTCACAAGGTTTGCAAAAAGTAAACAGGCTAAAACACTCAAGGTTATTGTATACAACATTCCGCATAAGATGGGCTTACATTTGGAAATATATTACATCTACATTTCAGTGGTAACACATAAGGTGTTGATCATCATCTTTCTTTATTATTGTTAGCACTACCTCGAACTAAAGCGGCGTCTCTTCGGAGCTGTCATTTTCTTAAATGAGCCGCGGCAATGTTTCAAATGAGCTTCAAACGCTAGACAAATGCCTTTATTTTCAACGCGATCACCTTGTACCCAAACCATTTTGAAACTAAGGAGCCATTTGTCCTCCGAATACAAACAAGCTCCTCGGCGGCGCGTTTGCGGGACACATGTTTCGCGCTGTAGGGGATTTAAAAAAAGTGACGTGAGTGGAAGGGAGGCGGCGGCGCCGGCGCCGGGACAGTGTGTATGAGCGGGAGGCAGAGCGGCAGAGAGATGCGACAGAGTTGCGAAATTGCAGGCGCGGCTCGCTGCTGTTATTTCAAATAGCGCAGCATATTTTAAACTAATCGGTTAACCGGTTTCAACCGGCTAATGAGGCTCGGTGGTCGGTCAAGAAAATGTTTAGTTTTCGCCATCCCTAGTTCACATATGTTCAAATGAACCGCACTAACCGAGCAATCGCACCAGGGTTCGTTTTAATCGAACTAAACATGACAAGTGTGAACGCACCCTAAAATACCTCTTTATAAATCCATTTTGTACAGTGTACAAAGCAATCGTCCAGATGATCACAAGGAGTTATAGTAATAATTATAGTAGTGTTAATAGTAAAGTCCTCTGATTTCAATTTAAATGCAATTAAAAACAGAGACGTGCGAGTCCGTTGTGATATGTGACTGTGTGCTCTTATAATGCGTTGCTATTGACAACGGTCATTATAAGGAAGGAAATGCCACAATACAATATTGCTTAATGCATTGAGCTGCTTGAATTTTTTTTTGCTTTTTTTTTTTTCTCTCTTCTCAAATATAAAACTTGTTGAAATGTTTTCAGTGTGTGTGCATCTGTTCTTTTTGAACACTTTCGTCTCATTTGAACAAAACCGTGATAATATTGATAATCGTGATAATTTGGGTCACTGTTATCGTGATATGAAATTTTCCTACCGTTTCATCCCTAGTTGCATTATTGAAGTTAGTTGAAACAACTCTGTGTAAACAATATTTTCAGAAGCCTCCATCCAGGAGTGATGGTTTGAATAAAATAGCACTCACTGATTTGCATCAATCTTACCCAACAGACTTGAATCCTTTATACATGGTTCTGCGGGGCTTAAAATGTCTTAATTCACTTTTACACAAATTAAGGTCTTAAATCAGAGCAGAAAGACCACTGAAAGACTGAAATGTTACATGCATTGCAAAAAAAAAATCATCTTCTCTATTGTTCTATTTTCCAATACAAATATCCTAACCTCTTTGATGCATTTACTTGAGATTCAAATGTAAAATAGTCTTGAAAAATTGAACAAAATGAATAAAGTATTGGATTTCTTTTGAAGTTTCAAAACTCTAAAGGGTTGCTAATACATTTTCTCCCTAGACATGTACAATTAGAAATTGCATTCCCTTCAATTTATTCCTAATATTTATTTTATTTGGGCTCAAAAAGGCCTTAGTCCTGTTAGATTTACACTCGCTTACGTTCTGAACAAATAGTACAACCGAATAAAGTACAGAGTTAGTTTCAAACTAGCTAGTAGTTACTAAGCCTCTAGGGCAGACTTTGTAGCGCAAACTTACAAATGGCTGGTGCAACCCTGGAGGAAGTGGACAAGTGTCACTCACTACATCTGTCTGCAGGTTCTTCAGAGGAAACTCTGCCCCCCATCGGGGTTTTCTGGGACATCGAGAACTGTGCGGTTCCCAGCGGACGCTCGGCTGCCACGGTGGTGCAGAGACTCAGAGAGCGCTTCTTTCAGGGACATCGCGAAGCCGAGTTCATCTGCGTGTGTGACATCAACAAAGAGAACAAAGCCGTCATCCAGGAGCTCAACAACTGCCAGGTGCGTTGTGCGAACATCACGGCTCATCCAGAGCTCTTCATTGCCATTAGATTGTTACATATGCATTTGTTTATTGATGGCTTGATTTCTTCATGCTCAGGTGACGGTGGCCCACATTAACGCTACAGCCAAAAATGCAGCCGATGACAAACTGCGTCAGAGCCTCCGGCGATTCGCAGACACGCACGCTGCACCCGCAACGGTCATCGTTGTTTCCTGTACGTGCCAACACACACACATCTGTTCAAAATTTCACATTCATGACAAATCAGATTGATTTCTTTAGATAAGTGCTTGATATAATAGAACACATACTATTATTCCTAGACGGCACAAGAACCAACGATAAATGTGGAAAAGTGTCAACTAGCCTGAACTGGCAGAAAACACATGGGTGAATGCTAGGGATTGTTCGATATGTGTTGTATATGTAATTGTTGTTTTAACGATGTGTGATCTGACAAAAAAACACTCCTCTAGAGTCTACGCATACACTGCTTGTAGTAGTTTAAAATGCAGGGTTTTTGCCCCATGTCTTGAATTGAGGGCAAAAAATGCCCCTGTATTTTGAATTTATTATATTTATATTGTATGATATAGTTAAACATTATCACATAAGCAAGATTGGTATTTTTCCTGAATATCAGCACAATTGCAAATGTATTGATTTTTATACAACAGCTCAACAAACAAGAAGTTGAGTAACAATTTACACACAATATTGCCTGTTTTTCTTCTTTTTCGCTTACTAAAATAGTTCCAATCCACTGCAAAACACGCAGCAGTGTTTTGTTACTGAATGAATCTTTTTATTTTTGGAACGACTCGAGTGAGTCCGTAACTGCTTTCATCCACCAATTTTAATGTGAATTTTGGTTTATTGCATTAATAAACACTGGCTGGAAAAACCAAGATGCAAATAAATCCTAAAAATATGCATAAAACATGCGCTCAATTGAGGCATATATAATTATTTTTTTTTTATCCAATATGAAGACATTAACGTAAACTACGTTGGAAACACATTTTACTGAGTAAATCCCTCAATGCACAATAATCCCATGTGTGACTTTGCCTCAGCAGATGCTGCATCTCAGATGAAACACCCGAGTCAAAGTCTGTCATCAGAATGATTTGGTTTCGTCTCACACGATTGCGTTCACAAACACCAGCATCCGAACGCAAGAGAACATGAAAACGCTTATTCTGTTTCGTCTGATGCTCTGAGATGCAACTCATTTATGATGGATGAAAAAAAGAGAAACGGTTTCTTCCCTGATTGCAGCAACTTCCATTTATTATAGATAATTTGGACCAATATCCCTGGAAGTGGTGATTTTGTTCTCTTGAACACAAGGGATGGAAATGCTGCTTTATTTGCGAATTTTGCGCACAAGTTATTGAATCGCTAGCTATGAATTCAATGACAAATTCATGAAGTCCTAAACTTGCCATGGTACCAGCAAAATGACACGCTCCGCTAAATATCGTCTAGTTCTCGTTATCGACAAAATTACAGAAAATCTTACCAATATTTGTAAAAAAATCAGACACCCCTCACTTCGCATGTGAACAGGCATTCACATAGAAGACACAGAGCAGCAAAATGGCCCATCTAATATGCATTAAAGAGTTTTGGACACAAGTTGTGGCTAGAGCTGCGTAATTCTGGATGAATTGAATCACAATTTTGTTTAAAATAGAGATTTTGAATGTACAACTGAACAAAATTATATTTAATTTACTAGTGGTTAAACGTAAATTGCTGCAGTCCATTTGAAAACGTTCATTTTTATAAAAAATATCAGTTTGAATGAACGATTCAATGACTCGCACATGCCTACACCTCAATGTGCATACTATCCATCCTAAATAGTATGTGAAATTAGTAATACTTAATACTATGTAGGGTGGATGGTATGCACATTGGGATGCAGGGAAATAATTTACTTGTTTCATTACTGGATGAATCAGAGTTTTTAAACGAAACTCTTGAATGAATGATTCAATTTTAAGTTTTGTCACCACCTACTGGCGTAACAATGTAATCGATACAAATGTTTATTTGAAGTGACAAGTTACTTTCAAAAGGTGATTTACTCCATTTTGATCAGTACCGTAGACATCAGTGTTTATTTCTGAACTATAAACTTTTATCCCAGTACTTCTGTTACCATTAATTATTGTAAGACAAATAATGAGAGGTCAGAACGCAGATCTGAATGTTTGCCGTGATCATACTTTCATTTAATAGACAGCCAAATCATTGTCATTCAGGAATAAGATTGTGTGGGTGTTTGAATCGAGACTCCGATCTTTAAACAATGAATCGTGCAGCTCTATAAGTGGCCGTCACATACAAAAGCGAATTTGAATTTCTGTCTGTCCTTTCCACAGCGGATGTGAACTTCGCCAGTGAGCTGAGTGACCTGAGGCATCGTCACGGTTTCCAGGTGATTCTGGTGCACAAGAGCCAGGCCTCGTCTGCTCTGCTGCAACACGCACACCTGCGCGTCCCTTTCGAGGAGTTCGTCTCGGACCTTCCGCCTGGGATGGTGGTCAAATCGCAGGTCAGCCGCCACACCTCACTTCTCTATATTCCTGACTGCATTGGGTTCTGCATTTGAGCACTGATTTGGCAGTGGCTGGCTGGCTGGTGTTTCTGTTTCGAGACAGACGCTGCATAGTCAGGCTGCTGTTGTAATCATGTGATCATAAAGCTGTTCAGTGTGTGTGACTCCATGCTCTGAGATTCGTAGAGTTAGTCCCGTTATTTAAAGCTCCCAGTGGCAGAAGCTGAACTCCAGCCTCATCTCAGATCTCCCAGAGTGCTGTTTGTGTGTCTGCTCCTCAGCCCAGTTTCAACCTTCTGTTTGTGCACCACCTTCCCACGCACCGTGATGCCAAAGCTGTGGCGAACCGGCTGCAGCGCCTCTCCAATAACTGTGGAGGGAAAGTGTTGGGTGTATCCGGCGGCTGCGCCGTGCTCCGGTTCGCCAGTGCCAATGCGGCCGAGCGCGCACGCAAACGCATGGAGAACGAAGACGTCCTAGGCCACCGCATCGTGGTGTCCTTCTCTCCCGATGGCCCGGAGGAGGAAGAGGAGCGCCGGCTGCCCGCCGCCTCCTCTTCGGTCTTCCTGCCCTTAGAGAAGCCACGCTCACCCCGTCGCCTGCGCCGGGCATCTCGGTCGTGCCAGGCTGGGAGCCACGCCCCCGAGCGCCCATATAGCCCCAGGAAAGCAGGCCACGCCTCCTCGTGCAGCCCTGTGATGAAACCCCTCCCCCAGGTCAGCTGTGTACCCGCCTCTGCCCGCCTCCTCCCCATCATCCTCCAATCGCACGCTTCCTCTTCTAATGCCATTCTCATTGTGCCTGTGTGCTGCCGCTTGACCCTGCTTGCGCTGCTCGTGTCCCGCTGACACTCTGTGACGTGTGGCTGTGCCCAGGGATGCTTTACGTGCCGCTGCTGAGACTCCATCTTCCTCTGTCTTCATCTGTCCTCCCCGTCACATTCCTGTCTTTCGCCTCATTGGGAATTGGCCGCGCGCTCGTATGTTGTGAAGTTATCGCTGTGTGTCTTTGTTTGTTTTCTGCAGGCTGTGTGCGTTGCAACCCGACCTGTGAGTGCCTCGCCTCAGAGTCACACCCTCCTGCCTGCAGTTGGAAAACCTGCGGAGCTGCCGCAGCAGCGCAGCCGGAGGTACCGAACACACTCACTTTCTTACATACCCTCATACGCACACACACACACACACACTCACTATCACGCACACCCTCATACTGAATTCTTAGCGATTTCTGTCTCTCCATTGAAAGTCTGTGAATATAAACAGAAGCTCAGCCATACTTGATTGACGAAACCTCATTGGTTCTTGCAGAAGCTCAAACGTGCCGCATTACATGAGAATGAACCTCGTTGGTTCTCATGCTTGAGCTTTAGTTTACCAAATTTGAATCCTGTGAACACTGTTCATTGATCAATGTTTATGTCAATAAAAGGGCAAATTAAATCGGTTCATCATATATGGCGTTTCAGAAGACTTGGATTAAACCAATCTCTTCATATGGATGTCTTTTACCATCTCTTTATGAGTTTTGGCTTTATAAACTTTCACCGGAGGGGCCGAAATTTCTCAATTTCATTAAAAATATCTGATTGATTGATATCTTTATTTCGAACATGAGAGAAGAATATTTAAAATAAAATACAATCATGTTAAAACATTTTAAAAGAAAAAGTAAAGAGGAAAAATAAAAAAGCAACAAAGTATCTTACTTTTCCTGTATAAACATGCTTCTGTCTCATGTGCGAAAAGGAGGCTCTATTTATGTTTCAAAGATTGAACCAGTCTTATGAGTTTGGAAAGATGATATTTGATTTTTTGTGTGTGTGTGTGTAGGCGAGACTCTCCTGGGCAGCCGTTTCAGGTCAGCACTCCTTCAGCATTCAGTAAACTAAGTTTACAGCGAAGCTTCAGTCCCATGATGCTCTCCCAGAGTTCATGGTCGTCACGGTAAGTGAATTGCATGATCATTAAAGGCTTCATAAAACTCTTGCGTTCTCGTCACGTGTTGGTTGGTCTCTGGTCTCTTCAGAAGTGGGTCCCCCTGCCTGTCGAACCGCTCGTCTCCGCTGAGCGCACCGTCCCCCAGCATCTGCACCGAAGGCCAGTCCGAGCCCTTCTCTGACGGAGCCGACGTCCAGGTCACTAATCTGGACTACAGAATGTCACGCAAGGACCTGCAGCAAATACTGCGAGACGCTTTTGCTAAACACGGCAGAGTGAGTCGCATCTCTCAGAAATTCAAAACCGGAGTGTGTTGAAAGCGTGCTTCATTATTGTGTGTGTGTGTGTGTGTGTAGGTGAAGAGCGTTGATCTGAGTCCTCATACTGACTATCAGCTGAAGGCGCGGGTACACATGAGTTCACTCCAGCAGGCCATCGGCGCCGTCAGTCTGCTGCATCGATATAAAATCGGCAGCAAGAGGATTCACGTGTCGCTCGTCACTGGAGCCAATAACAAATCTCTCACCTGCCTCAGGTAGGCATGTGACTATCAAATTTTCATATCACGATAATTGCTGAAGCTTTTATCATGGCATTGAATTTAAAGTTCAACAGGTTTAAAGGGGTCCTATTCTGCTTTTCATTTTCTTTTTTTTTCATGTTTATCTTTCTTTAGAGTGTTTCTGTTTGAGCATGAAAAAGCTCTGCAAAGTCCCTCCAGCGGGAGTTATTCTCTATATCAGTGTCACTGTTTCTGAACTCCCTGAAACGCCTCCATTGTAGTCTTGAGTTTTCTTCCGGGAACAAACACGTCACAATATTCCTCATTTAAATTATTTACGCAGAATAAAGGGGCGGGCCACTTGAGTTGGTTGGTTGGTTGTGTGTTGAAACTCGCGTTGTGGTAAGGGGTGGGACATTTCCCAAACACGCTCGAAACGCTTGACCAATCACAACAGTGCTCAAAAATAATGAACATTCAAGCATAACCTGTTCTAGTAGAGCCCAGAAACAACATCAAGGCTTTGTAAAAAGGTATAATAGGGACTCTTTACTTAACATTTTTCTTAAAACAAAAATAATTTAATTAAACAAGTGTTTCAAACAGATAAGTGAAAATATTGAATCAATATCTAGGACATGTTTAGTCCAGAATATGTAAAAATGTTTGAATAAACAAATGTAAAAACAATAAAAAAAAAAACCTTTTAAAGGGTAACTTCAGTGATTTGGCATTAGGCTTTGTATCAGTAGAAACCCGGTAGTATATTCACCCCCCCCCCCCCCATGTCCCTCTGAGACGAGAGAATTATGCATTTTATTTCTGGAAAAAATCCTCCGATGATGCAAATATCGTCATTAGCATCTGGCCAAAAAATGTTCTGATGATGCAAAAAGACTACATTCACTAGATGAAGCTGTTCCGCATGTTATCAACCCGATAGGGGAGAGATCTCACACAGAATGTAAGACATATAACGGAGCGCGGTGCAGAGTAAAGTGAGTGTTTCAACTTTTCAATGAATTCCTGTGATAGTTTAGCTTCCATATGCGATCTGAATACGTGCCAGACTGGCGCTTAACGTTATCTCAGCTCTGCTCAGCTCTTCGCTCTCGTGATGAATGAAATCTGACTCCTGCTGCGTCTGTGCCATGACTTTCGTTCGGCTCACTCACACTTTATTGAAAAGACACGTTCAGTTTTTAATTTTAGTGTTTATTCTCTAACTGAACGAAATGATTGTATTACTATGAAGATCAAAATGACGGTGTACGGAGTGGCCTCGTAGGGCAGCGAAGCAAGTGCATTCTGGGAGTTGTTGTCTTTCATCCACATGAGACAAATACATTTTCTGTCTTTTCTCAGTCTAGAAGGCACCAAATTCAAAAATAATTTCACATTTCTACTGCATAAATGACCCAGTTTAAATACAAAGCTTAATGCTAAATCACTGAAGTAACCCTTTAAGTATTTGGTGCTGTGGCAAACCGGCTGCATTGATGGCTGGCATTCTCAGGTTCACCAGTGCCAATGCAGCAGAGCGTGCCCGCAAACGCATGGAGAACGAAGACGTTCTTGTGAAAACCATAGCGAATACAGACATTTAAATGGTGTTTGAAACGTTTAAATATTGTTCAGAAACAAGTAGTGTCGCCTGCTTTGTTTAACGGGGTAACGGCTACATTTCTGCCGTTCTATTATCACCGTCTACTGTCAGAAATCTTTCACTCGCTCCATCATGCTTATCTGTTTTGGGGTTGCAATGTGTGCAAGCCTCTTTGACACAGTGTTGGAAGTTTTATCTGCTTAATGGAAAAGTGTTTTAAAAATGCATTAAAAATTTTAAGTGCCCACAATAACAATTCCGTGCATGTTCATTATCATGATGTATTGTACAGCCTTATATCGGCACATGTCTAGCCTCAGTGCTCACTGCTCAGTCTCTTCTTGTTGTGGATGTGATCTTGATTTCTCAGCTCTGAGATCATCAGCATCCTGCAGGACGCACCAGCCAACTGCCTGCCTCTCTACAAGTTCACCGAGACCTACGAGAGGAAGTGAGTGACGTGCACAGTCGGACACATTCCCGTGTGTTTGACTAGTGTCTTGATCGCCGTGTCTGTACTGCAGGTTTGGTCATAAGCTGGTGGTGAGTGACTTATACCGCTTGCCGGAGGTGGTGTGCGTGCGTGAACAGGGCAGCGGGCGGCTCGTGTGTCTGCTGTCCAGCACTCAGGCCCGGCAGAGTCCATTAGGATCCGCACACTCTCACGACAGCTCCAATACGGCCAGTCCGGTTCTGTTCGAGGAGCTGGAGTACCACGAGCCCGTCTGCAAACGGCACTGCACTCAGCAGGACTTCAGGTAAATGTGGACAGACGTGTACTCACGTATTCATCAAGTTTAAGCAGTGATGAACTTCACGGGTTCTCTTCTGGTTTCAGTGAATCTGACTTTGATCCGGATTCTTACATGATCCCGTTTGTTCTGGTGTCTCTGAAAGTTCTGGCTGCTCATGTCCACAGTTTACTGCAGACTCACGAGGGAACGGTACCGCTGCTCAGGTAACACACACTCTTGCTGTTATGTCATTGGTCTGTTGATCTCTATTGCATGCGTGACTGTTTCCTTTCTGTACAGCTTCCCAGAATGCTATGCAGCAGAGTTCAGTCCTTTAACTGTTGCAGAGGAGGGGAAGCTGGAGGGAAGTGTCCCGTTAGAGCACCTCATCACCTGCATCCCTGGAGTCACTATAGTAACGGCGCAGAATGGCTTCAAAATCATCAAGTGGATTCATAACAAACCCCCACCACCCAATGCAGGTGTGTATGTGTGAGAGAACCTGCATAAAAGCCAGTAGAACATTGGTGCTATGTTTGGTTTTTTATATGTATGCTGTATGGTTGGTTTTTAATTTTATTTTTAAAGCCTTAAAGAGTTACTTCAGCGATTTAGCATTAAGCTTTGTATCAGTAGAAACCGGGTAGTATATTCAAATGATCGTACTTTCCCCCCTCATGTCCCCCTGATGAGTGATTTATGTATTTATGTCTGGAAAAAAGCGTCATCTGAGGCTTTTTTGGCCAGCGGCCAAAGTTCTGCACGTTTTCAACCCGCCCATAGGGGTGGGATCTCACTCACAGAATTTAAGACATTTATAATAAACATTGACACTTGTTTTTTAAATGGAAGATTGCAATTTTGATTTGATTTTAAGAACCGCTAGTTGAGGCAATCCACCTACTGGTCAATTCTAATTAATTGCACAGTGCTCATGTCTTGTCATAGCATTAGTCACATGCTCCTCTGCAGCTAATGAAGTACATAAGTGAAAAAGCCCTTGTTTCTTTTTTCTCTGTGTTTGTGCTTAGATCCGTGGCTGCAGCGCAGTAAGAGTCCAGTTGGGAACCCACAGCTGATCCAGTTCAGCCGAGAGATGGTGGATCTCATGAAGAGCCAGCCGTCCTGTTTGATGCCCATCACAAAGTTCATTCCAGCGTATCACCACCATTTTGCCAAGCAGTGCCGTGTGTCTGACTACGGATACTCCAAACTGCTGGAGCTGCTGGAGGCTGTTCCTCATGTGCTGCAGGTCAGGATGCACCTGTGAACACAAGCTCAGATTTTCATTAAAACTGCTAGGAAATATGGAGAATGTCAAATTGTCAGCATGAAACTGAACTTGCGCTAGTCTTTTCTTCTTCGTTGTTCCAGAAGCGTTTCATTCAGATATAGGTAACAAGAACAAATGTAGGGCGGAGCTTGATTTTTGTCTGTGGGGAATTGATTGGATGGTTGTTTGCTATTGGGGGATCTCATGCGAGTGACTTGTCATCAGAGAAGAGCTGAATCAGAATAACTTTCCCTCCCTCCTGCAGCAAGATTACGAGACGCATGCATTTAAAACTAATGATGTGCACAGATAAATCCTTTAGAATAAGCACAGCAATATTCCATAAAGAAATTGTCCATTTCGATTTTAATGGTGTTTTTTTTTTTTTTTGTGTGTAGATCCTGGGTTTAGGCTCCAAGCGTTTGCTGACGTTGACTCATCGCGCTCAGATCAAACGCTTCACTCAAGACCTGCTGAAGCTGCTGAAGTTTCAGGCCAGTAAACAGGTGGTGATCAGGGACTTCGCGCAGGCATATCACTGGTGAGAATCTCAGTATATCCGTCTGTCTCTGCTTCTGAAGCGTTAGGTGTAACCTCTTCCTCCTGATCTGTGTGTGTGTCAGGTGTTTCTCCAGGAACTGGCAGGTGGTGGATTATGGGATGTGTGATCTGATGGACCTGTTGGCCGAGATTCCGGATACAACCATCACAGTCATTCAGCAGGACTGTGACACGCTCATCTCTGTTCCCAAAAGAGGTGAAAGCCACTGCACCATGGCTGAACCACTGGCTCAATCATGCAAGACTACAGTAGCTATGTTTCCAACGTTCCAAAGTTGCAAATTTAACTTGAGCACAAAATTGAAATATCGCATAAAAAGTTGGAGACTAAAACGCTGTTTCCATCCCTTATTTTCAAGAGAACAAAAGCGGCACTTCCTGGGAAAATGGCACAAATTATCGATAATAAAAATGGATGTTGCTGCAATCGGGGAAGAAACTGGCTCTTTTTTTCCCTCCGTCATAAATGAGTTGTGTCTTAGAGCAGCAGACGAAACACCATAAACTGTCATGTCAGAATTTCAGACGCATGACAAATGAAAACAAAATGCGTTATAAAATTGACGCAAAATATCAAACGTCTAATATCATCCGACCGGCTGGAATCACAATCTGAAGCTTAAAAAAAGTGTCCATCATACACTATGCAATTTTCTGTGAAATCTGTCAACTCACTGCTTTGGTCCAATGGGACTTCAGTGTGGGAGGGACTAGACGGCACAACAACACCAATGACTGTTTGCATGTGCACCAATAATGTGATTATTTCCACTAATCAGAGTGAGGAATTAATTGCTGTAAGATGTTTACATGACACTAGCAAACTATTATTCTGATATTTCTCTAAGAATTATTCACAAATGATGAACTCGCATAAAGTAGGTGTTACTGGACACTGTTTTAATGTAATTAAATGCATGTAACTGTAGTGGTGTCATCTGGTCTCTCTTCAGAACGTACGACAGAGGAAATGGAACGCACTCGGCAGTTTGGGAAGGAGGTTGTAGACCTTCTAAGACATCAGCCTCACTTCCGGATGCCCTTTAGCAAATTCATCCCCACGTATCACCACCACTTCGGACGCCAGTGCAAACTCTCCTACTACGGCTTCACCAAACTCATGGAGCTTTTTGAGGCCATTCCAGACGTTCTTCTGGTCGGTATACAGCCGCAGATGTGAAGGTGCCAGAACAGTCGGTGGGAGTCTTTGACGTGCTTTGTTTCTCTCTTTCTCTCAGGTGTTGGAGTGTGGCGAGGAGAGGCTGCTGGCACTGACGGAGGTGGAGCGTGTGAAAGCGTTAGCGGCTCAGCTGGTGAAGCTGCTTCGAGCCCAGAGAGATTCAGGACTTCCTATCAGTCAGCTGCTTGGCGAATACAGCAAGACATTTGGCTACAGTCTCCGTCTGCAGGACTATGACGCCAGCACACTGCCCGCCCTGCTCAACAAACTCTGCCATGTTGTGAAGGTATAATGGCAAGGCCTCTATATACTCACACAGAAGTTATTTGTGTAGAGATAAAAGTTGGAAAGAATTTTTTCAGCGTTATACTGTTAGTGAACATCCCGACAGCACCCACACTGATGAGAGCGACGTTTCGATGAGTATGTAAATGTGCTACACGCTTTCCTCTCCATAACAAAAAAATGCAACATAAATGACAGCGGTGAGAAAACGGCTGTTAAAGGGTAACTAAACCCCAGCTCAGCGCTTAACTCCACCCACTGGCAATATTTGAAAAATGCTGGAAAAGTGGGCAGAGTCTAGCGGAGACAGAGGGGATGAACTGAGGGCGGGACTGAGCGGAGGGTGTGCACCTGAGACCCGCAGTGACGGATTGATTGACAGCTGTCTGACTCGCGAGTCGCAAAGATGGAGAATGACTGGAGTGACGCCAGTAGCTTTGCAACAGAGCGGTCATTCTCCCTCACCTTCACCTGAAGTGGAGGAGGGTGAATTGTCTGTAGACACAGACCCGGAGCCTTATCAATGCGAGCCGCTGGCTCAAACTGTGTTAACTCACGATGCCGACAATGCTAGCGAAGCAGCAGCGCAAGAGAACTGACCTAATCTATAAACAGTCAAATCCTTACACTGAATGCCACTGATAGATCAGATACATGCGATTTTATTTTCATTCAAATTAACTGAATCGATAAGCAGCACAGGACCAAAAGTTCAAACCTAATAGCCTATTATAAACAGATTTCCTCAAATAAAAGTTAGACTTTATATGCCAGCACGTTACGGTATTGTTGGTCGTTACCACGGCAACCACTTGCGTGTCAGGGTTTGAAAGTGCGTCTCATGTATGAAAATGATCTTCTGTACACATGACTGGCAGCAATAATATCGCAAGAAAAGCCTGACGTGTGCTGACGACTGCATTATTTAACCGTATTTTCTTCATTACAATGTTAAAGCAAGTGTCAAGTCAGTTTCATTCATTATGTTTCTACTTCATGTAACATGAGAGTTCATACTGGAGTGAAGCCGTTCTCATCATGTGATTGGGGGAAACATTTCTGAGGGCGTGGTGAGCTCGTGCCAGGGGCGCGGATAGTGAGCAGTTGGAAGAACCGTCACACGTCACGATGACCTACAACTTCCAATAGGAAAATTCAACTGCAGTAGCCACCGTTCAACCTCAAGAGGGCAGCACTTGGATGGTTTTACACCATATATTATAGAATTAAAACACTTTATACCCAAATGTGAAAACATTTACTCGAATCAATGACCAGCATCAATAAAGCCCCAGTCTTGCAGGTCATTAATTAAAAGTTTAGTTAGTTTAGTTACCCTTTAAGAAAGCCTCTGAACATAGCGATGTGGGTCTGTTTGTAGCAGCTCTGCGATTCAGCCCCCCACTCCACTTTATACAATAAATTGCTTTAAAGCAGAAGCTTTACAGTATTCAACATAAATGGTAACAATGTCTCTCTCATATAGAATTACAATTTCAGTTTCTACTATAAAGCGGCTCGTCTCCAGTGTGTGTAAGTTTTTCCTCTAATCTGATTTCGACGGACTTGACATGGAAATCTTCTCCAAGACCAATTTACGCTACACCAACAGATGCCAACCAACGGACAATCACCGGACAGTATTTTACTTCCGACATTCCACAAGCTAAGAAACGCTCATTCAACATGTTCAATCAGCGAAAACTATCCGCACCAATCAACGTCATCAGTCAGACACTGACAGGGTAACACACTGATCTGACAAAACCTGATGAGGTGTCTGCGTCTGACGGTTATGTGTGAATTGCCCTTGGAGTTTCAGAGCCACATCCACCTATTACATCACAGTTTGAAGGCATTTACCAGCCAGAGAAAGCGTTTCCAGAAAGTTTGCTTTGGCAAGCTGTTTCGAACTCAAGAAACGTTCTTTTGTTTGTCCTGATTTTATTTTAAATGACAGCACACTCGTTCGTTCTGTTATCGATTGTAAATGAGCTGCTCTAAACCGGATGTCCTCTTGTAGAAGACGCAGCAGCACCGACTAACAGAGTTCTTGAAAATAATCTTTCTGTTTTTCTCTCTAGGTGGTAGATGCTCCTGAAGGGAAGGAGGTACAGCTTATTAACAGGAAGTCTCTGCGTGCCTTGACATCTCAGCTGCTGGCGCTGATGATGTCACTTCCTGAGGATCGTGATCACCTCGCAGTGGAAGAGCTGAGGAAGCAGTATGAACTCGCCTACTCCGCGCCGCTCAACCCCTGCGAGTACGGCTTCATCTCTCTCACCGAGCTCCTCAAGAGTCTGCCGTACCTGCTGCAGGTATGAGCGCCACTACGGCACGGGTCAAGAGCTTAAGGTTGCGTTAGGGCTGCACGATTATGACAAATAATTGTCATAATAATTGATTTATTCCCTTGAAATTGTAATTGCGTTTTTATTAATTACAATGATCACAGTTTACATTGATTGACGTTCTGAATAGCTTTTATACCATTTGTTTGAAGCAAACTGCCATATTTGATTTTTCAAAATGGCGGCTGCTTGTGTTTCTCATGCATTAGACCAGTCAGCAGGGGCGGACTTACCATTAGGCGACCGCCTGGGGCCCCCAAAAGCCAAGGGCCCCCTAAAATGCTTGTTATATACGAAACGCGTTCAGCGCGGATGCACAAGCGGTTGCTGTGGTGTTCATTACGCTCGCCTTCAAATTAATTCACACAGAGACATAAAACATGCGCGATTCATATTTAAATATTATTTTCGCCGTTTAATATTCACATACACTAGTAGTCCATATCGCGATTTGATTGAAATGTGCTGACTTGCATTGGATTTATTCATCCAAAATTTGACAAATTCCGTGTTAAACAGTAAATTCAATTTTTATGACTGGATTCCGCGAGTCTGCGTTTTCTGCATCACGGAAATCATAGGGACCTACACTTCACGAGCATTGTACCATTTCATTTGAGAGAAACTATCATCATAACACATACACACAGAAAAATGTCTTCAAGGCAAACCATCAAAATTAAAGTTTGGACAGTGTAGCGTAGCCTATGCCTTAATGTAATAATTTTAACAGTATAGGCTATAAACCTCTGTTGTGTAGAATCCAGAATGAAAAAAAAAAGGAATCTGGAATTTGGAAAAATTTTAACTAATTTCATAGGGCTGTACAAATGCACATAACATATGCATCTGAAGTTATAATTAAATACGGAGCAACAGTGCATATTATGTTTATCGTTTGAAATTGCACTCATTCATTTCTGTGAAGGACCCAAGTAGATGACGCATGCACAGTTACTTTCCACATAGACACACTTCATTTTTGGTTGAAATAATTCTTGTGTGTAAGTTCCTTCAGTCTAATTTAAACTTGTGGGGGTGGAGGGGTCGTGCAGCAGCAATAATCACAACAGTGAAAATAACCTCAAGGTTGTAAATGTGCAATTGTATAGGGCCCCATTCCTCTATTTTGCTTGGGGCCCCCAAATCACTAAATCCGCCCCTGCCAGTCAGCACACACTTGTGTGACTGGTAGTTCCTATTGTGCTGGGTTAGTCCCTTCTCTGAAGTACGTAATGCTCTAAACACACCTCTTAAGCACGCAGAATAATTGTGTAATTTTTTTTCTTGGAAGCGCGGCCTCGCGCGATTATTTAATCTTGGCATTCATAATCATGTTTAGAAATTTGATTGTGCAGCCCTAGTCTGCGTCCGAATTCACATACTTGCACTAGACCCTAAAAGTATGTACTCCTTTTGTGTAGATACATTTGAGTGTGTAGCAGAAGAGTAGGCTAGCTTTGGGACATACTACATCCCCATAATTACTTAAACATGCTTTCACCATTTAAACTGCCCTGTCAATCGTTTTGTCACAGTTGATATCCTCAACATTTAATTTCCTATGGTGTTGGATCGTGGGTCTTTCATGGATTGGGTTGCCATTAGAATGTGTGCACAGATCTGCAACCGGAAATAGACGAACATCTGGGATACTCATTTCAACATACCTTGATTTTGGACACACTAATCCTAATTTCTAATACAATTTAGGACGGATAGTTTTGCGACATTAGTCTGTGGTGATCCTGACGTGTGTATCTTTTTTTCTCCAGCTCTCTGACGATGAAGATGATGGTGATGCTGAGGAGCGTGTGAGTTTGACAAGACTCTACCAGTTTGCCCGCAGTGTCCGTGCCCTGCTGCACACTTATCATTATAACCAGATCTTCCTGTCTGAGTTCTGCGGCGCCTTCGGCAAATACACCGGCCGAGAGTTTCAGCCGCAGACTTACGGCTATAAGACGCTGGACGACCTGCTGGCTGCCATACCGCAGGTTCCTTAAATGCTCATTAATGTCTGTTTTGATGCAACATACTCAAATAAATGCCTCGAGATGAACCGATTCTCCTTTCTGTATCTTCAACAGGTTGTCTGGATTAAAGGTCACGGTCACAAAAAGATCATAGTCCTGAAGAACGATATGAGAGGTATCAGAATCCTTTATTTTCCCATTTCCCATGTTGGTAGATGCAGGATCTGAGTTTGACCTAAGTCCCTTTAAGACGAGTCATTTAACTTGGCAGCCATCTTTGAAATGCCTCAGGCATGCAAGGTGCAGCTCCTATCTCTTTGAATGGGGAAACATCAAATTTCCAAAACTGTTGGCCAAGCTTGCGATTCAATTTCACATTTGAAATCATTGTTGTCAGATTTTATTGGTGGCCTTATGATTTGAGCGTTTAGAAACAAAATCTGACACATTTTTTTATTTTTCAGCCTGGACAACATTGTCTGTTTCTATAGTAACCGGAGTAGGGCTGCCTCTAACAACTATTTTTATATCGATTAATCTATCGACTAATTTATCACAATTTAAAAAAAAAGTACTTAAAAACATTTAATTTAACTTGTTGGCCTTCAGTAGTGTACTATAAAAAATGTAAACAAGCCCTTGACAAAATGTAAAACTAAAAGAGTAAAAATTTAAAAAGGTACAAATTTGTAAACCAACATTAAAAAAAGCGAATATCAGCAAATACGTTTTATATAGAATAGTGTTGTCACAATACCAAAATTATGACTACGATACCAGACTAAAATACCTCAATACCGATCGATACCATGGCAAAAAAACTGTAAAAGTAATTGAATAATATGACAGAACTTACTATCGATTGTTTTAGGGTTAAAAAAAAAAAAACCCTAAAAACTCACTTGGCTGGCATGTTCCTCCCCTGCTTCACACAGAATATTAGGTCCGGCCCTTTAAGAGCTCATTCAACTCTGTATACGTTCACTAAAGACATATCCGACTCTCGCCAGGACGTGCATTTTCACATATGTTTTACCATTCATACCCAATAATCCGTGAAACTGGCGTCGCGATCTTCAGGTCAGAGTCCGGCCGCGCAGCTCTTTTCTGTTGCTTTCTTTTTCCTGAGCTGCACGTATATATTTGACTGTTCTGCTTCCATTGTTTAGTGAACGGTGGAAGCAGAGCTCACACACACGTCCTCACTCCTGCTTTCACACATCGACGTAAATTAACGTAGCTCTTATTAGAGTGCTGTCATTTTTAAAGTACCGGCACTAATACAATTTCATATCGTACCCAACTTACCCAGTCGACTAAATATTGATGTCGACTAATTAACAGTGTCGACGCAGTCGATTGTATCGACCAATTACGACAGGCCTAAACCGGAGCTTCTAACGACAAATGGAGTAACGCGATGACTTTACTAATCAGCGATTGGCCTCATTTATTTAGAAGGCAGAGTTTATTTGACATAAGTAATCGGAATTGCCTTAACGTTGTGCATTAAAATCATTTAAAACACCGGCTTCATCTCCCTCTTTATCTCTTTCTATAGCCCTGTTTGCACGGGATTAGTATTATCTGGGGACCTCGTGTGATTTAGAAATTACTCCCACCACATCTGAATTTTGCGTGGCGCATTCGCACGGGATAAGCAAGCCTGTGATTTTACTTGAATTTACTGACTATCTCCCGGATATGATGTCAAGACTTGTAAATGTTTTTTAGATATAGCTGTATGAAATTATAAACAGTCGTATCGATATCATTTTGATTGTTTTATAGTAATACAAATAATTTAGTTCAGTTGGAGAACAGACGCTACAATTAAAAGCTTAACTGAGCAATATAATAACAATATACGGCGGAAGATTCAGTTTCAAAGCTAAATGTAAAAGCGCCCATTTAAGTGAGTTTGTCATTGTACAATGTTTTTGTTTTTCATTAAGAATAATATTAAACACACCATTCAAGCAATTTACTCCCAAATTGCTCATTCTAAAGTGAAAATATAATCCGCGTGGCCGCACCAGAATTCACAACGGTGCACATTATGTGCAGCCTAGCGCCATTCTTCGTGAAAGATAAAGATAAAAATGCGCACCGGACACCACAACCTTGCAAAAATGATATATGATCCGCCTAATCCCGGCCAAATCACAGAGATGCCGATTCGCACGGGACTAATATTATTACAGGACCTCGTGTTCGGCGAAATATGGTAGGTTATTAGTGGGGGAATTTTTACTTTACAAATTACAGACATGGCCGATTCGCAAGGGATTAAGATCACAGACATTCTCTGCAATTATTACAAATCACCAGAGGTCCCCAGATAATACTAATCCCGTGCGAATAGGTCTTATGTCATCCCTATTACAGCCGTTTGGGATGGTGGGTGTTAAGTCAAGCTGAATGTGTGTATTTGTCTCTGTAGCTCGAGGCAGTCCTGTGCTCACTGCAGACGGGCCTCGTCCTGATGAAGAGCCCCGGGCCACCGACAGCCCCGCCAGCGGTAAAGCCCCCGATGAACACATGCGCCCGTTAACCTGCGCTTCGCTCAGTCCGTGTGAGTTGATGAATCTGTGTCTCTGTCCGTCAGGTGAGATGGAGCTGCTGTGTCTGGGTTCGGGATCTCCCGTGGATCTCTTGTGCGCTCCCGTCCCGTCTTGCCTGCCGTCTCCTCAGCTGCGGCCCGACCCGGTGCAGCTGCAGCCCGGAGATCTGATCCGCTTCGATCCATCTGAACGAGAGCCGGTTCTCGACCGCCAACCTCGGCCGGCCAACGGTCACCTCGCAGCTTCAGATAACGGCACGGATCACGAAGCGAGTGAGCCCTCAAAAGCATGCATTACGGACAGCCCTGGCCGCCGGGCGGCACGTAACAAGGTTAAACTAGCGGCTAACTTCTCCTTCACATCTGCCCTGTCAGTCTAAAGCTAAATGAGTCCCATGACACGTTGTCATGATGAACGTTCGTTAGCGTGTCCTTCCCTCTGACTGTGTGTGTGTGTACGGAAACATCATGCGACGCAGATGTTATTCTGTGAGAGGAAACAGACGTTCTGTGTGGGGAATTTCTGTTTTCGAAACTTTGATTTGGCCGGACCGCAGGAGGCCATCATGTTCCACATTCGTGTTTCTCTCAGTATGAGCACCAAACCAACCAACGCCGCTCCTGCCTGCGGGATTGGTTTTTCTTTACTACAATTGCTAGTGATCAATGGCTCGGTTGAGCCTGAAACAGCGGCTGATTGGAACTGTGAAATCATGATGCTTCTGTCCAAACCTTCATTACGGTGAATCTGTCCTCTGCGTGCTTCTGCTGAGACGTGCAGTCGTGCCTTTGTTTGAGACGTTATTTGTGTTGTTTGAAGCACATGGGCTCCGTCGAATGAAATGGAAGGCTGGATTTGCCTAGAACACTTTTTTTGTTAAGTCCGTTTCAGAGCAGGAGCCCGTTATTAAAGGGCCTTCCTCTCTTTTAACGCATTCATTAGTCAAAGCTGCCCTCGTCACATGACTCACGGAAGCCGAATAGCTTAAGTTCATATTGTGAATGAAATCTGTTTATTGAAATTCTTAAAGGAATGTTTAGTTTAAACCGCCTCAGCTGCTTATCGGAGGATATTCACACTCGTCTTGCGGTTTCACTGGCGTCCAGGTGAATTACAGCGGGCCAAAGAGCAACACCCTCATCATATCCTGCAGTTTGTCGTTTATTTTGGTCCAGAAGTTGCTTTGAAAGTTATATGCACATTGTGCATAAACCCTTGTTTATGATGAGTAGCTGCAGTTTCCTCTTTTATGCGTTTTTGGCAAAATCGTGCTAATCAGATGATGTTGATCACCTGTTCCTCTGCAAATGCCAAGGTTGTTTTCGTGAACCTTGAGTTTGTGTCTTCGCTCTCTGCAGATGCCCTCCGTGATTCGAGACGCCGACTCTCTCTGGATGCTCTGTGGCCTGAGCCGGGCTTTTACAATGGTTTGTATCAGCCATGGCGCTGTAAGGGTGAGAGACGCCAGCGCGGCGCTTCGGTCACGGTGTGGTTGATTTGTGTAACTGTCATGCAGGCTTTCGGCTGGAGAAACCAACGTCCGAACGCTCAAGTGTTCTGTTGAATGCATCGGTTTGTTGCTGTTCGACGGCACGTCCTGTTTTTCGTTTCTTTAAAGGGTGGCTCTCTTTGGTCCTGACGTCTCTCCTTTCAATTGAGAATGCTTTCGGAAGCCTTTCTGAATGGCAGCAGCTGAAACTCTGAAGTGAAGGACGTGTGTCTTCAGAAGAGAAGCTCTAAGTGTTTTTATGCATGTTTGCATAACGTTCGCCTCTCGTGCTGTTGGATAGATGGATAGTTGGTTTAAGCAGAAATGTGGTGTGTCCGTCCCGGTGGATCTCTCTATATGTGTGTGTGCGCACACGTCTCCGTTCGTCAGGTGCAGTTTTAGTATTTGTGTTTATCCTCTCGCGTCCATCAGACGTCCACAATGAATCCAGAAGCCTCTCAGGTTGCGACGTCAGCTGAACGTGCGTCCGCTTCGTGTGAAATAACATGGAAGTTCAGGCTCAAGACGCTGGAGGTCTTGTATGATTTTAGTCTCCACCAGAAAGTCTTGTTTTTTTTATTTTTATGTAATGACCAAATATTTTCTGTCATGTGTAATAAATATCACAAGCATCATTTGGTGTCCTGCTTTCAGTCGAGGTTTCTCGCATACTGTGCTTCTCATGTAAGGAAGATCTTTTGCTTCAAAAATGTGTTCTTTTGGTATCATTGATCATTTTTATTAATATTTTAATTCTAGTTTTAGTAATTTTGTTAGGGGTTTTAGTGCATAATGTTAAACTATTTGCCAAAGAAACATTTCCCATTTTCATTTAGAGGAAATAAATTGAGGAAAATTCTATTATTTTAGTTATATCACTGCCTCAAACACTTTTGACAGGTTAGTCATTACCTGCGGAACCTGATGTATAACACTGGCATGTGATGCATTCAACAGTAAAAGCTAGTTAGGGTATGTTAAAACAACAACCATGTACTAAAAACAGAAACGTTTTTCTTTGCGTTTTTTGCGTACAGACAATACATTTGTCAAAACAATCATTGTTTGCGCGATCCATGAAAACGATTTAAAACGCTGTATTCTGCTGCCAGGTCAGTAGTTGGCGATGTCACTTTGTAAAGAAACGCTATGTGCGTATAGACTGGACACATAATACGCATGACATCACCGTTTTCACAAATTCATGTTTTTGTAGTTTACACCGAGACAATAACAGTAGTTTTCAAAGGTTTGGGCTTTCAGGCCCCCAAAACGCAGTTTTCAGTTGAAAATGGTGTAGTGTAAACGTCCCCTTAGAATGCATAATCGCATAATACGCAATATACACTAGACATATTTTAGGATTAAGAGCCGCTATCACTGTACAAGAAAAACAAGTTCTTATTGAGAATATTTCTTTAACCCTCAAGGGACCTTCATATTACAGACCTTATGTGGACCTTCGTGGACACATTTGGGCACGGGGGTCTGAGATGTGATCCCAAATATTTTTTTAAATAAATGTTATATCAATATCTTCAATAATATAAAAACGATCAATTTATGCATGTTTTTTTTTATTTACCACTAAAAGTACCATATTTTTATTTAAAATATATCCATTTTATATATTTAATTTATGTATATTTAAAATTAATTTAACTTCAGTAAAAAAAATTATTCCAGTATGTTCAGACAGCCAAAAACTTAAAATGTGAAGACTTTGGTGACCTATGTTCATGTTGGTATAAAATTTAAATAAAGATAAAATATCAATAGCCACTAGATAGCAATAGTACCCAATAGCTGCATAAAGGCTGAACTCTATAAACCAATGTTTTAACTAATTTAACCTCTTAAGTTTTACATTTTATCACAAGTTAAAATTGTAAATTTAAAAAAAAAAACATCTGTGTTGTTTTAGACTATACAAAAATGCCAAAACATACTTGGACAAATCTGACCATGCAATAAGGAAAAGACGAAGTAGGAGATCATGTAACATTTTTATTTTTAACAAAATCATTACATTTAATTAACTCAAAAAGGTTAATGGACCGAACAAGTAAGAATAACAATAAAATAAAATAAAAAATTTGCTTCAGAAGGCCTTTATCAACACCCCAGAGCCGCGTGGAGCACGTTAATAGACGGTCAGATGCATTTATTATGGACTTCAAAAACAGAGCAATGATCACTGCTATAATAATGCTTGGATTAGCCTGGACTTTTTAAAATATAACTCTGATAGTATTCGTCTGAAAGAAGAATGTCATATACACTTAGGATGACTTGAGGGTGAGTAAATCATGGGCTAATTTTCATTTTTGGGTGAACTATCCCTTTAATAAGCAGCGTTGGTGTCCATGCATTACAAGTAATGCAAGTTGTTTAATCAGATTACGTTTTTTTTCTAAAGTAACAAGCAACTAATTTCAATTTACAACCAATATGTGACCCTGGAGCACAAGCCCAGTCATAAGGGTCACTTTTCTCTCTTTTTTTTTTTATTTCTTTTTTTTACTTATTGAGATTTATGCATCATCTGAAAGCTGAATAAATAAGTTTTCTCTTGATGTTTGTTAGGATCGGACGACATGTGGCTGAGATACAGCTATTTGAAACTCTGGAATCTGAGGGTGCAAATAAAATCTAAATATTGAGGAAAAACTGCTTTTAAAGTTGTCCAAATGAAGTCCTTAGCAGCGCATATTACTACTAATAATGCGTTTGATATATTCATGATAAGAAATTTACAAAATATCTTCATGGAAAATGATCTTTACTTTAATATCCTAATGATTTTTGGAATGAAAGGAAAAATCTATCATTTTGAATGTATTGTTGGCTATTGCCACAAATGTACCCGTGCAACTGGTTTTGTGCTCGGGTCACGTATACAATTTATTAAAGGATTAGTTCACTTCAAAATGAAAATGTCCTGATATTTTACTCACCCCATCTCATCCAAGATGTTAATGTCTTTCTTTCTTTTTTTCTTCAGTGGAAAAGAAATGAAGTTTTTTGAGGAAAACACTCCAGGATTTTTCTCCCCATCATAGACTTCCATGGCAACCAAAATGTTGAAGGTTCAAATCAATGCAGTTTCAAAGGAAGGGCTTCAGAGGCTCTGCACGATCTACTGTGACCTTTTCCATGGGATTGCGCAATCCTTGGCACGTCGCAGAGCAGTGCAAGATGAGCAATTTAGGTTAAAAGGTGTATTCATTTTTATTTTATTTTTTTAAATGGCCGATGGTTTCGCTAGATAAGACCCTATTCCTCGTCTGGGATCACGCAGAGCCTCTGAAGCCCTTGGAAGCTGCATTGAATAAAGGAGCAACACAGACTGCTGAAAGATACCAGATACTTTATTTGCAGAATATTCACAAGAGAACCGCTGATATCCTGCTTGATTCAGATTCAGTTTGTCTGTTTAATTCAGCTTAACTCTCAACACATGTCAAAAGGCAACAAAATGCCTAAAACTCCAAACATATTTGTGCACATATCTAACGTGGTGGTGTTGATCCAGTTCTGTGTGCAAGAAAACGTGTTCCTGTTCAATGTTCACTTCAAAACTTTTAGGGAAGTATTTGGAGAACTGTCAATGGGATATGATGAGTTCAGTCACACTTGTGATTTTAACAGGGGCTGCTAATGTCTAAAAAGAAATATCTGCTGTTAGTGGAAACTTTCTAATACATTTTGGCCTAAGACGCATGTGTGGTTCTCTTATTGGTTGACAGTGATGCTGTGGTGAGATTCTGTTGTGCTTGTGACCGTTTCTTCCTAACTCTTTGTTTGTTCACACCAAGGACGATACCTAGTCCACACCACAGCTATAACGATAATGACAGAGAAATTCTATTCTTGGGATCAGAATCAAAGAATATCAAGAATCCAATCAGAATCCATCCTGCTTTAACCAGCTCGGGCTTTTAAAGAGACCGGCGACAAAACTGCAGCGCGCACTTGTAATAAACCAAATCAGGACTTAAAACTCACTTTTTGCCACACCTGCAAATGTACCGGCCATAGATATTTTTGCTTTTGCAAAAAAAATTGATACCAGTGAAAATTCACAATTCTCTTTCCCAATTTTGATACAGCAGCTCAAACTACTAGCCTAAATAATACACATTTAAAACATTATTAAAGACAAGTAACAGTACTTTTTTAGGTACAGACTGAATAAATTAGCCTGACGTTGTCATACTCAATTCTAGTCAGAATATACCGACTAAACCAGGGGTGTCCAAAGTCGGTCCTGGAGAATTTAGCTCCAACCTACCTCGACACACCTGTCTGGAAGTGTCTTGTACATAGATATACAGAATAAAGGCTAGATGTCTTACGGCGGAGTCTCTAACGTCATCACCGGCGGCCATCTTGTCACAGGCAAGCTTTCTGGCAGGCTCCTGATGTAAGGCGAGTGATCTGCACGAACACAAATACTCTTATCTCGCTGAAATCTTGACGGATTTACAAATGGTTTGGTTATTAACGTGGCTATAATTCTGGATGCTTGAACAAATTATGAATAATTATTCATAAGTATACAGTGTCATAACTACATGTCTGAAGTTTATAACCAACCAAACAATTTGAAAATCGGTAGAAAATTGAGCAAGTTATGGTTATTTAAAAAGTACATGCACCATTAAAACACAATATTACGAGTGAGCGAGCTGACTGTGACAAGATGGCCGCCAGGTGCGGACGTCGACCTCCATTGGCCAGCAGCGCGGACGAGACATCTAGCCTTTATTATGTATATCTATGGTCTTGTATGCCTAATAAGACCTTGGTTAGCTAGTACAGGTGTGTTTAATTGGGGTTGAAGCTAAACTCTGCAGGACAGTGGCCCTCCAGGATCAGGATTGGACACCCTTGGACTAGACTGAATACTGAGAGAGAGTTGTGATTATGAGGCGTGTTTCAACCGAACCAGGGAAGACCTCAATTGGATAGACCTACAGCCAATCAGAGCAACGGAGCGACGCATAGTTGCAAACAGAACTCGGCTGCACGCACGCTGGAAGATGAAGAAGAAGAAGATGAGTATAAACGATTTTTGCCAGTATTGTAAAAAATAATTTAAGGATACACAGAGTACTTACCAACACGATCATCATTTCTGAGAGAAATAGTAAAGGTGAATGCATATACGAACAAGTTCTCCGTTTAGCAAATTAATTCAACCCAAGCGCTCTTTGGTGACGTGAATGTTTGCGTTACTGTTTAATAAAGCCTGTCCTGACAATTTGATTGGTCCGAACAGCTCTGGTTCGAGCATATTTGCTCCACAACTGATCAAGTCCAGACCGAACTTCCTGAAGTCAAATGTTGTGGGCGGGGCTAAATTCGACTGGCATCCAGGCTATGAATAAACAGTCTTCATTGTATAAATTAAACGTAGATTAATGCGTATTAAAGTTTTAAAAGTTATTCAGTCACGAGCAGTGAGTATTTGATTAACATTAAAAACACACACAGCGGCAGGAATATTAGGCTGCTGTCACTTTAAGAGCTAAAGCATGGATCTAATATACTGATACTGTGCACATGCGTTGTCTTTCTCGACTGTATGTTCACTCATATACTCGCAGAGACAGGCATATTTTGAAAATTTGTGTGTTAATGTCCGTTCAAGTGCAAGAAACGGTGCCGTCTACGACGTGGCTTTCTGAGTGTGTGATTCGGATGTGTGCGAGCACACCAAACTTCCCACACGGTGTAACAATTTGAGTTCCCTTTTGTGTCTACTTGCGCTTGAATATTTAAATGGACAAGGGTTAAACTTTCGTGACGATGCAGTGCTGGCCCATTAACTCCCGAGCTTCGCTCATGTTCTCACATCGCATTGTGAGAATTTATAACATGTTTCCGGTCAACTTGACAGTTTCATATTTTCGCAGTTTTATATATTCAATATTGTGCATTGGTGTGGACACTAATATAGTAATCGTTCTAGTTCTCGTTGTTGGTGTGAGCAGACCTTTATAGTTTTGTGTTTCAGGTGGACTTTATGGGACATCCACATGCTCCTCTTCTGTTCTGTTCCTGCTTGCGATGGAGTTACTGTTGACTTTTACATGCTGCAGGATCACACTGAAAGTCTTTTTACTGCTCCAGTGAACAAATCCAAACTCATTAACATATCAAATTCACTTAATACGATTTGCTTTGGGAAATCTCAATTAGCTGTCGAAAGTTAAGGTGCGAGATCTTCACATGACGACGCACTGGGTGGCTCCGCAGCAGTCTTTAATGATGGCCGCGCTGGTCTTGCTGATGGAGGGTTTGTTGGGAGGAGGTTCAGTCGTTCTTGGCTTTGGAGCTCCTGTGGAGGAAAGAAGAGCGAATCAGCTGACCTAAGATGGGTCAGGGTTAAAGGGTTAGTTCACCCAAAAATACAAATTCTGTCATTAATTATTCACCCTCATGTTGTTGCAAACCCATAAGACTAACGTTCAACCCAAATTAATATATTGTTGATGAAATCCATTGACAGCTAGGCAACTACCATTTTACCAACTACCAGCGTACGCAACCCCAGAAAGGTAGTAAATCCATCATTAAAGTAATCCATGTGACTCCAGTGGTTTAACCTCAATTTTATGAAGCTACGAAAGTGCAACATCTCTCTCTCTGTCTCTCTCTCTCTCTCCTTCTCTCTCTCTCTGTGCACTCGCTGCTCGCATTAAAGGAACACTCCACTTTTTTTTAAAATAGGCTCATTTTACAAGTCCCCTAGAGTTAAACAGTTGAGTTTTACCGTTTTTGAATCCATTCAGCCGATCTTTGTATCTGGCGGTAGCACTTTTAGCATAGCTTAGCATACATCCTTGATTCTGGTCTGTCCATTAGCATCTCATTCAAAAAATGACTAAAGACACTTTCAATATTTTTCCTATTTAAAACTTGACTCTTCTACAGTTACATCGTGTGCTAAGACCAACTGAAAATGAAAAGTTGCGATTTTCTACACCTATATGGCTAGGAACTACTTTCTTCGCGGCCGTACCATGGCTGCAGCGGCGCAATGATTCGTTGGTATTCTGTGAAACATGGTGGTAGTTACACCTTCGACTTACTATCACAGCCCTTTACAACACACAGAACCATGGCTAATCACACAGGTAAATCCACAACACAATTTGTCGGCTCCAAGCCTGAAACTTTCTCTGCAACTACATGAACTTAGGCCCGGTCACATTGAAAGTTACCTAGCTAGGGGCTACTTTCAGACGCTGCGTAATATCATTGTGCCGCTGCAGCCATGGTACGGCCACGAAGATCCGCGACTATTACGCAGGAATGAGAAAGTAGTTCCTAGCCATATAGGTGTAGAAAATCGCAACTTTTTATTTTCAGTTGGTCTTAGCACACGAATTAACTGTAGAAGAGTCAAGTTTTAAATAGGAAAAATATAGAAAGTGTCTTTGGTCATTTTTTGAATGAGATGCTAATGGACAGACCAGAATCAAGGATGTATGCTAAGCTATGCTAAAAGTGCTACCGCCAGATACAAAGATCGGCTGAATGGATTCAAAAACGGTAAAACTCAACTATTTAACTCTAGGGGACTTGTAAAATGAGCCTATTTTCAAAAAAAGTGGAGTGTTCCTTTAAGTTAAGGCATTGATGCTTGCTTACAGATCTACCAGGTGCTCAGCACCCTCATTCTTCCACTCGCTCTTATGAGACATAGACTGTAAAAAAAAAAAAAAAAAAAGATGGATGACACACCTTCACTCTCTTCCAATGTAGAAAAGTGGCCCAGTATGGTGCTGACATATTGTGCTGATTCAGCACCTGAGTCTGCGCAGTGGAGAGCGTGAAGTGGAGCCGTGGTATGCAGAACAACTCATGTCGTGTGAAATAAACAGATGAAATGTCGAAATTAAAGTTTAACGCTCCAATCTCCTCCGGAAACAAACCCTGAAAAAAGTCTGTTTGTTCCTCAGTGACTACTCCACTCAGAGAAGCTGTCAATCACATCCAAGCCTGTAGTGCTCCAGTCAGAAATTGAAGCTTTCGCGCCTCGATCGCCCCCCGGTGGCCGGTCCCAGTATAGCTCCTAAACCCCGCCTCTCCATGTATTTGAATGGGCGCGAGACACACTAAACAATTTAATTACACTTCAAATAATTGTTTCCTAAAGATGGTTTCTGTCATTTTAGGCAGTTTTTATTACAATAATTTCATTTCAAGTGTTCGTTTTTTAAATAAGTTTAGTTTTAGTGAGTTATTTGATGCTATAAAAACGGGGGGTGTGACGTCATGATTGACAGCTGAGATTGACGGCTTCTCTGAGTGAACTTGTCACTGAGGCACTAACGGACTTTTTTCTGGATTTTTGGGAGGAGATTGGAGCTTTAGCTTTAATTTCTACACTTCCATAACTGTTTATTTCACACCAACATAATTAATTGTTCTGCATCTGCGAGAGTGTGGGCGGGCTTTTGATAATCGCGCCTCTACTTCCTGTTCTCTACTGCGCAACTCCGGTCCCGAGATCGCTACTGCGCAGACTCTGTCCCAAGATGTCAGCGCCGTGAGCGGGCCTATGAAAGCTTCAACTTTGGTCAGCGGAAGTCAATGGAGTCGCGTCGTCCATATTTTTTTACGGTCTATGATCACATCACACCCCGTTTTTATTGCTTCAAAAAACTAACTAAAACCTTAAAAAAAACATATTTAAAAACGAACACATGGAAATACTTAAGTGTGATGAAAACGACAGATAAAAATGACAGTAACTATCTTTGGAAGAAATGTATTTGAAGTGTAACGCGATTACATGGAGGGGGTGGGGTTTACGAGCTATACTGGAACCAACCCACCTGGGGGCGATCAAAACATTTTTGGCTTCACTTTTCAGGACTTGTGCCGCACACTTTGTCTACATTAGGGTGACCAGACATCCCTGTTTTCCGGGGACAGTCCCAGTTTTTGGTGTTCTGTCCCCAGAAATGTCCCCATTTTACAGCACGTTCAAAACAACCTGCAGATATATTGCAAAAAAAGCGCCCAACCAACATACAGCAGCTGCTGGTTATAGGAGCAATCATGTACTGATTATTTTCTCCAGCAGATGGCGCTGTGAGATACGCTGACTCTACTTGGTCGTGCGCGCGCCACTTCTACTCTGTGAAGAAAGTAACCGAGAGCAAAGCGCCATTATCGTCAAATATCATTATTAGGCCAGTGTTATATGTCGATGGTGTCAGATCTGCGTTACCCTCGGTGTCCTTACTCTCACTGCAGTGTGAACAAGTGTCATAGCAGCTGCCGAGCAAACGCACAGAGTAACGTCATAACATCATTATCAACACACTCAGATGTGTCTAATATGATAAACAGAGCTGCGTTACCTCATACTCATGACCGGAAAAGCGGAGATGGCGCCTGCGACTCTGGCATAATAGAAGTCCCGCCGGTGACTATGCCATAATAAAAGTCCCTCTGCTCGCGAGGCGTGTGTATTTCTTCATCTTATTAACAATCAGCAGCCTTGCTCAGCTCCACAACACTCGCAACTGCTCAGCTTCATATTACAGTAACGTTAATAATCACATCCATGAAAAGGATTTCTGCCCGAGTCCTATCCCGATTGTTTTCCACCGGCTGTGAGGTGAAGACCACATGTCCCAAGATTCTGCAATCAAACTTGGCGTCATCAAACTACGCCTTTGTTTTGAATAGGCGACCTCTAGTGGACGGAAAAGTTACATAGTGCAGCTTTAACTATAAAAAAACCTAAACAATTAACGTTACACTTGCAACAAATACATGTGCAGAATACACATACTTTCTGTTTAAAAAAAGCCTAAAATGCAAATTAACAAGACCAATTAAGGCTAGTAAGAGTTATTTTCAAGCACAAACGTAACAAAACATTTGAAGTATATAAAAAAGTAATTTATATTGTATAAACTTGTGAATATAAAATACAATTATATTTGTTAAAGTGTTATTTATCATATTTATGTTGTTTTATTTTTGTTGATTCATGTTATAATTTTGTTTTGAACTGCTTATTTACAATGGTTAACTGTTTTCATAGTTTTTTTGTTGTTGTTGTTGTTTTTTGCAGGTGAGCTGAATTGTATTAAATTCAGACCAAAAATCCCAATAATCACACTAAATCATAATCATTATGTTAATAATAATAAAGGGAGGACAACAACAGCAACAACAACAAAAAACATTCAAAAATGTTTTGTCCCTAGTTTTTAATTAAAAGATTAAAATCAAGTGATATTTCAGTGATATTTTGACCACTCAAATAGGAAATGTCCCTGGTTTCCATTTCAGAAATCTGGTCACCTTAGTCTACATCCCTATCAGAAGCCTACTACGATCTATACTTGAGCAACGGCTCGTGGTACCATCAAAGAGAGTATGTGATACCTTCACTGTTCCTGGCTGGTGGAACCATCTCCCTGCTTTCATACGGAATGCAGAATCATTGACAATATTCAAAAAATGGCTGAAACCTCATCTCTTCCGTGAGCACTTAACCTCATCATCATTAAAAAAAACTATTCTATGCTTTCACTTTCCTTAAATGCCTCCGTACTGTATTCTAGTTTATGCTACTCTAAGCAATGTCTGAAACGTTGTATTATGAGCACTTGTGTTTATTTGCCTCTTTACGATGAATCGCTTGCTGCATTCCTCATTTCGCTTTGGATATGGATGTAAATGCTCTTGTGAATGCGCGATGGATATTAATATTTTATAAATAAAGTGGTAAATTATAGGGGGGGTTTTTTGCGCAAAGCATGTGTCGCTTCCTAAAATTGAGGTTAGACCACTGGATTCACTGGATTATTTTAATAATGTGTTTACTAGCTTTCTGGAGCTTAAAAGTGTTAGTTGTGTTGCTGTCAATACAGGGACAGAACGCTCTTGTGTGCAGGAGCTGAATGAAAGTCTTGCGGGTTTGGAATGACATGAGGGTGAGTAATTAAAGGGGCGCTTCAGCGCTGGGAAGATGAATGTGTATTTAAACTGTGTCATTTATGTAGTAGAAATGTGATATTATTTTTGAATTTGGTGCCTTCTAGACTGAGAAAAGACAGAAAATGCATTTATGTCTCATTTGGATGAAAGACAACAACTCCCAGAATGCACTTGCTTCGAGGCCACTCCCTACAACGCCCCCAACGTCGTTTTGATCTTCATAATAATACAATAATTTCGTTCAGTTAGAGAATAAACACTACATTTAAAAACTGAACGTGTGTTTTCAATAAAGTGTGAGTGAGCCGAACGAAAGTCACAGGACAGGAGTCACGATATTTGCGTCATCTAAGGATTTTTTCCAGAAATAAAATGCCTAATTCTCTCGTCTGAGGGGCATATGAGTGGGGAAAGTACCATAACTCAAATATACTATGGGGTTTCTACACGAAAAAAAAAAAGGTTCTATATGGTTCTTGGCTCGTAATCATAGGGGAACCTTTTTTAGTGCTATATAGCATCAATTTTGGTGCTTCAGTGGTTCTTCAGCAGTTTATAGTACTAAAAAAGGTTCCCCTATGATTACGAGCCAAGAACCATTTTTGGTGCCATATAGAACCACCTTTTTTTAGAGTGTACTGATACAAAGCTTTATGCTAAATCACTGAAGTGACCCTTTAATGACAGAATTAAAATTTTTGGGTGAACTATCCCTTTAAGAGCTGTCACATGACTCACGTGTTGATCTTTACAGCATGTAGGTGTTCGTGCCATGTTAGATTTACCGTAATTACGAGATTACGACTTGTAAAAAGCGTTCACGTCCTCGTAAACTCATAATTACAACTTGTAAACTGATCATTTTCTGAGAGCTCTGACTTGTTTCACCTGACCGCTGCAGATTCAGCTCAGAGTAAAACGTCACGTATTGTCATCCCATAGCATGAACATTGTGGTGCATTCATGTCCTCCTGGGAAGTTCCTATTTACGAGTTGGGAAGTCGTAATTACGACATCAGGTGCTTTCAAGTCACTTTCGTCGGAGCAAGATGACGGTGACTCGGAAACTCATAATTACAACTTTGTGGAAGCATTCATATGTTGATATCGCAAAAACTATTTTTCTGACATGACTTGAACGTGCCATTATTCTCTGCTGCTGCATTGTAACAAAATAGTGACCTTTTTTCTTCAAACATTTAAGGAACAAATCAATAATCAGATGAAATGCATACAAACAGATGCCATGAAAACTGTCCAAATAATTTCATGTTACCTAGCAACTACCTTACATCACGCTATGTGCAACATTGTCATGTCATGGTTAAAGTTGAGCAGTGTGTGTGTTGATCAGTGTGAGTCATGTGAAAGCCCCTTGTCACCATGAAGTCAAAATGGACACGTATTTATTATATACCATGGTTCCTCATGATCTTGAATCAAAATAACTCCCCCCTCCTGTTATCCCTGTAAAGCCGCTTTGAAACAATCAATATTCTGTATAACAATCTGTGTAATAATCCTGGCAACCTGTCACTCACATGAGATCCACCAATAGCAAACCACAACCATCCAATCAATTCCCCACAAACAAAATCAAGCCCCGCCCTACATTTGTTCTAGTTCCAGAAGTGTTTCACTCGGATATACAATAGGGAAGAAAAGACTAGCGTGACTTTGGTTTCAGGAATGCTTTAGGAAAGGTCACAGAAATAAACATTCATGTGAGAAATGAAAGCAAAAGAAAGTGTCTGTGAAAACGTCACGTCTCATGAAAGAACTCTTACTCTGTATTACGCTGAGCTTCTGTCGGAGGAACTCGGCCATCTCTTTATCTTCCTCCTGCTCCCTGTTAGACAGAGACAAACCGGGAAAAGATCGGGGAAAACTCACAGAAACTTTCAGGAAAAAGTCAATTTGACCACAATAAAAGCTGTGATGTATTAATAAATATTGTAGTTTTTTGGATGTACACTAGTCGCTTGTACACTCTTAGAAAGAAAAGGTTCAGTGGAGTTCTGTATACAGTAGAACTCAATTCTAAAGAACCCTTTATGCCAAAAAGGTTCTATATATAAGGAGAAATGTCCTAATGATTGCATCATTCTTTCATATTTAACACATTATTTAAAGTATGTTTACAAGATGTGTAATTCAAAAAATTAAAAATGCATTAAAGGTGCACTATGTAACTTTTCCGTCCACTAGAGGTGGCCTGTTCAATACAAAGGCGTAGTTTGATGACGCCACGTTTGAGCGCAGAATCTTGAGACATGTGGTCTCCACCTCACAGCCGGTGGAAAAGAATCGGGATAGGACTCGGGCAGAAATCATGTTCATGGATGCGATTATTAATGTTACTGTAGTATGAAGCAGAAGCGGGAGCAATTGATAATAATAAGAGCGCAACGCAAGCCTCGCGAGCAGCGGGACTTTTATTATGCCACAGTCATCTGCGCCACTTCCGCTTATCCGGTCATGAGTATGAGGTAACGCAGCTCTGTTTATCATATTAGACACATCTGAGTGTGTTAGTGATGTTATGACGTTACTCTGAGCATTCTCTCTGCGGCTGCTATGACACTTGTTCACACTGCAATAAGAGTAAAGCGTTTCTGCAAAATAAAACCAGAAACCGAGGCTAACGCAGATATGACTCCCTCACACGTCCCGGTTCCTTGGTTAAAAAAGCAATTTTGTCATGATTTATAAATAGTTGGAAACATTTGGGATATTGTAAGTACTCAACTGAACAAAATATATAACACTTGGCTAGTGGTTTTTGGATGTTTTACTGAAAAAAATTTACATAGTGCACCTTTAAAGGCACAATATACAAGATTTTTTTACTAAAATATCCAAAATCCACTAGTACAATGTTATATATTTTGTTGACCTGTGTACTTGCATTATCCCAAACATTTCCAACGATGTTAAAATCTAGAAAGATCTGCTATTTTAACCAGCGTTATGAACCTTTCGTCGCCTGTCCATCACGTCATATCAGCGCTACCCTTGATTTCTATAGAAACCATGGACACACCAAAGACGCTTTAATAAATATGTATTTTATTAGACAGGTGAGCAACTGTTTGGATATACATGTATCAACAGAAAACAAATCATTCTTATACAGCGCAACACGGTTAGTCTTATTGTTTGAATCGATTGTTTTCTTCATTCACCGCGAGTAACGTTTTTACCATCCCTCAGAGACAACGCTTTCTCCATCATACAGTTTATTTTTATATGTCATTTAGCACGTTAATAAAACTTTAAAGGAACACGGTGACATTTTGGGACTTATTCACCGTATCCCCCAGAGTTAGATAAGTCCATACATACCATTCTCATCTCTGTGCGTGCCATAACTCTGTCTGACACACACACCGCTAGCCTAGCTTAGCACAAAGACTGGAGGTAAATGGCTCCAGCTAGCCTACTGCTCAATAAGTGACAAAATAACACCAACATTTTACTATTTGCATGTTGTGATGTGTATAGTTACATCGTGTACTAAGACAGGGTTGCCAACTCTCACGCATTTGGCGTGACTCTCACGCTTTCAGGCTCAGTCTCACGCTCTCACACTGCCCAACTTAATCTCACGCCAAATTGCCAAACCTGCTTTTGATATTAAATGTCTAAGCTTTAAAAAAATTTTTTTGTTTTAATGCGAAATTCAAACAATAAATAGCGTTTTGGCGCTAATATGGCATAACAGTTAAAGCCAGAGTGTTGAAAAACCATACGGAGTTGCGACATGCTCTCTCATCTCCCGGCGGCGTGCGGTCACGAGCTTCACGAGCTTCACAGAGCTCTCAATACTTCTAGCGCTGTGCCAATACATTTGAATGGCTTGATACACAACAGTTCCACTTTACAGGTGTTTGCAGCAAGTTTTGGTAAACAGTACAGCATAGTGTGCATTGATTATTACATCAACCATACAGGATCGTTTTTATAATGGAGAGTAATGGAGATGCAACAATGTTAACATTAATGTTAATGTTTTTTATTGTATTTAGCCCTCAGGTATTCCATACTAATTGGTCACACTCATACTCATTGATGGTCAAATGTGACCATACACCTTAAAGGTCCCGTTTTTCGTGATTGTGTTTACAGTGTGCAATATAACATGTGTTCATGTTTCGCGTGTAAAAAAACACAGTATTTTTCACACAATTTACTTATCTGTATACTGCTGTTTTCACTGTCCTCAAAACGGCTTGAAAGATTTCCCTGTTCTATGAAGTCCCTCCTTCAGAAATACGTAAGGAGTTCTGATTGTGCCAGCGGTTCCTGTGTTGTGATTCGACAGCAGCTTAGCGCACGCAGAGCGCATGTTACCGGAAAGGTCACGCCTCTCACCATAACGGGGATGCATGCGCTCAATGATCTCTAAGTACAGCGTCCCTGGGAAGGCCAAACAAAGGTGACTTGACTCCGGGATGAAAATAACAGCGTCTCGACGACATGGCAACAAACAAACTATACGAACGCAACACTTCCTCTTCTCCACGCGGGAGCAACAAGACCACGCCCCCTTTTTCGCGTGTTCTTGTGGGCGGAGTTTAGTCGACAAACTGCTCTACTGACGTAATTAAAGCAGGAAATACCAGGATGTAGTCCAAACCGGCCGTTCGCTGTAGGCTTTGAAAGGGAACTTCTGTTAAATAAAATATCTCGCTTGGCATTGAACTTTGAGCTTTATAATTTTACAGGTATTATAAATGCTCTAACAGCAACATTACACACTAACTAAAGTTTGAAAAATGGGATCACGAAGAACAGGACCTTTAACTATTTTTCAATTAAATAAATGTTCTATATTTTAGTTCAATAATATTTATTGAATATTTTGAGGAGATCTTTTGGTACTAAATACTATTTGTGCAATAATTATTGTCAATTAATGACCACTTAAAATATTTTTCTTCTAATATTTGCATTATTTATATTACAATTAGTATAGTAATAAGGTTAAATTAGAGAATTATTATTCAAAGAGGCAAATTAGAGTCATTTTGTGGCTCGAAAAATAATAATTTCCATTTGTAATGCCATTACCCACTGGTGCCTTTATGGCTCTTTAATCAATATACATGTATCTAATCTAGTTGCTCAAAAAAGTATTGCAGTTTTGCATTGTAATAAATATTTAGATATGATCAAACACTAGATTTCTTTAAATGTGAAATTTTAAAATGTTAATAATGAACATATCCTTATTTCCTTATATGTACAGTAGGCTATGAATTGATACTGAAATCGAAATCGATATACGGTAGTATACCGTCAGCCCCCCCCGAATCTCACTCCAACTGATCTTAAAAGTTGGCAACCCTGACTAAGACAAACAGAAAATGAAAAGTTGTGATTTTCTAGACCGATATGTCTAGGAACTATTCTCTCATTCCTGCGTAGTAATCAAGGAACTTTGTGTCATGCCATGAGTGCAGCGCAGCTGAAAATAGGCTAACTTCTGTCAACATAACCAACGTGACAACCTGCTTGCACAGGGAGTGCTGGGGACTATTTTCAGGCGCTGTGTAATATCATTGTGCCGCTGCACCCATGGTATGAGAATGGTATGTATGGAACTCTGGGGGATACAGTGAATAAGCTAAAGTCCCAAAAAGTCGATGTGTTCCTTTAATACATTCGCTCATTCATGAACATGATTTCTGCCCGAGTCCATCAGATTCTTTTCCATCGGCTGTGGAGGTGAACAGTCGAGACTCACATGATTCCACACTCATTCACAGCGTCACCAAGCTACGCCTTTGTTTTCAATAAGTGACCTCGAGCGGCGAAACGTACATACTGTGCCTTTAAAACAGAATTAATTCAAACTAAATCCATAAAATGATCCGATGATGGAACCCTCAAAAGGTTCTATACTTTTCTCACCTCAGACGCTCGACTTCAGCATCTTCCACCAGGAAATCTCTCTTCTGCACCAGCTGATGAATCTCCAGGATTAATTTCTCTTCTCTCTGACGATGTTTCTTAGTCTTCTCTGCGTCTGTGTGTTTGAGTGAGTGTGTTAGATGAAAATATAAGGATGCAGCGGGTTTGTGTCTGAATAGCAGCTGCTCCATCATTCACCTGCTCACTGTTTCACTAGGGAAAATATGTTCTAAGAATGTTTTGCTTAAGTTATAAATAATTTCTTAATGTTCTCTGAAAGTTCAAAAAGTCCAGATTTAAAAAATAACTTTCTTGGTTATACAAACGTTAAGGGAACATTCCATGCCATCATTCTGCAAACATTATGGGAATGTTCTGGGAACGTTCCCTGTTACCTGGGTTTAATTTGCTGGGTTTTTGCTGGGATAGTATATATACCGATCAGGCATAACATTATGATCTAGTATTTGCTGCCAAAATAGCCCTGACCCGTCGAGGCATGGACTCCTCTAGACCCCTGAAGGTGTGCTGTGGTATCTGGCACCCAGATGTTAGCAGCAGATCCTTTAAGTCCTGTAAGTTGCGAGGTGGGGCCTCCATGGATTGGACTTGTTTGTTCAGTACATCCCACAGATGCTCGATTGGATTGAGATCTGGGGAATTTAGAGGCCAAGTCAACACCTCAAACTCTTTGTGCTCCTCAAACCATTCCTGAATAATTTTTGCTTTGTGGCGGAGCATTATCTGCTGAAAGAGCCACAGCCACCAGGGAATACCGTTTCCATGAAAGGCTGGACATGGGCTCAACAATGCTGAGGTAGGTGGTATGTGTCAGAGTAACATCCACATGGATGGCAGGACCCAAGGTTTCCCAGCAGAACATTGCCCAAAGCATCACTGCCTCTCCCAGCTTGTCTTCTTCCCATAGTGCATCCTGGTGCCATGTGTTCTCCAGGTAAGCAACGCACCCGGCCATCCACGTGATGTAGAAGAAATTGTGATTCATCAGACCAGGCCACCTCCGTGATCCAGATCTGATGTTCATGTGCCACTGTTGGCACTTTTGGCGGTGGACAGGGGTCAGCATGGGCACCCTGACTGGTCTGCGGCTATGCCGCCCCATACACAACAAACTGATGCTCTATGTATTCTGACACCTTTCTATCAGAACCAGCATTAACTTTTTGAGCAATTTGAGCTCCAGTAGCTCGTCTGTTTGATCGGACCACATGGGCCAGCCTTCACTCCCCACGTGCATCAATGAGCCTTGGCCATGACCCTGTCGCCGGTTCAACACTGTTCCTTCCTTGGACACTTTTGATAGATTCTGACCTCTGCAGACCGGGAACAGCCCACAAGAGCTGCAGTTTTGGAAATGCTCTGACCCAGTCATCTAGCCATCACAATTTGGCCCTTGTCAAACTCGCTCAAATCCTTACGCTTGCCCATTTTTCCTGCTTCTAGCACATCAACTTTAAGGACAAAATGTTCACTTGCTGCCTAATTTATCCCACCCACTAACAGGTGCCGCGATGAAGAGATAATCAGTGTTATTTACTTCATCTGTGTCATAATGTAATGCCTGATCGATGTATATACTGTATATGCAAAATTTTAATATGTGCTTAAAGGGTTAGTTCACCCAAAAATGAAAATGATGTCGTTCGTGTCACCCTCATGTCGTTGACCTCCGTTCATCTTCGGAACACAAATGAAGATATTTTATTTGAAATCCGATGGCTGAGAAAAAAGTCGTTATTTAGATTTTTTTTTGCCCACAAAAACTATTCTCGTCGCTTCGTAAAATTATTGTAGAGCCACTGTAGTGAGATGGACTTTGTAACGACGTTTTTAGTGCCTTTTATGGGTCTTGTGAGTGTGAATGTACTGAATGCCAATGGAGGCCTGTCTGAAGCCTTTCTCAGCCATCAGCTTTCAACTAAAATATCTTCATTTGTGTTCCGAATATGAACGGAGGTCTTACAGGTGTCCAACGACATGAGGGTGAGTAATTAATGACAGAATTTTCATTTTTGGGTGAACTAACCCTTTAACAATTGCAAAATGGAAATGTGCACAAGAAATCATCAGAATAAACTGTCATAACAGCTTATGCTGAGGTGGATTTTCTGTATATTTCGTATAATGTAGTTGGCAGAAACATTCTCTTCAGTCACCTGGCATTGTCACGATCTTCCTCAGTTCCTGCTTCAGGTTCATAATGTCTTTGCAGAGCTGAATATCGTCCATCCTGAGAAGAACACAAGAGAAAACCATTTGCTCAGTTTCCGTCGTTCCAGAACTATGAACTTCATAGAGGAAAGTCGGGGAGAATCTCAGCGTTTTGTTCTGAACTCGTGCAGTAAATGCAGCAGATACTCACATGAATCTCAGTTCAGACTCGCGTCTCACCAGCACCTCCCGCAGGCGCTGAACCCGAGCCATTTCCGCCTCGATCTCGTCTGGAGACATGGAGCTTTCTGCCATGGACACGTCCATCTGGCCTTGGGTGCAAACAGACGGCGAGTAAGCGTGTGTGTGTGTGTTTGTGTGCAAGCTCACTCAGAACCATTGCATTAAAAAATCTTTGCCATATATCACTGCTATAGTGCCGTTTACACAGTAGTTCCCAAAAAACAACTTATGTAAGCTTTTTCAAATATTCCCTTTCATGTAGTGTGTAATAGAGCTGTTTGTGCAAAGCTCTGCAAAGTTTCAAAGATCAAAATGCAGATAAACTGAGTTATTGTCTCCTATGATAGAAAGAATTGATTCTGAACTGGCGAAACTGCCTGTTACATACGTACCAATGTAATAATGTAACTAATTTGCATAATGTCTGCCTATGGTCTAACAGCGTCTGCTTTGCCCCGCCCTCAAACACTGTAGTTGTAGCTGAGACTGGAAGAGTTTGGTTCGTGTTGTTCATGTGGAGAAGACGCTGTTTTCTGCAAATCCACTTTGATGAGGTTGATACGGTAAAACTGCCGCCATTGTTACTCTTCATATCACTGTGTATCAAGAGCTGAGAATCAGATATGACCAATCACAACAGACTAGTCCATCTGACCAATCAGAGCAGAGCAGCTCTCAGACAGGCGGGGTTTAGAGAGACTGAATCTTTGATTGAACCGTTTCAGACACTGAGAGAAAAGAGCTGATGCTGCAATGGGAATTATGAGAAAATTAAAGTGTTTTTTTTACCTTTGATGCATTTAAACCTATTGTGAGACTCCAAAACAAAACTAGAAACCTTTAAAGCTACACTGTGTGATATTTTCCCCCATCTAGCGGTGGAAAGGTATATGACCATCCAGTGAATAATAGTTTCTGTTCCTCTCAATTCCGATTTCGTTTTAACTCCTACGGTGGCCGATTTAGTTCAAGATTAACATGGCTTCCAGTTCGACCTCGTCCACATTCGACACGGTGCCATCGAGTGTTAAAACGCAAAAGGCGAAGCTTGGGTATGTCCCTCTTTGGCTAATGTACTTTCAAGATGGAGGGGCAACATGGCGACCCGCATTCGAACCCCTCACCCGTATGTATTTTCAACGGCATATTATAAATTTACGAGAATACTTTATTACTTGAAAGAAGTAAATATACATTAATGAGCACATATATTTTTGAAAGAACTAAGTGTTTTTAGCTAAGAATAAACTAAAAAAGTTACAGTGTAGCTTTAAAATAGCATAATATGGGCACTTTAATGTCACTGCATTAAACACAAAATATCAATCAAATATCGCAAATCTTTTCTCTTCACTAACATCACTCCTCTTCATGCTCTCACTCTTGAATCTGGTGTTTTGGTGATTTTTAGTGGATGTATGAAGTCAGTCCTGCTCAAAATCAAGATGTTTCACAATTCAGTTGATCTTTCTTTCTTTTATAAAGCGTTGTGTGACAGTGTAGTGTTTAGTGTTAGTTGTCACAGTGTCCTGTAGGGCTTTTTAATGGCTGTTTCCCTATCACATTTTTTTATGATCATCATAAATTAGGCATCATTCAAAAGCTTTAAACTCAAAAATTCATCCTGTGAAAGCCGTTTCCATTACAATGAATATACTATTCCATGTTAGCAGCTCCATTTTTGTGATATCAACTTCATATTTGGAACACAGCTTGTTAGATGTACGGCTTTGATTTTTGATTTCCCAGTTAGCTGGGTTTCATTTGCTGGGTTTCCACGCCGATCAGGCATTACATTATGATCTAATATTGTGTCGGTCCCCCTTTTGCTGCCAAAATAGCCCTGACCCGTCGAGGCATGGACTCCACTAGACCCCTGAAGGTGTGCTGTGGTATCTGGCACCAAGATGTTAGCAGCAGATCCTTTAAGTTCTGTAAGTTGTGAGGTGGGGCCTCCATGGATCAGACTTGTTTGTTCAGCACATCCCATAGAAGCTCGATTAGATTGAGATCTGGGGAATTTGGAGGCCAAGTCAACACCTCAAACTCTTTGTGCTCCTCAAACCATTCCTGAAGCATTTGCTTTGTGGCACACATCTTGTTAGATGTACGTCTTTGAATTTCTAGCTATTTTACACTCCAAATTATTTTGTAAAATAAATCATCTGTATAAATGGTTTGTTCTAGTAAACATAAACGACTATAACTTTTTTTATACTTTTTTTTAAAAGTGCTTTCACTTCTGCAATAATCAGAGACGAAAAGAGACCCAACTGTAGGTCTGTATTTCAAAGCATTCATGAATTGTAATTGTAACCTGCAATTGTTACCTTAAAGGGTTAGTTCACCCAAAAATGAAAATTCTGTCATTAATTCCTCACCCTCATGTCGTTGGACACCCGTAAGACCTCCGTTCATCTTCGGAACACAAATGAAGATATTTTAGTTGAAAGCTGATGGCTGAGAAAGGCTTCAGATAGGCCTCCATTGGCATTCAGTACATTCACACTTCCAAGACCAATAAAAGGCACTTAAAACGTTGTTACAAAGTCCATCTCACCACAGTGACTCTACAATAATTTTACGATGCAACGACAATAGTTTTTGTGCGCAAAAAAAAATCAAAATAACACCTTTATCCAACTTGTTCTTGTCTTCCGTGTGTGCCTCCACGACGCATGCGCGAGAATATGACGTAGATCCGGCATTCGGACACATGACCCAGAAGCGATTTGTTTACGAGCAGAGGAAGACGCGCGTGTCTAAGCTGTTGGATTCTACATTGATCGTGCTTTAGGTCTCGGCGTAGTGCTCAAAATGGGGCTTAAGTGTGCATTTCATGGATTCCCGAACGCCGGCGCTACGTCATATTCTCGCGCATGCGTCGTGGAGGCACACACGGAAGTCGAGAACAAGTTGGATAAAGGTGTTATTTTGATTTTTTTTGTCGCACAAAAACTATTGTCGTCGCATCGTAAAATTATTGTAGAGCCACTGTGGTGAGATGGACTTTGTAACGACGTTTTAAGTGCCTTTCATGGATCTTGGAAGTGTCAATGTACTGAATGCCAATGGAGGCCTATCTGAAGCCTTTCTCAGCCATCAGCTTTCAACTAAAATATCTTCATTTGTGTTCCGAATATGAACGGAGGTCTTACAGGTGTCCAACGACATGAGGGTGAGTAATTAATGACAGAATTTTCATTTTTGGGTGAACTAACCCTTTAAAAAGAGCAGTTTTTTCCTTGATTTAAAGAGAACCTATTATGCCCTTTTACAAAGTCCGGGTTTTTTTTTTGGCTTCTGTTAGAACAGGTTTTCATGCTTGAATGTTCATTATTTTTCTCATATTCTCCATTGTTGCAGCTCCTCTCTTTCCAGTCTGTCAGGTAAGGCCAAAGTATACTTCGCTTTTTACGTGTACTCGAGGGTCAGCGTACAGAGCGCATGATGCGAATTTCGTCATCAGAAGAGTATGCGCATACTTTTTGCAGGTTGCATATGCGCATTTACTTTTTTTGTAGAATTGACATGGGTTGTAACTCGTGGCAAAGGATTGCTCAAAACTGCTCATGCGTCGAACACCTGTGTACACGTACAAGTCAAAAGAAGTATTGCAAGGTTGTGTGTTCGACTGTGTGCATACACTCACATACACGTAAAAAAACGAAGTATACTTTTGGCTTAACGCTCGGTTTAGTTCCTGTCTCTATGAAGCCCCTTCTTCTGAAAAGCACAATGTGCTCTGATTGGTCGGCAGGGGCAGTGTGTTGTGATTGGTCAAGCGCTTTGAGCGTGTTTGGGAAATGTCCCGCCCCTTACCATAACCGCGACTAAGTAAGGTCTAGTCCACACATACACGGGTATAGTTTTTTCCTCCTTCGTTTAAAAAAAAAATTGTGTCCACATGAAAATACAAAACACGCTATGAAATGCTGTATAACCCTAACCGTAAAGCCATGTTGGCCTATCAGAAGCCTAGAAAAAAATTACCGGTTCCGGTTCTGACGCAACAAGCCAAAATCTCTGGTTTCATTGTCCACACGACAACACTGCAGAGTTTCTAAAAATGTTCACCCTGGCAGAAGTTTTCAAAAAAGTTCAGTTTCAGTGTCGGGATACTGCGTTTGTGTGTGGACGAACGGCAGAAAAAAAGCAGTGGCTTTGAAAATACCCGTGTTCTGTCTATCTCAACCAGGCCCCGCCCCTTTATTCTGTGTATGCCTTGGCGAATATTGTGACGTGTTCGTTCCGGAAGACAACTCAAGACTACAATGAAGGCGTTTCAGGGAGTTCAGAAACAGTGACTCTGATATAGAGAAGAACTCCCGCTGGACGGAGTTTGAAACTTTGCAGATCTTTTTCATGCTCGTGTAACGGAGGCCAGCTAGTAGTCGCTGTGCAAGTAAACCTCACTCCTCTGATCTCAAGAGACGCTCTAGCGACTGATGCTAGAGTTTGCAGCCTTTAGTCTCCTTGTTAGAGCATCTGACTCTCATGCCGGCGGACTCAGGTTCGAATCCCGCTTAGAGCGGGTGGTTTGAACAGGAGGGGTTACACTCAGACAGCAACATCACACACTAAAGAGAGATGAACATGGAGGAAAGCAAAAGGCCCTCTTTTAACCCATAATAAATCATTCTGTTGGTATAGATTATTTAGGTTTATTCAGCAATATTAAATGAAATGTTTTACTTTATTTCTTTATGAGCTCAACAGAGACATATGTACTGAATTTATCCATGTACAGATATTATGTAATGTATATATATATATAGAGGTGGAACAAAATTTGGAAATTTGGCAAAAAAATATCAGTACAGTAGAACTAATATTGTTTTTATTTTCATGACAATGTTAGTGGAAATAAAATGATTAATTTAGCGGGGGGAAAAATATGGAAGGCCAAAATAAACGCGCTATAATGAAATTGCCACCATAGAGAACAATTTTGCCAGTAAATGTTTTATCAACTGTAAGTATACTTTTTTTTGTATTAGTTATTTTATTTTTTATTGAGTTTTTTATCATATAATTTCCATACAGAATTCTATAATTATGCATACAGTTTTTATTTATTTTTATTTCAGTTGCAGTTTTTTGAATACATCAAGTTAAACTAAATTAAAATGAAAAACGTTGCTTTGACAACTAGCTGAAAAAAGTCTTTAATATTATATTTTGTTAACGTTTATTTAATGTAAACATTTTTTTATGGATTTAGTTTTAATTTACTGGCACAATATATGACTATGAAATGAAAGGGTCACATATTATAGACAAACAAACTGGTGACCCTTAAAAACACGAGAGGTCATGTTGAAAACTGATTTTCAAACTGATATTCAACACTAAAATTATTACTGATAACATCAATATCGCGTCTGTTAACAACACATGAAATCATATCTGATATTAAACCAAATATCGCATTGGCAACAACACTGATATCATGTCTGACTGAAATCATATCTTTGATAATAATATTGAAATCATGTTTCTATAGGCTAATAAATAATAAGACTACCATCACATGACCATAACGCTAATGTCACGTCTTGTAATGTCAGCGAAACCTATCCGACAGTAATATGATGTCTGATAATAATAATAATAAGAAGATGTAAATCTGAAGTGACTGTCACCTTTGTCTCTGCTCCGGTTTGTCTCGTGCATCGTGCCGTATGTTTTCATCGTCCCGTCGCTCTCAGAAATGGCTTTCTTTAATTCCATCGTAAATGTTGGTGTCACAGATCTCGGATGCGTTTGATTTCGTCGCTCGCTCGTCGCTGTAATCACGCTGATCTGCGCTCATCCGCGGAACCGAACAACATCTTGACAGAATGAAGCTCCGTGACGTCACCTTGATGAGGGATGCAGAGCGCATGCGCACAAGGGACGACGGACTGACACAAAACCTGTACGTATGGATCTCCAATAGGTAAAACATGTTTTTCAGAACAAAAGAAAGAAACAATAAATTGAGATCCCTTTCTTTTTCTTGAAGATATTATATCTCCTGCAATTTTTTACTGGAATAATTTATCGTTTAAATAGGAAAAAGATTTGACCATTACAACAACATTTTCTCACTAATAAAGTACAAGAAGTGTCTTTCAAAATAATAAATACATTTTACCCTGTTAAATACATACAATTAATGTTGACACAAGATGCTCATTTTGCCAAGTTCACACATAAACTGTTTATCATTTAATTTGGTCATGTTAGTGAACAACTATGGAAAAATATTGACACGTTTATTGAAGATATTATGCAGCGAGTTATATCCATGACCTTTAAAGACATTATTTTTGGATACTTTGATTCTGACGCCACTAAAAACAAAAAATAAATTTATCTATTATAATATTATTTATTTTTTTGGCAAATTTTACATCCATAAATGTAAATTCACCAACAATAAACCAATTTTCTGTTTTTTTTTAAGAATTTAAAATTTACCTTAACAGTATTTCATCCTCACTAAATAAGAAAGTAAGTAAATCAACCTCACTGATGTGTAAAATAATATCTTTCCCTCATGCACTGTAAAAAATTATCGTGATTTTAACAGTAAAAGACTGTAAAAAGGCTACAGCGAAAAACAATGAATTGGATTATCAGAAAGTTTCCAGACTATATACGGTAAATAACTGTAATATAACCTCACATTTAATTAATATTACAGTAAAATACAGTTAAATTACACCAGTCGTGTAATTTACAGTGAAAAAACGTAAATTGACATTCCCAGAATTCCCTGCGTGACACTTCACATTAGATGCATTTTCATTGAAATAACGATGTTTCTTATTTTTTGTACGTTAGTACGTTAGGGTTTTATGTTACATCTAATGCTGTTAAATTAATGTTTATCGCATTTTTTTAATTTCATGTGTGTTACCATGATGCTGTTTAGTGTCTGTGTGAATGAAACCTTCAATATATGAGTATAGTTCTTCTAAAAGCTGCTTGTGGTAAGCTTTGATTCATCATGTGACTCTCATCACCACTGTGATTGGCGATTGTCATCATAAGTACATTGCAGATATTAGAATTTCAATAGGTTGGGATTTTAACATTATTTTAGTTAACAAAATAATTTATGTCTTTTTTACTCTAAATTTACCATCATTTTTTACAGTGTACACATAATTATTACAATATAAGCCTTTAAATTATACGCTTTTTGAACTGCAAAATAGACAGTAAACCAAAGTTACTAGACTTAGAAAGACAGTAAAACCTAAAATGTTGCTACCGTATTTTTAATGGTAAAGTTCTGGCAACCACAGCTGCCGTTTGGTTGCCGTAAATTTTATCGGGGATTTTTTTACAGTGTGGTCTTTTTTTCTCCTATTTTTACTTTGTTCTTTTTTTAGCTAATCGCTGTTAACTTTTTTTCCTCCTGTATGTTCAGATGACATTGAACACACTGTTGATTCATTTTGTAATTTGCAAAAACGTTACTCTGCATTAAGATCGATACCAGTGGCATTATAAACAAATAATCAAACTAGCCTATATAAGAGTGTTAAAATAGGTGTTTTTCATCGGTCCACACGTTTTGATTGTTTTTTTTTTCTCAACATGCGCTTAAAAGAAGTTCTAGCTACATTTTAAAACTCTGTCTCAGCTGTCTTTAGCTAACGTTCTGGCAACATTGAACAAGCGTTCTTCCAGTAACATAATTAGAACTTTCGTTCAAAGTTAGCTCGTTTTTATTCATGTAAATTTAGCAAAAAAGTTTTTAAAACATAATTTTTTCTTCTTCAAAAATGTGTTGGATGTTCGGCTAACGTTTACTTGTTTTAGAACGTTATGAGAACATTCAAAAGTAACGTTCCCGTAATGTTTGAAGAATTACAAAATGGAATGTTCCTTTGTTTTACCAAGAAGAAAAACTTTTTAAAACAATTTGAACGTTCAGAGAACATGCAGAAATAGCGCTATCATAACTTAACAGGAATGTTAGCAAAACGTTCTTAAGATATTATTAAATAAATATAATAAAAATAATTGCATTAGCTGGGGTTCCGTTCTGCAGTTGCTTTGAACGTGTGAACGGCTCCTTTACATAATCTGAAAAAGTTTATGGATTTTGTAATAGTAATAAAGTTGGGAAAATGACTCATTTCAGCACTTCAGTATTTGGAAATATTGCAAATCTCGATAACACCACATTTCTATGAGACAGCATTCATTAATGCAGAGAATATCAATCATGAATATTACAGTAAAGATTACTTCTGGACAGCATTTATTAATCAAGTATAAATAAGCTATCTGGTAGGCTACTGTTTGTTAATATTTGACTAATGTTAATATATAAAACCTTACTGTCAAGTTATACCCAAATGCCCAACCTATTGTGTTGAACATAAAATCATATAATGATAATGATTTATCTATTGTATAACATAATTTTTTGAACACGTTGTTTTATTCTGTTAACATGATTTACATTAATCACAGAACACACAGTGATACTTCTCCATTCATAAGATTAAAAATAAGATTAGGAAGATGTTCAAGACATTTACAGTTTCCCATCCCATACAACAATATGTAAAAATACATTTGAATAATTTCCTTCCACTGAACTTGCTGTAGACTGACAACTGGTGTGCAAAACAATCAAAGAATGAAATCAAAAAACTAAAAGTAGCATAAAGAAAATGTATGTTTGAATAAAAGGATTACACTGAAATAAAAAAATAAAAAAGTAAGTTACCTGGTTGCCTTAAAATTGAGTTCATTGAAATAAAAAATGTGAGTTAATACAATGAACATTTGAGAATCGACATCACCCTTTATTCAAATATTATTAAAAGATTTTGTAAGCATATTGCGTAATTGTGTATTTTATTTGTAATAATGCAGTGAAACAAGCCAAATTGTGCTATTTTCATGATTTATAACAACATTTTTTATTTATTTATGTGGTTCAGATACAATAATATTTTGAGTTTCTATTTATTAAACCAATTTCCTTCATTGTATTAACTAAAATTTTTTATTTAAATGAACTGAATTTTAAGGCAACCAGGTTACTTACTTTTTAAAGTTAAACCAACAATATTTTTTACAGTGTAGCTGCTTATTACAGAAATGATGGCATACAAGCATTTTTAAAATAAGATTAAAGATTATATTCGTACAGTACCTTAGGCATATTTAAAGCATCAAGAACGTCTAATGAAAGTGTGCTGTGCGGTCAGATTTCAGCAGCCGGTTGCAACAAAACACAAAACCTCAGTGATCATTCATTTATAACTGTTGCAACCGGATCCAACAGGCCTTCAATAAATCCTCAAATAAATAAATTTCCACATAGAAAATTGTGCAAAATACGAATTAAACCCCCGTCAAACACACATACAAATAAATATTAGTTCAATAACTAAATGTATGTCCCAGGAACCGTGTGTGAACGGCAGAATCAACATAACAGGAAGAATTTAATATTAAGAACTACTACTATTAAAACTTTTTTTTTTTTAAAGGCAACTTCAAAAAACAGGGAAAGTGGATGTGCAGCAAGTTTGGACAGGTCACAGATAATCTCCAAATGTGACAGTGTTTCTGCTGATGTTTTAAACACTGCAAAAACATCTCAAAATCCTTCTTTGCTCCCTGAGCTTCATTCGCCCTTCTTCTTTCCAGAGATCTGTTGCTCTGGTTCGGGCTCTACGCCACGGATCCAGTCCAGAGCTGCGGTCATGGTCCCGTCTCCGCTCTGGTGGGAGAAGCAGAGGAACGTGGCCCAGATGAACCCGCAGCAGCCGGTGAACGCTGTGCGGACCAGCGGCGGAACCAGGGCGAAGTTCAGGAACTATGAGCCGTGAAGAGCACAACATGTGAGAACACACACAAACTGTCCCTACTCTCAGAGAACAAGGCACAAAAGCTGTCACCAGGGCAATTCCCTTTCAAAAGGTACACTTTTATACCCTACTTTCCCCTGAAGGGGTGTGCATGTGTAGACATTGAGAGGGACAAGCCCCCCCTAAAAAATTCTGCACTCTGTTTGTTGTTAGGATGACAAAATGTTTTACAAGTTACATGTTTAGGCTGCTCTGCCTCAGTGGTCTAACAGTGCTCGTCAATGTCAAAATGATTGAAATGGCCAATCAAATCAAAGAAGGCGGGGCTTACTGTTCACAGGAGATGAGAGCGAAAGTCATTCATAATGTGACGAGGGAAGAAACATTTTGTTTTCCACATATAGACATACTAATAAGAATGTATGCATTTTTTTTATTTGCAAATAGTTTTATTGATTACAACTACAATTAGACCCAGAATTATTTTTCTTTATTCCCTTTTAATTATCCCCAAAAAACCTTGTTTTCGCCAATGCTCCAGACATTACGACATTGCATACAAGTACCTTAAAGAAATAGTTCACCCAAAAATTATAATTATCCCATGATTTACTCACCCTCAAGCCATCCTCTGTGTATATGACTTTCTTCTTTCAGCCAAACACAATCAGAGTTATATTAAAACATATCCTGGCTCTTCCAAGCTTTATAATGGGAGTGAAATGTAACGTGGATTTTGAAGCCCAGAAAAGTGCATCCATCCATCATAAAAGTGATCCATACAGGGGGTTAATAAAGGCCTTCAGAAGCGAAGCCATACGTTTTTGTAAGAAAAATATGTTTATAACTTTTTAAACTATTATCACTGGCTTCCGGTAATAGCCGTACGCAAGTCGAGTTCTGGCGGAAAAGTGACCTCTGACCTGTCACATGACATATTGATGAACGCGGAAGCGCAGTATGGAATTCCAAAGCTGCCAATCTTAAAAATAAATAAATACATCAATAAATATACAAATAAATGTAAAAAAGCAAAAATATATACATCTTCAACAGACTGATGCAGCGTTCCAAGAAAACCCCATTATATTCAGTGATGCTGTGACTGTCCACACGTGAAGTGACGCGACGCAACAAAATGTTCTATTGTAACCGACGTTTGTCACATGTTGTGCATGTACAAATAGGAAATATGAATGTGAAGTGAATTTGTGGTCTCGTTTCAAATGTATTGATCAATATGCTTGCGTTGACGTCACTGTAGCCTATAGCCAATGTGCACTGCCTTCCGTGTGTTCTGACCGCTAATGGAAAATATCAATTTTACAAATCCAGACCAGAAGATGTTCTACGGCCATGTCCGGAATAAAGAGTAGGCCTAGCCTATCCATATCAAACAGTAAGATTTAAGATTTTGGCCATATACCTATCCAAGTCACAGACAGTATCAACGTTAGTAGAATATACTTATTGTATTTCGACCACAAGGTGTCACTGTGGCCTCAACGCTTCGCCCTCGCCTACTCTGAGCTCGATTGCTATGTCTGAGGTAAACCAAACCCTCCTCATTACCCTACGCACGAATAAATGTAGGAATAAATAATTGTAAAAAATAAATAAATGTAGAAATTAGGGCTGGGCGAATTAACGCGTTAACACGGGCGATTAATTTTTTCAGCTTAACGCGTTAAAAATATTTAACGCAAATAACGCAGCGTCCGTTTTTATATCCATTTTTGCCTAGCGTTACATGATCACGCTCCTATTCATGTAAATGCTTCCAAGCGCGACAAGACACAAGAGAATGCGCTGTATGTCAATGTCCTGTCTGTGTGTGTGTGTGTGTGTGTGTGTGTGTCAGTGTCCTGTCTGTGTGGCTGCGTCTCATGTCAGCTTGTAGAACCACTGTAGTGAGATGGACTTTGTAACGACGTCTTTAGTAGGCTACCTTTTATGGGTCTTGAGAGTGTACATTGTGCCAATGGAGGCCTTTCTGAGCCATCGGAATTCAACTAAAATATCTTAATTTGTGTCCAACAACATAAAGGGAAGTCATTAATGACAGAATTTTCATTTTTAGGTGAATTAACCCTTTAAGAGATTGCACTTTGTGCATTGGAAGCACTCAAATGTCTGTTTTGTATAGCGACATCTGTAAAACAGGAAGTTATTTATAAATTTTTTCAGAAGTTGTAGCATATTCCTTTTGTAAAGCTACAGAACTTGTTTGACTCAATGTTTTGTAAATTTGAGCCATTATTAAGGTCTTCAATAAAACAAGATGAGAACTTAAATATTCCAGCACTTTCTGTGATGTAGTGCTTTTTTTCTCTTTCTCATCAAACCGCAGTTTTTGCAAGTTCCCGCAATTTTATCGCATAAAATTGCATAAATATCCCGCATTTTTCATCGCATTTTTTAAGAAAACGTGCCGCATAATCAAGGATTTTTGCCCGCAACAATCACAAAAAAAAGCCGCATTTTTCTGGAAGGACTGGCTAATCGAGGGACACTCTGACACACACACACAGACACACGCACACTGACACACACTCGACGCACTGACAGACTTGCGTCAGTTTCCTGCTCACATCGAGTTCTCTTTTGCTCTTGAACAAACAATAACAACAACAGAGAGAATTTTAAGTATTCTCATATTAGGAGTCTTAAATTAGTTAAATAACGTCTTAAATGAACTTAAAGAGTTGTGAGGAAATGAGATGCGTGAGATCCGCGTCATGTTCGTCAGTGGCTGTTCTTAAAGTAACAGGAGCACTGATGATGCCTGTCATTAATGTTCATCAAAGAACAAAGGTGACAGAGACAATTGTAGCTTTAATGATGATTAATCTATATTACATTTATTATTTTAAGAAAGCTGTTTGATAACTATTAAATTTCTGTATATGTCTAACAGGGAAGGCCACAGGTAAATATAACATTTATTATAACGGGTTTATGTAAAGATTGTTTTAAGTTAACTTAAATTAAAACTTTTTTTTAAAGCCTAATAAATGTTGAAATTGGGAGCTTTCAGTTATACTGTAATGTAACGTCATTAATGTTTCATAGAGACATCAGTGATACTGGCCTTCGTTCATAAAAACATGCCATTACAACACATATTTAAAATATACTGTCTTTACATTGTTTATACATTAATTTGGAGAGTAACTGAAATTATTAAAATTTCAAAATATAAAAGACTAAAATTTTTTTTTAATCGATTCCCAGCACTAGTAGAAATACATAAATGTCGAAATACATAAATGTAGAAATACATAAATGTAAAAATAAATAAATGTATAAATAAATAAATTTAGAAATGAATAAATGTGGAAATAAATAAAAATAGAAATGTATAAATAAATAAAATAATAAATAAATAATAATGGAAAAAATTAAATATACACACAAATAAGGAAATAAATGTATAAATAATTATTTATTTTAGTTTTTTTTTTTGCTTTTCTATGTATATTTATTTATGTATTTATTTCTTTTTAAAATTGTCAGCTTTGGAATTCCATAGCGCAGAGGATAGAACAAAACAAAACACCGGTCATGAATAAGTCTAAAATGAGAATTTTTAAAGAGAAATGTGTGAGGAGCTTGAGTTTGTTGCCCAGCCATATTTGTTTGATTTCGACTGGCCTACTAGCCTGGCTCCGCCCTCCTACGTACATCCGCTCAATTTTCATTTTCCTTCAGTACTTCGTCTGGGATTGCGGTATATAATTCTTTGGTCTTCTCTGGTCAAATTTTAACCGGTCCAATCAGCGAACAGAGGGAGTGGATGAGAACAATAACATTGATGTTGTGCGCTAGTTTGAGATGAAATACGTCACGACCAAACGTTAGCGATTGGTTATGGCAGATCCAGAGTGTCTCTGGGCAGATCAATAGTTTTAAACTTCAACAGAGTTCCCGCCTTCAAGAAGTAAACGCTTGTCAATGGAGAGTGGCCAAACTCTCTGTACAAATGAAATGAACGAGTCCGGTAGGACCACCGACATGATTACATGTTCATGCGTTTGGGGGCGGAGCTATCAGGAAAGATCCTTTTGCAGGGTTCCTACACAATTTTCATTTCAAAATTCCATACTTTTCCAGACTCAAATTTCCAGACTTCCCTACAGATTTTTCCGACCATATTTAACTTGTTCTGATAAATTGTTTTAAAATTCAACTGCTAACATGTTACATTCTAAAGATTTAGTATTGGCGTTTTTGCCTTTTAATAGGATAGGAAAGTAGCTAGACAGGAAGTAAGGTGGGAGAGAGTCCATGAGGCAGGACTCGAACTCAGGTCTCCCGAAGCACAACAGCACTACATGGCAACGCACTTACCCACAATTCTATCGGCTCCGACAAGTATGTTACCCTCGTCATAATAGATCACCTAACAACAAAACACAATCTAATCTTAATGATTGTGTGCTCCCTCGATATTTTGCTTATTTGATTGTGACGCGGATGCACATGCTCATTCAATGGCCCAGATTGGATACTCTAGTAAATATCGAAGTTTTGCGAAATGGACATGGGCGTCGGAAGCAAAAAAAATGTGGGTGGGTCCTCTCTCAGAATTTTTTTTTACTGGAGCCTAGATGCATTTACATTAAGTACTGTACAAATATACGGCTTTGTTTGCTAAACGTCTGGTTGGGAAAGACAAAATTATGGAAATCGCGTTATCACAGAGAGAGGCAATAGTGTAGGGGTAAGACGCATGGCATCAAGTTTTGACACAAATCTACCCGCGGTTGGAATCCGAATTTTGCCGAACTCGCTCCATTTTCTCATCTCATATCAGATCGGAAAGGCATTTCTTTCTTTTTTTAAATGAAGAAAATATTAGAAAAGTGTAAATAAAGCATCTAACATGTGTTTAATAATAAGTGTTTATTGGTTAGGGGTAAGTAAACAGACATGTGCTGACGGTAAAAGTGAGTGGGCCCAATATCATTGATCGTAAAAAGTGGGTGGGTCTTGTCCCATGGTTCCGACGCCCATGGAAATGGAAATACACAACCTTAATTTGTAACACTGAGAAAATATAGAACATAACAGTAACGTTAAAAAGAAACAACACTCACGCCGCGTCACGCGAAAACGCAATTGTACTCTGTGAATGCACCTGATAAGAGTGATAAATTGACCGCTGTTCCGCTGCGCGGTACGACGAGTACAGCACTCAGCACTCTGCTTTGTGCTCAACCGTGCATTTTTTAATACTCAAACATCTCTGCGTCTTATTGACGGGCATAATAGTCGCGCGACACAACGAATCGATAATGAAATTCGTTGCCAACTCTTTTAATAATGGATTTTTATCGATTTGTTGTTGCAGCCCTAGTAACAACCAATCACTGCAGACCTAAACTCCAGCAGATCAAGTGTAAAAACAATCAGCAGCACTGGCAGACTGATCCAAACGCCATGAAAAAAAACTGATTGTATATATTATATATATTTATTATATACATTTAGAAATTCTTAATTTTATATTTAGAAAACAAAATAGGGACAATAGTCTGGAAACATAAATATTTTTCCATACTTTTCCAGACCTGGAAATTACTCAAATCAAATTCCATACTTTTCCAAACCCCGTAGGAACCCTGCTTTTGGGGAGGGGCGTGTTTATTTTGGTGATTTCAAATGTTTCTCAGAAATCGCTAACTGCACCTTTAAAAGTGGTAAAGTGGTGTGTGACTGTGATTTACCTGCATAAACGGCCAGTACATCAGCCCGGTCTGCAAGAAACAAACACAAGATTGAAATCTGAAGTATGTGATGCCTTGTAAATCTGACATTTTCCAGCAAAACTGTAGATTCATAATGATGATGATGACACTTGACTGCTCAGATCTGGAGAGTCGGTTCAGAGTCAGACTCACCTTGTACGTGTTGAGGAACTTCTCCTTCCAGTCCAGCAGGATCTCATCTCTGCCCTCCATGAAGCTCACACCTGCTCAAAGACATCACAACAACACATCTCATGTCAAACTGCCGCGCGCGCGCATCATCAGCTCACCTGTGCTCACCTGTGTAAAAGGCGCTGATGGCGAGCGGCGCGGCGAGCGTCTGGTCCAGCAGAAGCTTCCGCAGCACCGTTCGCAGCGCGTTACCGGGGAAGCGTCGCTCCAGGAAGCGCATCCAAAAGAAATTAAAGTTGCCATGAAAAGTGAACGCAACCACGGCGACGTTTCTCGTGTGAGACCAGTCCACTTCTTTCCGCGAGAAGCGCTGGTGGACGAAATCTCCGCCTGCGAACAGGCACCCGTACAAGGTTACATTGGTCACCCACGGGAAGCGTCTGACGGGCGTTAACAACGCGTCGCGCATCTCAGTGTCCTCTCATTAATAACAACAATGATCCACGAACAGTTGAGATTAAATGTAGATTGATCCTCAACGCTGCTACAAGATCTATATAGTTATAAAAAACTCTAATGTACAGTTGCTGTTTGACAGTCCTCAGTTGGTAGGGCAACCGACACGCGCATGCGTAGAACCACCCTATCGCCCCGCCCACTGAACGGGAGAGGGAGTAAATCGGGCTACACAAACCTTTTTTATTGTTTATTGTACAACACAAGACCGAGAAAAACCAATACACAAGCACCAGGATGAACACTAACTAGCTAAGAGCAAGAATCAGGACAAACGATTAACAGACAAAGAAAATAATATACTATTTTGACATAGAGGAACAGGAATTTGGAAGTGTTTATTCGTGTATTTATATAAAAAAAATACTAAATAATGTCTCAAATGAGACATTTTTTTTATAAATACACGAATAAACACTACAAATGACAGAAAGGGTGGACTTGTTCCATAATTCTAATTGAAATAGACTAAGTTCTACTTCGAACTTAATATTTTAATAAACATTGTTAAAATACATTTAAATTGTTTTTTTTAATTCACGTGTTTTTGCATATGAGTTTGATTTCCTTGAGTTTTGATAGTTAGAATAATGTGTTATGTATAATTAGAATTATGTAATAATGTATTCATGTAATAACCATCCACACATCATGTTCTGCCTTCCTGAAGCCATTAATAGTACTAAATATTAATTTATTTGCATTTTACTAGCCTATTTGGTGATGTGTATGGGTTTTTTTTTTGGTGACCATTTACAGGTATGAATCATATTCACGAGGCATCGATGTTCTGATGAAACATTTAATAAACATCCTCTGTACGCTACATGGCTGAACTCATTCGTGTGTCCCGTCATGCCCCGGTGCATTGTGGTTGCTGCCAGGGGCGCATGCGCACAGCGGAGCTCCATCTTTCCATCCCGAGCGCAGAAGAGCAGCGGATGTGTTGATGCTTTTAGCCGTTTTGTTTTTATTTTTAAACGCCCAGAGTCGATGAGAAACAAACCCGAGCGGACTCTTCCTCCGTTATTATCCTCCTGGGAGCTTCCAGCCGACAGAAATGCGGCGTGTGGCGGGTGTTATGAGGTAGATTGAGCCGCTGCTGCTGCGCTTCGGCCGCGGCGACACATTTGAGTGTAAATCCGCTGCAAGAGTGTTTCCGGCCCGCACGCGAGCAGGTACGTACGTGCGGCTCGTGAGTTTTTGTGTACGTGTGATTGTGTGTTTGTTGCGCGTGTGTTGTTTAGGTTAGCAGTTAGCTGTGTGTGTGTGTGTATGTGTGTGTGTATATGTGTGTGCGCGTGTGCGCGCGTGCGCTCGCACGGATTCACCCGCAGCCATAATGAGCCCAGAGCTCCATCCCGAACCGAACCGAACAGAAGCGCCGGTGCTGGGCTGCGATCTGACCTCTGTTAGCGAGTCTGATGTGCTTCGCCTTCATCTCTGACTAGCTTTAGCTTTAGCTGTGGGCCAGCTGCTCGTTTATCTGCACTGGGTTAGTGTTGTCATTATTAAATGCAGAAATAAGTGATGGTAAATGTGCGTTTGTATAACAACAAACATCACAAGTGTGTGAGCAGGACATTTCATCTGTCAGTTTGATCAATCATCATCAAGAGAGAATCTGTCTGATCACATCTGAACCTCACATTATTTTACTGTCAGTACAACTGTCACTCATATATCAGTGTGAATACAGTGATTAACACACTATTTACAGCTATCAATCGATGGATAAATCTGACAGCCGAGATGGGAATGATCTAATGTCATGTTAATGACAGGTAGGCAGCACCTGGGGGTGTCTCACACACACACACACACACACACACACACACACACACACACACACACACACACACACACACACACACACACATACTCTGACCTAATGTGTCTCACACAACACTTATGTAGTGATCAAGGCATTCTGTGTCTCTGTCATGCATGTTGTCGCCGTTTAACTTGTGTATATTTTTCTGTGGTTAGTGAAATGATTGCATTGTCATTTCTGATGTTGTTTTGTCAGCACACATTGCAGTCAATGACCTCTGACCTTTTTAAGGTCACTGCAGGTCAGAACAGCTGGACTCTGTAGGTCCGTCCCAATTTGCATACTTGTGCACTATTCTATGCCGTTTTGTAGTATAGTGCGAGTAGTGAAAAAGTGCACTTTAAATACCCGGATGATGCACTTAATTAACCCAAAAGCAAAGTGTGGAAGCTTCATGCACTCAAGCTGTCACAGCTGTACTTGCGTAGTGAGTGATCGATGCTGAATGACAAAATAACATTTTATAATTCATACAGTTGAGTACACACAGTGTGTCATTTAGGACACAATTGTGTGTATGATCACATTGTGTCATCTCTGGTGGTGTTGTCATTCAGTTGCAGTGTAGTTTGTGCAGATCAGCACCTGATTGCTTGTGTAAAGGGTTTCATTTTTGTCAAAATCTTCTATGACAGCAAGCGTGCAGCTTCTGCAGGTGATATGTGTGACTGTCATTGTCCCGTGTGTGTGTGTGTGTGCTGCTCATTCAGACCTGTAGTGAGTCAGCAACACAGTGACACACACAGCTGCTCGTCTTCTCATGAATGTGGCCGTGTCTTCTCTGTAAGTCCAACGTGGAGGTTTGTGTGATCTGGACTCAGACCTGTTCACACTGCTGATTGTTCACGAGTGAATTCAGATCTCATACACTCACCTAAGCCAACCCAGAATGCCCAGGATTCAATCTGCCTCTTGTTTGCGCTTCAGAATAGAAAAACGTAGGCTACGTTCACACTGCAAGTCTTGGGGCTCAATTGAAATTATTTTTTGTATAGCTGTTCACTAGGGCTGCACGATTAATCGCAATAAACCTGAAATTGTGCTTAAACTGATTTGGCTTTTTGTGATTATGAAATTGCAAAGGCTGCAATTATTCTTTATGCACAGCTTGTCAGTGAAGCTCAGTTGTAAATGATGCTCCATCTGAAAGCACTGCGAGTTTGAGTCGCTTATAACATGCATTTGAAAAAGCAACATCTTTCCAAACATGAGAAACATTTACTCACTTCATAACGACAATTAAGCGTCCTTCTGCATTATTTCATAGTATTCTATACAGTTATAAAGGCTATGTCGATCAGCATTGAAGTTTAAATATACTTTATTATTAGGAAAATATCCCAGAAGGCTTGAAGAACTCCGATAAACCATATATTGTTGTAGTCATGTGTTTATTAGTCATGTTTAATCAATCAAAGCTTTTCAGTCTTCTGTTTATTCAGCTACAGTGATAGTCTGACGCCCATAGGGATTTCCTAGAACGACGTGTTATTGTACTTCTGCAGGGCAAATTTTGATCTTCTGCTCGAGATTGCCCCCTGGCTTTCAGATGGAGCATATTTACTACTGATTACACAGCTGACAAGCTGCGCATACAAAGAAAATGGCAGCCTTTGCCAAATCGCATGCGGTTTAATTTCGATTAATCGTGCATCCCTACTGTTCACATTGTTGTTTTAAATGTGGCCAATACCAGATTTCCAGTGCAAACAGATCATGGTCCTGAACTGACCCGAATGCGCAAAAGAACGATAAAAAGACGTGACGCAGCACAACATTATATAGATTAAAGTACATTAAAGTAAGTGATTACTAGGCTTGCTACGGTAGTCGGTGTTGCCGGTGTTCAGACTCAACACCGGTTACATCACTTGCCCATCGTGGCACCGCCCCACTGTCGTTTTGATTTTTTTATAGTAATAAAATCATTTAGTTCAGTTAGAGAACAGACAATACAAATAAAAACTGCACGTGTCTGCTTAATAAAGTATGATCCGACCCTGAGTCTCTGCAGATTTCATTCATCAGAGAGTGAGGAGCTGACTGAGATGATCGCGGAAGATTTGGTTGCGAAGCGTGAAAGCGCCTATTTAAGGGTTTGTCATTTTGTTTTGTTGTTGTGTTTTTCATAAAAAACAATAGGCTAATAAACCCACAATTCAAGCAACCCGCAGCCGAATTGGCGCTAATTCAGAACCGAAAGTAAAATGTGCACAGCCGCACAGAGCGTGCATTTACGGACGAACTGTCATTCATTCATGGCGTGCGTCTCAATCAGCTCCCTAGTTCAGTAATCATGTAACTCAATGCCTGATCAGTGCCCTGACTACTGAACTAGGGAGCTGATTGAGACGCACCCATGGCCTCACAGAGCGCGCATTTACGGACAAACTGTCATTTAATTCATGGCCTCACATACCCCTTCTCCACCAGAATGAACCGGGTGCTAGTTCAGAGTCAGTGCTAGTGCCAGTTCGTAGTTGGTTCAACTGACGAGCCTTCTAAGTACCGGTTTTCCACGGGCTACAGAGCCACCACAGAGCCAGGTCTTACGTCACTGTATACGTCTCATCTTTCTCAGCAACGCTAGCGAGGCAGCGGGAAACACACACACACCAGGCTTGTTTGAGATGCATCGGCGCTGTGCAGACTGATCAGCGTGTGATATCAAAATACCGCATGAGCGAGTCAAAAGCATAAGAAGCCGTGTGCTCTCGCTGTACTTTGATGTTATTCGGCGATCGGTCTACGCAATGTTGCGTTACTTTTGATGCACATGGCTTTACGATCCTACATCGGCGTCAAAACACAGCGAATCCAACACATTCGTGCAGCTTGCCCTGATTTGTATAGACGGAGATTACAATCAAGCAGCTATTAGCTCCATTAGCTGATATTAAAAAAATGGCGGATCTCAAGTTTGTGTTTGTCTTGTTGGTCAGGGTAACCCAGCCCCTGACGCAAGCGGTTCTTACTTCTAGACCAGCAATGTTTTGGTGCTACTTAGGAACCACTTTTTCTGGTTCGGAGCTGGTGCTTTGGGTGTGGAAAGACAAAGAACTGATTTGAAACTAGGCTCTGGTTCCACACCAGCACTGCCTCGGTGGAAAAGGGGGAACAGAGCGCGCATTTACAGACAAGCTGTCATTCACAGTGTGTGCCCACTGGCATGTTTTCAGTTGCGTTATGAAAGCCCGAGCGGTCGTGTGCCTGTTACTTCCGGTTAGATAGAATTAGTGATTTAAAAGTCGGTGATACCGGTATTACTGGTGTTGTCACACATCAATTAACCAGTGGGAAAATTTCCTCACCGTCAGAATCCTATATTACGTGTTTATTTATAGTGTCTTCTGCGGAAGCCAGCGAATTTATGCACAGGCAATATTTGATACGAGCCCTCGTGTTTTGCTTGTATGTAGAGCTGTCACTGTAATACTCATGAGCTCTGACACATCACTGTCCCTCACTGACTACCTTTCGCAACTGTCTTGATATCGTTGGGTATGTAAAATCTTTATAGTGACTACCATAAGTGCCGAAATGTGGCAAATAAAGTTGCGTGAATTCCAATATGACTGTTCAGACTGTGGTCGTGCAAAACCTGTATTTGATTTAGCACCACATATGTAAGTGGCACAAATCAGAATTGAAAAGATCAGATTCCATGTGGTTTGTGCTGTTCACACTGTTATGAAAAAAAACAAACAAAAAAAGCAAGTTTTTTTTTAAAGCCACATTTGCCTGCAGTCTGAACGTAGCCTTAGGCTGGCCATACACTAGGGATGTGATGGTAAAGAAATTTTCCCACCGGTTAATCAACATGTGACAACACTGGGGCTTTTAAATCGCTAATTCCAAATTGAAAGTAAAATGTGCACGGCCGCTCCGGCATTCATAACGGTGCGGAGCAAAGCGAGTGTTTTCAACGAATTCCTATAGAAGTTGAGCTGCCATATAGGGCTGGGCGATATATCGCATGACATTGTTAGGCGCATCTCGTCAGTAAAGCCGGTTCCTTGATTAGTAGTAAATCGCCATCACCTGCTTTCAGATAGAGCGGCATTTACTACACAGAGCCGTAGTTCACTGACAAGCTGAGCCATATCGCATTAATTATCACGGACGTATCGCCTGCGATAATTAATGCGAAATGGCTCAGCTTGTCAGTGAACTACGGCTCTGTGTAGTAAATGCCGCTCTATCTGAAAGCAGGTGATGGCGATTTACTGCTAATCAAGGAACCGGCTTTACTGACGAGATGCGCCTAACAATGTCATGCGATATATCGCCCAGCCCTACTTCCATACATACATACATGCGTGTGGCCGTACATGCGTGCGCTTTTTCAATCTTTTATAAAATTCTACTCATTTTGTACATGTACTTATTTTTGTTTGCTTGGATTTTAAATGTTTGTTTTTATTATATTAATTATGTAATTATAATGTAATTATATAAGTAATTATGAAATTAGGTTGTTAAATGTTAAACTGTGTGGCTGTGTGCATTTTACTTTCGGTTTAGAATTAGCGCCAATTCAGGGTTGAATGGTGGGTTCATTAGCCCAGTACAATGACAAACTCACTTAGATAGATGCATTTACATTTAGCTTTGAGACAAAGTCTTCTCCTCACTCTCGTGATAAATGAAATGTCTTCTCCTGCTGCTGATCCATGCTAGGACTTAAGCAGACACGTTCAGTTTTTTTCTCTAACGGAACTAAATGATTTTTATTACAATAAAAAGCCTACCACACACATGAAGATTTAAAGCCTGATTTTGAGCCCGATTTGCACCCCCAAACAATCGAGGGGGCGTGGCCTGATTCGAGGCTTATCACAAAACACTTTTTGTCCAAAACATCCTCAATTGTGTGGTGTCATTACGATTATTTTACTGCTCCCGATCGCATCGGAGCCCGCACAATCCCAAATCATAAATATCAAACATGCTTGATATTTCCGAGTCTTGATCGGGCTGCCTCTGACATAATACCCGCGATAGCCTATGAGAGTGAACAATAGCTGAAACTTGGCATGCCATGAAAGTGAAGTATTGAGAAAGATCATATTCTTTTTCTCTCCTTTTTTAAACACAACTCACGCCAGGAGAACCAGCTGACATCGTCAATCAGTGTTATTAATCGACAGGTGTGTGTGGTCTTGCTGTCCAGACAAATCTTCTAGTGTGTGTGTTAGAAGGATTATAATGCTAAAATTGGTTGAAAATGCCCTTATATCTGTGGTCTCCGACAGTTTTAAAATTGGTTAAGATTTGAAAAACGTCTAGTGTGTCCCAGGCCTTCTTTTTTATTATTTGACCTGAAATTTTAAGGATTTCAACATGATCTTTCTCTTTGTGAGCCACGTTCAAATGTCGTTCTGAAATCAACAGTGTGTTATTTACCCATGCTGATGCCTTCACATTGTAAAGGTCTGCTTTACATGTTTTTTGATTTCATCTTTCATCATATAGGTGGAGCAAATCTGTCCTGACCAATCAGAGCTCACCTATCAACATGTATGTGGCTCAGCAGAGTTTAAAAAGATAGGGGTCGGTAAAATTTTGTAAAAAAAGTTATTCCTGTAATTAAAGCAGAATTGTCAGCATCATTACTCCAGTCTTAAGTGTCACATGATCCTTCAGAAATCATTCTAAAATGCTGATTTGCTGCTCAAGAAACATTTATGATTATTATCAATGATGAAAACAGTTGTGCTGCTTCATATTTTAGTGGAAACCACTAAAGCTTTTTAAAGCAGGATGGATTCTGATTGGCCTGATTCAACTGGGAAAGATCGTCCTGAAAGTGGTTCCAATGATATTGTTTCTTTATCTTTATAGTTGTGGTGTGGACTTTTTTTTTTTTAATTCAATGATTTTTAGAACTATATCTTTATCGGTATTGTGCTTGTTGTGAAGCTGCCATGGTGTTTAAAAGGAAAGAAAGAAAGAACCAAGTGACATTTTGTTCCTTTCAGTTGCATTTTGAAGTTTTGAGAGTGTGATCACGATCTCAGGTTCATTGACTTCATTAATGAGACTTACAGCAGCGTTTGGTGAAATCTTCCATTTTCAGATCATTACGGTATGCTGAGCAGAAACACATTGTAGTTTTTATATAATAAAGGTTTGAGAGGAGCGTGTGCATGAAAGCTCTGATCTTGCCTGTTTTCAAAACTGAAGTGTTTGGATTGTAATATTTTCTTTCTCTCTTTTAGGAACCATGAATTTACGCGAGCTGCATCTAAACGGCCCATGATGAGCAGCACATCTAAAGACCTGCCGTAGGAACGTGACATGTGCTGTCCACTGTAAAGACGCGTCACCTGACCTGGACGGACGCCTCCGGCGCTGAGCCCGCGGGTCCCACTGCCTGCTGGGAGCTGCAACTGTTTCCATGTGTCTAGTCATTTGAGGTGCTTTTATGTCAAGATCAGAAGCGCTTTCAGACTTCTTTCTCATGGCTTTGATTGGTCAGACTCTAGCAGCGGAGTTCCTGTCTGCATTGAGTGGCAAAGTAATGAGGCCCTTTCGCGGCTGGTCTGCGCTGTGAGCCCGTCTCACTGCGGTCCGGCCCGCAACTCCGCCCCGCTTTCAGGAAAGTTGTGCTCCGTCTTCCCTCTTCTGAGCGTCAGAATGAGACATTGTGTCGGGACAGAGAAGAGCGTGTGATCTCTCACGAGGAGTTTTGCACTGGTCCATAAAAATGAATGGAGGTAAAGAAAGGGAGGGTGGGGACGGCAGAGGGCAGCTCGCCCAGGTGCCCATCGGCTGGCAGCGAAAGGTGGAGACCCCGGGTGTCATTTATATCAGGTATGTACTTTCTTGTTATTTTTAAGAGCGTTTTTACACTGGCAGTTTAGTTCGGAACGGGGCATGGTTTGGATGAAAAATTGCTAATGTGAAAGCTGTCATGCAGAAATTCGTGTGAATGTGAAAGCAACAATGACTCGAGGGCACACTTGTTCAGGAAGTTAAGTAACCTGTGCATGTGTTTTAGCTGATTACGGTGTATTTAGTTCAATAAAACACACATAAGGGATGATTGTATTGATGATTTACCTTGGATACAACCGAGAGTGAGCCTGCAGTGTATTCGTGCATAGTGCGTGCAATCAGGGCAACAAAGGGTTTGATAGAATTAAGTTAAGTGTGAAACCACCAGACCAGCCCGTGAGGGTGCTGGGAACAACCACACTTGGACCGCAGCAAACGTGCCCAGTGTAAAAACGCCCTAAGATGCTTAACTGTTGCATTAGCAGGGTCAAAATGATTTTTTGCCTCAATTTACTGCTCATAAATATCACTTACAAGCCAGGAATCGCTATTTTACATTATTTTTAGGGCTGTGCAAAACAATATTTCCTTACACACAAGCCGGCGATATTTGCGGGCACCATATCTTTGCATTAGTGTTCATTTTGTTAACGATATATAGGACACAAAATGTAAAAGGTCCCGTTTTTCCTGATTTTTTTTGAAGCTTTGATTGTGTTTACAGTGTGCAATATAACGTGTTCATGTTTCGCGTGTAAAAAAAAAAACAGTATTTTTCACGCAATTTACTTATCTGTATACCGCTGTTTTCACTGTCCTAAAAACGGCTTGAAGATTTCCTTATTCTATGAAGTCCCTCCTTCAGAAATACGTAACGAGTTTTGATTGTGCCAGCGGTTCCCGTGTTGTGATTCGACAGCAGCTTAGCGCACGTTGCCCGGTAAGGTCACGCCTCTTACCATAACAGGGAGATGCATGTGCTCAAAGTACAGCGCCCCTGAGGGCCAAACAAAGGTGATTTGACTCCGGGATGAAAATAACAGCGTCTGGACGACATGGCGACAAACGCAACCGAACGCAACACTTCCTCTTCTCCACGTGGGAGAGCAACAAGACCACGCCCCCTTTTTTGCGTATTCTTGTGGAGGTTAGTCAACAAACTGTTCTACTGACGTCATTAAAGCAGGATGTACAGGGATGTAGTAGGGATGGCGAAAACTAAACATTTTCTTGACCGACCACCGAGCCTCATTAGCCGGTTGAAACCGGTTAACCGATTAGTTTAAAATATGCTGCGCTATTTGAAATAACAGCCGCGAGCCGCGCCTGCAATTTCGCAACTCTGTCGCATCTCTCTGCCGCTCTGCCTCCCGCTCTCAGCACCAAGCTTCAGCAACGCCCTCCGTCAAGAGTTGCCGCCGAAGCCCCGTGTGAATGCGGCGTCACACACACACTGTCCCGGCGCTTATTTGTAATCGGAGGACAAATGGCTCCTTAGTTTCGAAATGGTTTGGGTACAAGGTGATCGCGTTGAAAATAAAGGCATTTGTCTAGCGTTAGAAGCTCATTTGAAACATTGCCGCGGCTCATATAAGAAAATGACAGCTCCGAAGAGACGCCGCTTTAGTTCGAGGTAGTGCTAACAATAATAAAGAAAGATGATGATCAACACCTTATGTGTTACCACTGAAATGTAGATGTAATATATTTCCAAATGTAAGCCCATCTTATGCGGAATGTTGTCTAATAGACTGCAACACGATAAAACCAATGGATAAAACAGGCACCTTCAGAATGCGTAAAAGACGCACCGGCCAAGGCAGGTCTAACTCACTGTGTGCCTTCTAATTAAGCACTGTATCTCACAAGTTGCAACTTACATCTGTGTCGTTCTTTTTGGTGAAATGGTCCCACACACTACTTTTCTTTGCACGCTTCATACTGTCGTCTGCCCTGACTCTAACCGCAAACCTTTTGAGCGCGCAAACCCAAACGCTGTGACCTCGCGCCAAATGTTTTTATTGGTTTATTAAGTACAAACAGGCGAGTTATGAAAAATTGAGTGTGAGGGATTTGTTCACTTCACACAAAGATTTTGGAATGAGATGGCTAACTGTAGTAGCGTTTAGTCCACTGTCTATAATAGCCTAATTTAGAGAACTTTTTTTTTTTAACCGACAACTTTGATCGGTTAACGTTGATACGGTCAACCATCGGTCAAACGGTCATCGGTTAATATCCCTAGGATGTAGTCCAAACCGGCCGTTCACTGTAGGCTTTGAAAGGGAACTTTTGTTAGATAAAATATCTCGCTTGGCATTGAACTTTGAGCGTTATAATTTTACAGGTATTATTTATGCTCTAACAGCAACATTACACACTAACTAAAGTTTGAAAAATGGGATCACGAAGAACAGGACCTTTAATTTACTACCTTTATTTCCATGACGATGAGGAGTTGACACCAACGTCATCAAACGATAACTGTGACCATATAAACATGCAATATCATTGATGAAAAACTAATATCATTGATGATCAAATATCATTGATGAAAAACGTAACTACATTGTCACTCTGTGTATTACATCATAAACTAAGGTCTAGTCCACACTTACACAGGTTTTTCCCTCCGTTTAAACAAAAAATTGCGTCCACATGATAATGCAAAAACGCTATGAAGTGCTGTCAAGAGCATGCCAAACCAACTGGTGGCAAAATAACCCTGACCATAAAGCCATGTTGGCCTATCAGAAGCCTGGAATTTTTTTTATTGCCAGTTCCGGTTCTGACGCAACAAGCCAAAATCTCTGGTTTCACTGTCCACACGACAACACTGCAACCAGAGTTTCTAAAAATGTTCACCCTGGCAGAAGTTTTCAAAAAAGTTTGGTTTCAGTGTCCGGATACTGCGTTTGTGTGGACGAACGGCCAAACCACAGCTTTTTCTTTTGCGGTTTTGAAAATACCCGTGCTTGTGTGAACAGGGCCTGAAAGAGAAATTGTATATCATATTTTCTGACTGTTTACTTTTTTTAATAATATACCATACTTTCACCCAAACTGAATAATTAAAAACAAGTTTAAATCAAGCGGCAACCTCCCCCAGTTTCTCTTGAAGCCAATACGGAAGTGACTTAAACTGCAATTCATCGACTGGCCACTAGAGACAGACTCCAGAAGGGAGCAGAATCTCATTGAGCCCCATGTTAAAATGCCCAACTTTACAGCAGAAAAAAACATGTTTACAGCCTGGAACAAATTGTGTGAATTGTGCTTTTGGTCTATACGGCTAGTTCTGTCCTTCATGACAACTGTGAGGGGGAGTGAATTTTTTTATAACTCATTCGTTTACATTATATAAAGCCTTAAAGTTCTGCATAATTAAGGGCGTGGCCAGTTTGAGTGACAGGTGGATAGCCATTTGTCTACTGTCTGTTAGTCATCACGTCACCTCAGCTCCGCCCACATCCCACCTCTTTGCCCATGTTCTGTTATCCGGGAGTGACGCGCAGCCAAGATGGCAACGGCCAGCTCGTCCCTACTTTACGCTTCAAAACTGCTCTTCAGAATCCTATGGGTGACGTCACGGATACTAAGTCCATATTTTTAATATGATTTAAATGGGTAAATTTTCTATAAATATTTTGAATTCTTAATTTTCTTTTCTGGCATACTCCAGTTCTTGTTAAAACACACTAGACATGCTCATGCTTATGTGCATTTTGATCACTTTTTGGGTAAAATTATATTTATTTTGTCCTTCAAAAGTGTGCTTTCTCTTTAATTGAGCGTCAGCAGTGCAGCAAAAATAGACTCGGCACCGAAACCCCCGCTTCACTGCTGCTCACGTGACGCTCCTGCTCCCGGTGTGAATGCACTCATTGCTTAACATGCACGCCGGAAAAAATATGTGCAGCTCACACTTGCGGTGTGAAACGGCCATTAATCTTTGCAGTCAAAACAACAAGTAAACTGGGGTTCAGCAACCTCCATTTGAGATTCTGATTAAACGAAAGTGTCTTTCAGACGTTCTCTGTTCTGTCACGAGCCGCTTGCGCTGTTTTCTGTGTATTAATCTGCGATCAAACTTCTCAGTGATGAACTGTAATAAATCCAAACATGAATCTCTCGACTATATTTGCAGTTGTGGTTGCTGAATAAATGCACTGTGACCATTATGCAGCATGACAAAAACGTGACTAAGTTTTCATTGACTAAAACTAGACTAAAATGCTGAGACATTTATTTGACTAAACAAAACTAGGACTAAATATGATAACTAGAAAGTACTTTTGGCACAGGACCAAGACTAAATAATAGACTAGCTAAAAAATAGCTGACAAAATGAACTCTTTTCGTATGTTGTGCAGTTCACAAATGCCTGTTACCTGGTTCGGAATATGCCATTGTTTTTCTATGTGAACGCGCTAGACGTACGCCTTTAACTGTTACACCCGCATCTCGCAACGTGTCTCTAGACGAGGGATCATGTTTTTAACTGCAACAAAGTTTTTCTGTGTGGATGGCACCTACACAACGATAGTCTGACAGGTCTTGCAAATCACCTGGCTCTTTGATACATCATGTCTCATGTATCCAAAATGTTCCCAAACCACGGATGTTGTTTTAAAAAACAATGTTTTTATCCTGCCCTGAATTCATCTTCCCTGTTTCTGTGCTTTCTCCCATAACAGTAAACCCGCTCTGTTCTGTCCTCTCGTGCTGGATTCAGATTGCACAGATAGAAATTGTGCATTCTCGCATTGTGATTTTTATTTTTTTTATTTTTATGATTTCGATGAATTGCACAGCTCTAATTATTATGTATTAAAAACACAATTTTTGTCAATACAACAGTGGCATTGTTTAGCTATTTGTTTGTTGCATATTAGCGTCACATCAGAGAATCTGAGATTCATAATAGTTCCTGATAAATTACATAATTGATTAATTGTCTGATCACGATTATTCATTTTAACTGCTATTATTTGAGAAAACCGCAATAATTGTGTTTTTTTTTTTAATTTCTATCACAATTTTGCCACCCAAATAAGGGAAATTGAAGCGCTCAAGGAAATGCCATTAAATGCATGATATCGTGTCTACTTTTCTGGTGTGGTAGAGAGAAACAGTAGAATCATAATCTAGCGGGGAATAAGAAATGTAAACCCTGTTATAAAGTTCACAAAGATAGTGAAAGATCTAACATTATATATGAATCATAATTATTTAAATATTTTGTATTGTTATATTATATACGATTCCAAGTAAAGAGATCACATATTAGGCAAACACTGTACGTGGCATAATCAAATTATTTGTATGTCAACTCAAAATTCATTACAGGCCTTTGACTCGTCCAAAGCCAGCTACTCTCATTTGGTGTTTTCCAGTGTTCAGTTTGGACCCTGTGTGAAACATGTCATTTCATATAGTCCTCCAGACACAAGCAGTTATTTGTCAAAACTAAAGCGTCTATTTTTACTTTTATAGATTGATGTCTTTACTGTAATTGTCATGTCACCTTTATTTCTATAATGCTTTAAACAATCCAGCTTCAGTGTGATAACACAGGAACATAATCAATGCTGCAAACTTAATTAAATATGAGACAAATTAAAAATTCTGTGTGTGTGTGTGTGCAGTCCAAGTGGATCAGTGCTGTCCTGCCTCGAGCAGGTGAAGTCTTACCTGCTGACTGATGGCACCTGTAAATGTGGTCTGGAGTGTCCTCTCATCCTACCCAAGGTCAGTACTGATGTTATATGGCAGATGCACAACTGCCCATTTCACAAACACGATGCATACACTCTCTGGACATCTTCTAAAAGCCACATTATTACATGGCATAGCATAGACATATACATGCTATTACATGGCATAGACATTCACATTGTCACTTATACTAGTGTTGATGTGGAGGATAAATCACTGCAAGATCAGTAGATACTCCTCCATTCCTCAAACTGCAGTATTTCATGTGTTCATTCACTGCTCGGTTGAGCAATGAATCACTCTCTTAATTCATATTTGGATCGCAAAATGGTCTGTTTATGGTAGTTTAGTGTGTAAAACAGTATCAGATACTTGAGAACACAGAGAGCAAAAAGAGCACATTCGAAATAAAACAAGTCAACTTTTTTGAAAGGTAATTTGTGTCATGAAAATACGGGGCTGTTTAGGCTAAAAGTGTTTTTGTATCCGCCTGTGGTGTTTTTCGATTTGTTTCCTATGCAAACTGCTTCCCTGTTTTTTCTCTGACACTAGTGATGCATTTAATAGGTTAAAGGAGCAGTTCACCCAAAAATGAAAATCTCTCATCATTTACTCACCCTCATACCATCCCTGATGTAAACTTTCTTTCTTCGGTAAAACACAAACAAAGATTTTTAGAAAAATAATCCAAAATAATTTGAGGTCTGACTGTCCTAGATGTGTTCTCAAGTTCAGCTTGACATAAATGTAATGCGGAAGAACAGAGGACCGTCACTTCTCCCACAAGCGTCACAACTCGCTTACTTCACAACATCCGTCTCATGAACGCTCGTGTGATCTTGATTTTCCAAGCATCAAACGAGCAGCAGCCATTCAGTGGCATTATATGGAGAGGACTCTCAGAGATGGATTATTTTCCTAAAAGTCTTTGTTTGTGTTTGTCTGATGAAAGAAAGTCATATACATCAAGGATGGCATGAGTGATGAATGATTCAGATCAGATCATAGTGGCTGTGTCCAAAATCACATCATTTCTGACTAGGTACTTATTTTGATTAATTGCTTTGCGACTGATCTATAAAGTATGAATGTAATTCGGACATACTACTCTGGTCACATACTGTTTTTCACCTACTATATAGTAGGGAAGTATGTGATTTCGGATGCAGCCAGTATGTCATTGATTGCCCGTGTAAATTCATATTTTAGATCTATGCATCAGGACTCATGCTCTGGTCAGAGTCAGTTGAGTTTGATTTTCTGTGCAATTATGTCCAATACTTGGACATAACGTGTTGGCATTGTCACGTGACCTACAATTTTAATGCCTGCTTTTTTTTCTGTAAATACTGCTTATTCCAACATATTACTCATTTCACGCATACTGTATACTGTATTAGTAGGGAAATTTGTTTATTTGGATGTAAGAATAACTTCCAGTGGGCAGTGTGGTATCATTGCTTTTGAGATTTACTCGCCTCTAAATGTTACAACAAAGCTAACTGTGACTTTGACTAAACGCAGGCTTGCTCTGACAATTGTTTTCTTAGGTTTTCAATTTTGATCCTGGTGCGGTGGTGAAGCAGAGGACTGCAGAGGATGTGAAGGCTGATGAGGATGTTACGAAACTTTGTATCCACAAGAGGAAGCTTATCGCTGTGGCGACGCTGCATAAAAGCATGGAGCTGCCGCCTCCTTCCCTAACACTCACCAGTCCTGGTGGAGGCACAAGTATGACTTCTTATCGGATAACAGGAAGAGTTGTATTTGAACATTTAAAGTGCCACTGTTATGTTATCTTCTGGGTATTCTCTTTCATGTAGTGTGTAATGGAGCTGTTTGTGAATGTAAAAGGTCTGCAAAGTTTCAAAGATCGATAAATGCAGATAAATTAGTTATTGTCTCATAACTCCAGAAGAACTGATTCAGAAGAACTAAAGAAGTGATTCTGAACTGCCCTCAGTAATTCTGGTCTTACTTCCTGCTCATAACAAATTTGGTGATATGTTTTCGACACAAGCAGTCGACTAATCACAACAGACTGGGCCATCTGACCAATCAGAGTAGAGTAGCTTGCAGAAAGGTGGGGTTTAGAGAGACCTTTCAAACCATACAGACACCGTAAGAAAAGAGCTGATGCTGCAATGGATATTATTAGATTTAGTTTTTTTGACCTTGCAAGCATGTGAACTTGTTGTAGGAGACTCCAAAACAAAATTAGCAATCTTTAAAGTAGGGGCACATTAATATGCACTTCTATCCACAAGCACTTTTTTTTTTATGAATTATGTTTCCCCCTTTTAAACTTGTGCATGTTTTATTCCTTAGTATTTGGTGATTTTACTTTGCATTGCAGCAGAGGTTCCTAAGATATAAATTAAGTAATGCTAACCTTTTGATAAATATAATGAGTGTCACAGAATATCACAGTTTATCGTAAATAACAACCAATAGCAATCTCACCCCAGTTCTAGCTCAAACCCCTAGGGGTTCATATACCCTCATTGGGAAAACCTGTAGTACACCAAATGATTGACAGCGACTCTCTGTTTTCCTGTAGGTGTGACCTCCATGACCCCTACTGCACAGCCTCGAGCAATAAGGAATAAAACCCACGAGGGCCAGCCAGAATGTAAGAACCCGTTCAAGGTGATGATGGCGCCGGGGCAGCGACACTTCTCTCCGGATCTGTGCGGCCCGCAGCAGCAGGATGTTTTTCCTGTATACTCCAGGCAGAGACTGGCCAGCGGTGAGCCAGGGCCCAAGTCTCCGTACCGAAGCGGGCACGGAGGCATGTTGAGCCCACCTTCGCAAGCCTTTGGGGATGGTTCTCTGTCCCCAAGAACAGATGCTATTGTCAGTCCCGATGGGTTTGTGCGAAACAACCCCTGTGGCTTCCAGGGCACCGGCAGTCCCAGCGCCATCCACAGCAACAGCCGCATCCCTTTGTCTTCTCCTGGGGTCATGATGCACGGCTCACCCGCCACCCAGTCATCCTGCGTCATGGCTGGAAGGACTAACATGCCTCTGTCCCCCCCAGTCCCCAACAAAAGCCCCATCATGAAAAAGCCCCTGTGCAACTACCCGCCCAGTATGGACTCGAGCAGAACTGTGTTTCACCACAAGGCTCCGTCTGCTCCCGCGCCCCCTCTGCCGCCTCCCTGTGCCCTGCAAAATAAACAGGTGAGCTCCGAGAAGGACCCTCTTGGCATCCTGGATCCCATTCCTAGTAAACTGAACCCATCCAATTTCCAGCCCAACGCCCACTCTCAGGTACCAATGATGAATGTAAACATCCCTCCTGCCATCGTCCCATTGCCGAGCAACCTGCCTTTGCCCACGGTGAAGCCAGGGCCGGTCGGTCACATGCAGAGGGCTCAGCACGGCACAGCCACATCCATCTCCCCGTCACCCGTCACCTCTCCTGTGCACATGTCTGGACCCGCCTTGGGCCGGATGGAAGTGTCTCCACAACGATCCCGCTCCTCGTCCACCTCCTCCGAGCAAGGCAGCTTTGCCGTTCCCCCTTGCGGCACTATGAAGGTCCCGCCACGCTCGCCCAGGTCCTCCATGAGTTCGCCCCGACCTGCTTTGCCTTCCAGCCCATCTGGCAAGCCGGACGGTCACCACCAGTACAAAGAAATGCCCACCCAGCTGCTGGCAGGGATGAGTAGCAGCATGAGCAGTCAGCACAACCCCATGTATCCCCCCGCCTCAGGCGGCACCGCACCGCAGAAGGAACACCCGGGCCTTTTGGGAATGCCACTGAACCAGATCCTTAACCAACACAACGCTGCCTCTTTCCCTGCCAGCAGTCTCCTCTCAGCTGCCGCCAAAGCACAGCTAGCAAATCAAAACAAGCTTGGAGGAGGAGGTGGCGGCACCTGCGCAGGCAGTGCAGGGGCGCCTGCTGGGCTCTCTTGCCCTCTCGGTGCGGCTGATACCAACAGGGCTGTTGAAACTCACAATACTTTAAATCCCATGTTGCCACCCAACCCTGCCATGATTATGCCCAGCAGCGAGGGCCAGAGTGGGCGTGCGGCCCTTCGGGACAAGCTCATGGCACAGCAGCGTGACCCTCTCCGCAAGCGCAAGCATCCTCCAAACGCTGCCAACCACGAGAACAATTTCTTCAACATGGCTGGCATGAGGACGCCCTGCTCTTCCACCGAGCAGATGAGAAAAACCGCTCGGCTGCCCACAAACACATCAATGGCTCAGTTACTCCAGTCTCTGAGCAACCACAGCACCCACATGGTCAGGGGCAGAAACCCAGGCCTCGTGAGTCCCGGTCGTGTGCACTTTGGCGAGGGGGTCGTGACCTCTGGTGCGGTGCCTCAGAGCGCGCAGGTACAGCAGCGACTGCATGGCCAGACGGAAGCCATGCTCTGCCCCGGTGTGGAGTCCCAGAGCCAGTATTCAGGCATGATGAATCAGATGCAGGCTACAGCGATGGGAAACTGTGGACCCGTGAACCAAAGCGGACAAGTTCCTCTCGGAAACCATGTGATGGGACATGCGAGTTCTCACTTTCAGCAGCGGATCCAGCCAAACGTCAGCTGCATGCTGCCCAGCAGCAGTGATGCCTGCTGCTCACAACCCATGACTGACACAGGTAAGGAGAATATCGAGCACTTGATTCTGTAGTCGTGTTCTGGTTGCATCAAAATGGTGTTGAGAAATCTCATGTGGTAAAGATTTTGGGTTGCATGATTTTTGGTTTCTTTCACCTCATTGGATGTTTTAAATACCTTTTTATTTGGTAACTAGTAGAGCGAAAAGACATTGTTGCAGCTCCTAATTACAAGGCCAAAAGAAAAATAATGTTTCTAATGATTTGGAAGCAGTTCACATCACTTAAAGGGTTTGTTTACCCAAAAATGAAGATAATGTCATCAATCACTCTCCCTCATGTCGTTCTAAAACCATAAGACTTTTATTCATCTTTGGAACATGAATGAACATGAAAAGATCTTTTGAATAAAATCTGAGAGTTTTCTGTCCCTCCGCTGAAACTCTTGATGCTTCAAAACGTTTATAAAAGGTGGTAAAATAAATCCATTTGAGTCGAGTGGTTTAATCCAAGTGTCTTCTGAAGAGACACGATCGCTTTATACGTCACATCATGTCTCTTCAGAATATCTTCACTTTGATTAAACCACTCAATTCATATGGATTTATTTGACCACCTTTTTATGAACGTTGAGATGTTTTGAGTGAATAGACTTTCAATGGAGAGACAGAAATCTCTCGGATTTCATAAAAAATATCTTTATTTGTGTTCCGCTGATGATTAAAAGTTTTATGGATTTGGAACAACATGAGATTGTGTAAATGACAGGATTTTCATTATTGGGAGAACTAAGCCTTTAAAAAACAATGACTGTTTTTTTTTTTTTTTTGTGGCGGGGCCAATGAAAATTTTTGCAGGGTAAGTAGAAATCAGAAAAAAATCCATGCAGAGCCCTGCTACATTTAATATTGTAATTAACACCTTACACATTGAAATATTATGATGTTATATTATGAATGCTACTTAAATTAAAAAATGTTTGGCTGGCGCAGAGCCAGAGACAGACGTGCTCAGTGCTTGTCACATATCACAACTATTCAGTGTTTTCAACCACATAATATTTATTTTAGGTTTCAGACATAAGTACTAGCAAAAAACACACACTGATGTCTATGGAAGCGGCAATGGCAATCCTTTCAGACAGTTATAATTTGACTACGTGTTTTATTCATATCAGATACACATATACTTAACTATATAGTTTACTCTATTCTTCTCCTAGTCCAGTGGTCACTTTCATGTATTTTGTGAGACGAGGATGAATTTATGTGATGTAAATCCAACAGATATGATTTTCTCAGGCGCAAACTATCATGCCATCGCGCATTATATATAAACTAAAAATTCACTCACAATTCCATTCACTCACACATATTTTGAAAATCAGAATATAGATAGTTCATGACATAGTTAACAAGTTTGTGAATATTTTGAATAAAAAATAAAAAAACACATAAAACCGATACAGCTGTTATACAGCGCTATTGTGGCTGCTGTGTGTCATGTAAGAAGCATGACGCGTCGCCATGGAAACAATAAAGCCATGCGTTTTGAAATATTTAGCCAGAGAATATGGTCATATTTCAAAATAAAGCTGAAGTTTTTTTTGTAGCATACCAAGAATACAGACGACTGCTGTTATCAGTACTGTAACTGTTTATTTAGTGTTAAATTAGGCCTATTGTTGAGTTAGGTAGCTTAGGTTTTATTGTGAATTTGTTAAGTAAATTGTGTTTTGTATCTATTTATTTATTTAACTATACTTTAAACTTTTAATAAATTGTTCCATTTAAAGAATTAAATTTTTTTTTTTTTTTTCAACAAGCCATTTTTTTAATGTCTTCCTCCTTGTTTTGTGGCTTTTTTTAAAGTATCGGTTTAGTTACTGGTACCGTTTTAAAAGTATTGGTTTGGCACTGGTATTGTAAAAAGCCCAAACAATACTAAACCCTATTCACTACTATATAAGATTTGTTGCCATTGATAAAACCATCTGCTAAATTCATAAGGCTACCAAGTTTGTTCTTACAATTGCACTTAATGGGAAAAAAAAAAAGATAAACTGCCTTTTATGTGATTTGTCTAATTTCGGAACTGCAGGATATTCTGTTCTGAATTTTTTTTGGCGATAAATCCCAGCTTCCTTATGATCAAGAAGCCATATTGTCACTTGTTCCTTTCATGAAACGGAAGCGGTTTCTGTTGATATGATGCGCCATCTTTTGATCAAATGCGGTTTATTAACTCAATCTATCCAAGTAAATTACATTGGGGGGAAGATTACTCAGGGAGGTGAGGTTATGCTTCACTTTAACAGTCACTATAGTGTGCCTTAATAATAATAATAATAACCGTTGTCTTAATCATCACAAATGAAAAAATTTGTTAGACTGAAAGAACTAAAAAAGGAAGTCCTCATTGCATGCATGCATGTAAAAGCACAGATCCAGTGCTGGCATAGCCTGTTTGTGTTTTGTTGGCCTGGGCACCTGTACTTGCACATTTAAAAATGCCCGTTATAATGCACATCTTCTTCCCTGACCTGTTCAGTGTGTATGTGTGTGTGTGTGTGTGTGTGTGTGTGTGTGTGTGTGTGTGTGTGTGTGTGTGTGTGTGTGTGTGTGAATCATACCTTGGAAAGCACTACCAATCATTGCACTGCTGTCTCCATGGCAACCTCCCCAGCAGCCGCTGGCAACAGTAGATCATACACACTGTCCGCACTGGGCCGTCATTCTGTGACACCACACACGGCATTCATTATGCAACACGACACGACTGTTATTTAGCACATGCATTTCACTCGATGTGCAGTGAATGTATTTGCAGGAGTTAAATGCAACCTTTAAAACCAGCACAATAAATGGACATTATGTGCTACCATTTATAGTGCCACAGCAGCCAGCCCAGCACAGGATTTTATACACTGATCTGCAGCTCTTCAAACTACGCATATGTTCATTTTACATGCCTCCGTTTTTTTTTTTTTTTAATAAGACAAACATTGCATTTGCAGGCTGGGCAGCTCAAGATCTAGCCTGGCTCCGCCCTCCTACGCACTTCCGCTCAATTTTCATTTTCCTTCAGTTCTCCGTCTGGGATTGCGGTATATTCTCTGGTTTTCTCCGGTCAAACTTTAACCGGTCCAATCAGTGAACAGAGGCAGTGGCTGAGAATGATGACGTTGATGTCGTGCGCTAGTTTGAGATGACATGCGTCACGACTAAACGTTAGCGATTGGTTATGGCAGATCCAGTAGTTTAATAATAATAAAAAAAAATGTGTGTAGGAGTCATACAAACATTACAGAATAGAAGGAAGATTGGATATTTTCTAATAAACTGACATCCCATAAATTTTTCTGTAATTTCACAATATTTACAGAACACAAGTTATTCACAACATATACAAAAAAGGATTGTGAACCAACACCAAAAGAAGAAAAAAAGGAAAAATATATATATTTTTTTAGGGGTACAGTACAGTCTAGTGGCCACTTTGCATAGTTTTTGCATTCAGTTTTAATTTTCCAACAATAATCCATGATTATATCTATTATATAATTACTCAAGTTTCCACAAATTCCTTCCATCTTTTCCACAGCAGAATCCCTTTTTGCTTTGTTAATTTTAAAGAAAAGGTAAGAATTTCCGTCTTGTATATTTCAATTACAACTGCTTTCCAGTCTTCTATAGTGGGTGCCGTAGGTTGGAGCCATTTGCACGTAAGGGCCTTTTTGGCTGCAACCAGAAATATTCTCCATAGGTATATAGATTCAATAGTTTTAAACTTCAACAGAGTTCCCGCCTTCAAGGAAGTTAATGCTTGTCAATGGAGAGTCGCCAGACTCTCTGTACAAATGAAATGTATGAGAGTCTGTAGGACCAGGCTACTCAAGATCCACTTTCCTGCAGAGTTTAGCCCCAACCCTGATCAAACTCCCCTGCCTGTAGCCTTCTGGTAATCCTGAAGATCTTGATTAGCTTGTTCAGGTGTGTTTGATAAGGGTTGGAGCTGAACTGGAAAGGAAAGTGGATCTTGAGGGCCAGAGTTGCCCAGCCCAAAGCAGAAACATGACGCTTGTATTTTTATTAAATGGAGCATGTGAATTATTCAATGAGTACCTGTTTATTAATTGAGTGCTGTTAAGTGTTTGATGACCAGTGTATACATTTCTAGGATGTGTTTGCTGTATATTCAGTATGATACACAGAAACTGTCAGTTTTTGCATATGGATGTCTGTAATATCTACAGCTAGCTATCTGTAAACTTTCACATTGACAGTAGCTCGGCAATACTAAAAGTTTGTAAATTGCTTACTGGCATCTTTGCTCATGGGCGCTCATTTCTGGAGACTGGAGTCACTGTTCGGTACATGCAGTCAGACAACGAATACAGTCAGTCACAGGCCATACACACTCAAATCAAGAATGGGGTGTGTGCAACGCTGTTTGCTAACTGCCACAACAGGAAAAAGAGCAGAAGAAGAACAACGCCTGTGCAAATGACTTGATCAAGTATTTGAGAGTCTGCGGAATGTGGAAAATTAAGTGTAGGAGGGTTGGGCTTAAAGGGTTAGTTCATCCAAAAAATGATAATAATGTCATTTATTATTCACCCTCATGCTGTTCCACACCTGTAAGACCTCCGTTCATCTTCAGGACACAAATGAAGATATTTTTGCTGAAATCCAAAGGCTCAGTGAGGCCTGCATAGCCAGCAATGTAGTTTACACCCTCAAGATCCATTAATGTACTAAACACATAATTAAATCAGTCCATGTGAGTACAGTGGTTCAATATTAATATTATAAAGCGATGAGAATATTTTTTGTGTGCCAAAAAAAACTAAATAACGACTTATATAGTGATAATTGATTTCAAAACACTGCTTCATGAAGCTCCAGGGCAGAAACAAATCAGCAATTCGATTCAGCGGTTCGGAGCACCAAAGTCACGTTATTTCAGCAGTTTGGCGGTTTGACACGCGATCCAAATCAGGATTTGACTCGCTGATTCGTTTCTGCTTCGAAGCTTTATTAAGCAGTGTTTTGAAATCAGTTATCACTATATAAATCGTTATTTCGTTTTTTTGGCGCTCAAAAAATATTCTTGTCGCTTAATAATATTAATATTATACCACTGTTCTCACATGAAATGATTTAAATATGTTTTTAGTACAGTAATGGATCTTGAGAGTGTAAAAATATCTTAATTTGTGTTCCGAAGATGAACGGAGGTCTTACGGGTGTGGAACGGCACGAGGGTGAGGTATAAATGACATTTTTTTTTTTCATTTTTGGGTGAACTAACCCTTTAAGGCACAATATGTAAGATTTTTGGATTCAAATATCCAAAAACCACTAGAACAATGTTATATATTTAGTTGATCTGTGTACTAACATTAGGCTATCCCAAAATTTTTTAAGAATGTGGGGGGGTAGCACACAGTTTCAGCCTCATGTTAATCTTGAGTACCTACAGAGTAGTATTGCATCCTTCATATCTCAAAAAAAGTCTTTAGTTTTGTTACAGATGCGCTGTACCGACTCTTTCGGAAAAAAGCAGAGATCCGGAAGGCGTGTAGCTTAAGAATCACGTGCACACACACACACAGACATTGCATCATAGACTCTACAAACGTAGAGTCAAACGTGTCCCTGCACAAACGTGTCCCTGCTCTAGATACAAAATCACTGAGGAACACCTTTTGGTTTTCATTAGACAAAAACAAAAACTGTACGATGGTGGATTCGAACCCAGAATTGAACCTCAGACACGCTCGCTGGACAAAAGCTCTGCCACTGGACCGCCGAGGCACAAGCATTTCATGCGAATCTAGGTGAAGAATCTTGGGACTGACATTATTGTATTATACTATAGTTAGGAGATGTAACGTTAAACATGACTTCTCATGACTTCGCCCACTCACCCACTTTTTAAAACAAAGTTACACCACTGCATCACAGATAACTTTTGATATGTTTGTGTTGTTTACATTGTATGCACTTACACGCCGATTGCCAACAAAACAGACATTTGATGCATTTTACTCACCGCCTGCAACGATCTGCAAATCCAATGGGCCTTGCATTCGTTGGCGAAATTGCCAGGAACACTTGAAAAACAACGCTGGGTTCTTTGGGAAGCTGGTCATGGTTATCTTTACCTCACAACCAAAAACACACTTACCTGAATGATGGGCGTGCTCTCTCGCTCCTGCTCTGGTTGGTTTGTGCGTGCGCTTTTCTGGGAGAAAAAGTTTTTTCCGCCCTTTATGACTTCATACAGGGCCATATTCGAAAAAAAACTTTCTGAAACGTGTGAAAAAAACCATAAGGATTATTTTTGGCAAATACTCCGTCATACGTCCAACTAATTTTTTTAAACTTTGGCCATATTTAGCATGGGAATCCAACTCTTTAACAGTGTAAATAAGTCAGAATGCGTGAAATAGCATTAAATCCAGAGAAGTCTCTCATGAGCAATCGCTCCAGCTGCCTCATTTTGCTCCAACAGCTTTCGGCCCCACCCTGCTTCATACTACAGTAACGTTAATAAATCTTTAATATATTAGCTCATCCATGAATATGATTGCTGCCCGAGTCCTATTGGATTCTTTTGAGGTGAAGACGACAACTCCCATGATCCCGCAAAATCGAAGCGTCACCAAGCTACACCTTTGTTTTGAATAAGCGAACTCTAGCGGTGAAAATTACATATTGTGCCTTTAAGCTTTGAATGTTTAAATATAGTTTAAGTGGAGCAAAGTGTAACACTCCTAATGCACAAGTTTTATTTTTAATTTTTCAATTTCTTTTGTACTTTTATAACACGAGATGCTTTTCAGTTTTGCTGCTGATTGTGACCAATTTGTTACCTTACGTTTTTTATCACCCCTGCAAAAAAAAGACCTATAGTGCATTCTGTTTACTGCTTAATACACTAAATGAAGCTGTACTGTACCAATCAACTACCTGAGGGGGGACTAAATGCCGCTAAGTGGAATAAAACTGTGATTTGCACTACTCTCTGTTCAAATTAAATGAAAAAAGACACCTCGCGAGAACCTGTGGATTTGTTGATTTTTCTTTAGTTTAGGCTCCAATTCTCACTATTAACTAGTTGGCATGCGTAATGCTAGGATTTTGGCAGTTTTTTTAGTACTTATAAAGCACATATTAATGCCTTATTCTGCATGACCATATTCTACAACCCTTAATCCTACCCAATACCTAAACCAAGAGCAGGATGGATTCTGATTAGCTGTCAATTTTTTTCAGCTGGAAAAAAAAACCCTTCTGAAAGTGATTCCAACGATATTGTTTCTGTGCCGTTACCTTTTATAGTTGTGGTGTGGACTCTGCTATTCACAGGAAACTTATGTCATTGTCAATTTATGTCATTGCAACACTGATTGACTGACCTTTCACTAATGACTGTCCTGCCATTTTATGAGCTACATTGTCAGAGACAACAGAGCTATGTAATATTAAAGGGTTAGTTCACCCAAAAATGAAAATTCTGTCATTAATTACTCACCCTCATGTTGTTCGACACCCGTAAGACCTCTGTTCATATTCGGAACACAAATGAAGATATTTTTGTTGAAAGCTGATGGCTGAGAAAGGCTTCAGATAGGCCTCCATTGGCATTCAGTACATTTACACTTCCAAGATCCATGAAAGGCACTTAAAACGTCGTTACAAAGTCCATCTCACCATAGTGGCTCTACAATAATTTTACGATGCGACAACAATAGTTTTTGTGCGCAAAAAAAAATCAAAATAACACCTTTATCCAACTTGTTATTGTCTTCCGTGTGTGCCTCCACGACGCATGCGCGAGAATATGACGTAGCGCCAGCGTTCGGGAATCCATGAAATGCACACTTTAACCCCATTTTGAGCACTACGCCGAGACCTAAAGCACGATCAATGTAGAATTCAACCGCTTAGACATGCGCGTCTTCCTCTGCTTGTAAACAAATCGCTTCTGGGTCATGTGTCCGAACGCCGGATCTGCGTCATATTCTCGCGCATGCGTCGTGGAGGCACACACGGAAGACAAGAACAAGTTGGATAAAGGTGTTATTTAGATTTTTTTTTGCGCACAAAAACTATTGTTGTCGCATCGTAAAATTATTGTAGAGCCACTGTGGTGAGATGGACTTTGTAACAACGTTTTAAGTGCCTTTTATGGGTCTTGTGAGTGTGAATGTACTGAATGCCAATGGAGGCCTGTCTGAAGCCTTTCTCAGCCATCAGCTTTCAACTAAAATATCTTCATTTGTGTTCCGAATATGAACGGAGGTCTTACGGGTGTCGAACGACATGAGGGTGAGGAATTAATGACAGAATTTTCATTTTTAGGTGAACTAACCCTTTAAGTATTTAACACTTTTACGAGCCTTTAAGAAAGGATATAATTAAATATTTGCAATTAATAATAATAATAATTAAAAAATCCGTTACTAATCTTGTAACCTAAAATGTCAATTTACATCATTGTAGTAAAGCCACTAAAACTCAAAAGTACAAATATGCGTTCCTTGTACTTTTTGAGTTTTAGTGGCTTTACTAGAATAACTATTACTAGTAACATTTTAAGTTACAAGATTAATAACTGATTCTTTCCCACTGGTCTCATTCTAACAAGTAGAATCTTGTTTGACGTCCCGTGGTTGTAATTTTCAAACATTGTGCATTTTGTGCATGCATAACTAGGGATGCCAATCAATCAATCTTTTTTGTTCCTGCTTTTGCACAATTTATTTACTAAATACTCACCAGTACAGGCAGTAAAGTAACACTTCCTTTTGGCCACAGGTGACCCTGCATCGCTGAGCTGCAGCATAGGAAACAGTCCTCAGATGGGTGGTGTCATGGCTGCCACAGGGCACATATACCACCACCAACACCACCACCACCACCACCATCACCACAACCAGCAGCAGCAGCTGCACCCTTCACTACAGGGCATGCATGGGGTCACATATCCGAACCAGGGGCATTCCTTTGCAACAGCTCCTTTTACGGACAATAATGTTCCCAACTCCAACAGCTTGCCTTGCCTGTACCAGGATTATCAGGTGACTCACTCAGTCAAGTAAAATAAGTCATTTCTTATTATTTTGCCATAGCCAGCATGCTCTAAATGACATATTTTTTTGCCTTTTGTTCAGGGGTGCATGCCTGACAGCGGCCAGCCTGGGATGACATCTCATTCTGGAGATGCAGGCATGTACCGAGAGGGTCAGCAGAAGCTACAGGGTCAGGGTGACGCTTCCATGGTAGGAGGTTCGGTGGAGTCAGTGGATGCGATCTACAGAGCGGTGGTGGACGCCGCTGGCAAAGGCATGCATGTGACTATCACCACCGGCATGAGCGGCAGCACGCAGGCGAGCCCCGTCCCCGCGCTCAGTGCCATGAGTGCCTTCACTGCCTCCATCGGCCAGCCGCTCAGCCTACCTCACGCCGTTAACGCAGTCATACATGCGCCACGCAGCTCCGAGGGGACGGAGCCGCTTTCCCAGCTTCAGCGCAACCGGCCGCAGCTGCCCAACCACACGCGCAGGAGCTCCGAGCATGGAAAGAACACGCCGGATGGCACGGACGCGCATGAGTATTTCCGCTCGCCCAGCGCTGCCACGCCCCGTCCGCAGTGGGAGGAGTCCAACCACGTTCACTGGAGAGGCGAGGAGTTTCTGGAGTGTTCCACCCAGGTGCACAGCAGCCCATGCGGTAGCAAAGGAGAGAGGAAAGGCATCATGGACTGTCAACCGGAGACAACGCCCCAGACCCACGAGCCCTCGGACTCTCACAACGATGACAGCGCAAGCCTGCGGTTTAACCACCGCGTGGCCGGCGGCATGAGAGAGCGGCTGGAGCCCACGGAGCGATGTGCTCCGCTGAACGGCACGCTGCCTCGCGGCGGGTACGGGGAGCCGCTCACCGGCGATGACCAGTCGCCCGGCTCCTCCACAAGCTTGGAAGGGCCGCTGCTCAAAGACTACACTCACTTCAACGGGCACTTTAACGGACACTGTGCGCCCAGCCCCTCTGACACAAAGAGCCTCAGCAGTGAGGAGGAGCTGCGGCACCCCGACTCGCCTTCAGCTGACTTGCTGCACTACAGGCCCAGGGCCTTCAATGTAGGCGAACTGGTCTGGCCAATAAAAGGCTTCCCTCCCTGGCCTAACAAACTGATGGGAGAAGAGCATGGACACAATCCCAGCATGCAACTGTCTGAACAGGCCAAGGTAAGAGCAGACTGCCTTGTCCTGTCAATATCTCCTTGAAGGTGCCTTATGCAGAATTCAATCTGTTGTTATACAAAATATTAAAGGGGTCCTATTATGCTGTTCCACTTTTTCAACTTTAGTTAGTGTGTAATGTTGCTGTTTGAGCATAAAAAAAGATTTGCAAGGACACAAAGCTCAAAGTCCACTCCAAAGGGAGATATTTTATTTATTTAACAGAATCCACTTTCCGAGAACTACAACGCGACTATTCCGGATCTTATGAAAACAAAATTTTACTCATTTAAGTAATGCCCGCCCACGGATATACGCAAAAATGGGGACGAGGCCTTGCTCAGTGTTTCCACACCTCATTTGTCAAAGGCTTATTTTAAACACTGTTCCTGAACATTATAACCCCAATGTTTATCTGTGTGCTGACAGTTTGTTTTCTGTTGCTTTTGTAAGACGGTTCACCGGTCCATAGGAACATTTGCCATGGTTCTGTGATCGATTTGCATTACCTTAGTTTTTCGACGAATATCATGATTAAATGATGGAAACATCATATCGAAAATGTATAAGAAGAAAACATACCCTTCTGAAACGTCCTGTGAAATACATGTTTGCGTGATCCTCTTGTTCGGTAACATTGTCAGGGTTTAAATCGGCCTCGAACTGTTTTGAAATTGATTCCATCCGTAATATTTATATTAGAGAATATCTTGCAGTTATGGAGGGGCGGGACATTTCCAGAACACGCGCTAAGTGGTGCCAATCACAACACACTGGGCCAGCTAACCAATCACAGCACATTTCGGAAGGAGAGGCTTCATCCAAATCGGCGTGTTCGAGCCTGGGGAGAGAGGATCCGTAATTATGTAAAATATGTGAATAAAGCATGAAAACATATTCTAGTACACCCTAAAAACAAAATCAAGACTTCCTAAAAGGGCATGATAGGACCTCTTTAAGGAAACATCACATCATATACCACTTTTGCTCTAGAGCAGTGTTTCCTGTTTCATTTCAGTAAGATTTGTGTCAGTGGTTGTTTTTGATGGGGAAAGTCATGATCTCTGAACTCAATCCTGTCAGTAGCTATGTTTCCATCCACCTTTTTAAGGAGAATTTTGGAATATTCCATAAAATGCAGGATAGAATTGGCAAGATGTACATAAATCTAAAAACATGCATATTAAGGTGCTTATTTAAGGCGGATAATTTTTATTCGATAAGACCTAAACTACGATTAACTACTGAATAAATCCCTCGATGACGAAAACTCAGATGACACTGCCTCAGCAGAGAATGTGATTTGATAACTGGACTAACCAGCGGACCAATCACATCACAGCATCTCAGATGTTGGTTTGGTGGTTCTGAAACGCCTGAGCCAAAGTTTGTCATTAGAATGATTTCTTTTAATTCCCTCCAGAAGCGTCTCACACGATTGCGTTCCCAAACACCAGCATCCGAACGCAAGAGAATATGACAGCGTTTATTGCTTTAATTTTCTGCTCTGAGACGCAACTCATTTATGATGGAGGAAAAAAGAACCAGATTGCAGCAACTTCCATTTTTATCAGATATTTTACACCAATTTCCCAGGAAGTGAGGGATTTGTTTTCTTGAACACATGGGATGGAAATGGTGCTTTATTCGCAAATGTTTTATGCCATATTCCAATTGTGCGCATAAGTTAAATTCGCAATTTAGATGGAAACGTATCATATCAGATCTTGCACTTTGAGATGCAAGATTTAAGTCAAGTTTCAATCTTTAACCGCAGTAGTACATTTTGCAGATGTGTTCTCTGGATCCTGCTGTGCCTGCTGTTGCAGTGACAAATCTCCTGCTTTTTGAACTCTTTAGGTGGAACCTGAGCAGCTGAAAACACTAACACAAGACCTTCAGGTGCTGGACAGAGCCAACAAAAAAAACAGGAAGTAAGTGTCTCGTCTCTGTGACCTTCCTAGTGACAGGTTCATTTGTATAGTGATTTTCACAATGCATATCGTTACAAAGCATCTTCACAGGAAATGCATGCTTTAATGATATAGTGTCATAGAACAGGGAGTCTTGCATTAAATCAAGAAATCTCCATTACACTCTATAAACCCCAGAGAGCAGTAACAGGTGACTGTCAAGGAAAGACCATGAGAGAAACCGGCTTTCTCTAGCAACAAAAACAATATTATATAGCTCTAAGTTGTGTAAATACAGCTTACAGTAAATACAGTAACGATTGCAATATAAGAATAATATTAAGTCCATCCATCTGCACCAGTTTGTAGTTGGTCAATTACAATTTAAGTTCCAATTCCTTGCATTTTATTTATTTATTATTGATTCATAACGTTATTATTATTGCTTTCATTTTTTATCAGCACGTTTAATGCTATTTTTTTATTAAATGTTCTTTCATTTGACTTTAATTTGTCTTTAATGTTCCTGTTAAAGCCCCGATATGCTCACAGTGAAGTTCTTTTTCGTTCTTCAAAAAGTTGAATATGTACTGCGCTTTCCTCTCAATAACAAAATAAATAACTTTAAAGCAGCAGCTTTACAGTATTAAACATAAACTGCATCAGTGTCTATTTCAATTAGAATTACAACTTTAGTTTGTACTATAAAGCAGCTTTTCCAGAGTGGAAAAGCGTCTGAGTAAAAACCTCAATGTAGGCGGAGCCTAAGAGCCACACCCACTTATTACATCATCGCCACGGACCAATCATAGTTTGAATGTGTTGCCAAAGAGAGAGTTCTCTTTGGCAAGCTGATTTTGTTCTAAATGAAGTCACACCTGTTCGTTCTTCAATCTTGCTTGAAGTGTATTGGGGCCTTTAGTTTGGGTCAATGTTTTGTTTTGTTTTTTAAAGGTACTTTATAAATGCCTCATCTTGTACTGAGGCGTCTCGTGTCGGTCTCTCTCGCAGGGCGGGAAAGCTGAATCATCATTTAGAAGCTGCGATTCATGAGGCCATGAGTGAGTTGGACAAGATGTCTGGAACTGTGAGTGTCACACACACACAAACACGCACACTTCTCACACTCCTGATTGGCCGAAGGGATGATGCAGTGAAACTGTTGTCTGTCAATCTGCAGGTTCACCAGGATCGTCAAGTCAAACTGCCCAAACCCAAGAGGAGGAAAATCTCCAGATAACAGCAGCGATCAGGCGTCGGTGTCTCTTTCTCTCTCTCTTTGAATCGTGGTGCTACACTCTAGCAGACGGCTCATCGTGGCCCCGCCCTCACCCAGTGACTGACAGGTGCTGGATCAGCCAATTAGAAAAGGCAGCAAATACAACTTGCTGAAGAACTATTTTTTTCTAGTGTACAAGGAAAAATATCAAAAAAGCAAAAAAAACAACAAATTACTGCATTTAAGAACACAGACAGTCCAAATATTTCTGATATGTTTTCAATGTGTATATAGACAATACAGAAATTTCATGGTAAAAACATGGGAAGAAGTGTAAATACTGTAGGATAATGACATGTACAAGCCAACTCAATGCACACTTTATCTTCAGCTGTACAAAACACAAAGCAGAAATGTCTCATCGGCCCATAAGGCCGTGTGACATTACAATGAATAAGAGTCAATCTGAGACTTTTGTAAGCTTCAGTTTGAGTTGTATTTTGAGTGTGTATGTGTGTGAGTGTGTCGGAGTGGACTTCACCAGCTGAATGGGCTAGTTGCGGGTTTGACTCGAACTTGTGGGCTTCTATATATAGTTCAGGTCTTCCAGCACTAAACACTAATACATTCATATGTCTTTATACAGTTATTTTGGTCTTTCTTTTGTCATATTTGTTTGAGTTAGACCACATCAATGAAACACTTTCATACTGTAATGGCCAACATAGAGGAAAACTGGGGCCTTATAATGTTTGTTAGAAATGATGTATGAAACTCCCTGACATGTTCAGTAAAACTTGGCAATAATACGGCCCTGCACACATGCTCGGTAAAGCCTTATACGTGTGTATACACACACACACACACACACACACACTTACACAGAGAGACCCTTCAGTATTATTCAGTTTGTTTTGCCTTTCAAAATGCACTCAGTATTTTCTCTCTCCTTGAAGTTTCACTCGTCAAGAAATGAACGGTACTTTCAGAAAACCTTCATGTCATCGTCCGCTCAGCCTTTAGTCTTATCAGTAGAGTAATGAAAGCTGATTTACTCTACATGGAGACGCTCGCCTCATGCTGAGATCACAAGAGCAGCCGAACCCCAATTACTTCATCTCAGTAACTTCGAAAAGGGAAAATGCTGTCAGCAACTGAAGACTTTAGCTTTTGGCATGTCAAGATAACAGGGATCAGTGCATATGGAAGCTTGTTTTTGCCACAGATTCAAATAAAATTGCGACTTTATTTTTATCTCTCAATTCTGACTTTTTTCTCGCAGTTGGGAGTTTGTCATATATTATTCTGACTTATTTCAGTTGCGAGTTAGAAAGTCAGAATTATGAGATACAATTGCGAGAAATTTTCATAATTGCGAGTTTAAGTTTGTCTCAGAATTAAACATTGATTTCAATTGCGAGTTACAAAGTCCAAATTGAGAGAAATAGAGATTTAAACTCGCAATTCTGATATAAACTCACAATTTCTCGCAATTGCGAGTTTATATCTCGGAATTCTGAATTTATTTAAATTGTGAGTTACAAAGTCTGAATTGCGAGATAAATAGTCATAATTCTGAGATATAAACATTCAATTCTGACTTTTTCTCGCAATTGTGAGTTATCTCAGAATTCAACATTTATTTAAATAGCAAGTTCTAAAGTCAGAAAGTCGTAATTCACCCTTCGCCGCAAGTTTGATTGACAGGCGATCTGACCAATCACATCGCCGAATCTGCCATTTTGTCCGACAAAGCAGTCAGGAGAGATAGTAGATTAACGTCGGTGGACTTGAACTTGAAAAACTGTGTTTACTGACGTCTTTCCGCAGTTGAAACGTTTCTTTTAGTGTTCATTCATGTTTATTTGATGCTTATCAATGAACTAGAGGGAAGAGATGATCGGTTCACGAGCAGCTTTAACTGAGGCGCTACAGCGATCACGACACATTAAAGAGCCACAAAACAATATTTATTGTTTAAATTTCTTTAAAAAAATAATTTCAAAGTTGAGACTTTGTTTCATATCAAAAGTAACTTGCTCTGTCCTGTCTGTCGGCGTGTTGTCAGTGTCCTCTTTGCTCCGCGATGTATTTTCTCTACGTGAGAACGTGTGTGTGTGTGTGTGTGTGTGGTGTGAGAACGCCATGCCTTGACGGACATAGCAACAGTAACTAAAGGGGCCGGGTCTTTGCGAACGGTCAATTCTTGGAAAGTTGTAATTTTGAGATGTAAACTTGCAATTCTGACTTTTTTCTCACTATTGCGAGTTTATATCGCGAAATTCTGAATTTATTTAAATTGTGAGTTACAAAGTCTGAATTGCGAGATAGTCGCAATTGTGAGAAAATAGATATAAACGTTCAATTCTTATATAAACTCACAATTTGGACTTCTCGCAATTGCGAGTTTATATATCAGAATTCAAAAAAGTATTTAAATCGCAAGTTCAAAAGTCTGAATTCTGGGAAATTCTTGCCATTCTGAGAAAGTCGTAATTCTAGGAAAGCTGTGATTTTGGGATGTAATCTCGCAATTCTGACTTTTTTTCTGTTGTGAGTTATAAATACAGAATTGCGAGAGTCATAAATCTGATATAAACTCATCATTCTGACTTTTTCTCACGATTTCAAAAGTTCTAAAGTCAAAAAGTCGTAATCCTAGGAAAGCTGTAATTTTGAGATGTAAACTCATCATTCTGACTTTTTCTCCCTGCTGCGAGTTTAAATCTCAGAATTTATTTCAATCACAAGTTATAAAGTCCAAATTGTGAGAGAAAGTCGCAGTTGTGAGAAAGTTCTCATTCTGAGAAAGTCACAATTCTGATATAAACCCGCAATTCTGACCTTTTTTTTTCTCGCAATTTGTGGTCTATATCTCACAATTCTGAGGAAAAAGGTAATATTTTATTCTGTGGCAGAAACAAGCTTTCGTAATTATCAGTCAGAGACCGTGTACATATCAGCCAGCCAACATCCAAAAATGACTGAGTGTGTCTTTAGCGTGGCCCAATCTCGTGCTGCATTATTGAAAGACACAGATGAACTGTAGATTTGTTGAATCTCGTGCAGACTCAGGAAAGTCTAAAAGGAGTTGATGGGGAAATGTCCCTTCAGTGAGCGGAGTGTGTGTCATGGTGTCTGTGGTACTTTTGAATGAACTCATGAGGTTTCAGAACTGAGGGGAAATTGTGGTTTAGGGGTCATAGACTAGGATTTGGAGCCTCACCCTGGAGGTCAGAGGTCGGGGTCCGGACAGGTTGTACATATTTACTGTAACACATGCTACATGGACATCTGCCAGTAACACTAACTCAATATGAAGAGCTTATTAAATTATTTTTTGTGTGTAAACTCTATAGATATGTGTAGGATTTTACAGCACATTGCTGTCTCTCATCGGTTTGCATCCATTTTTAACTCTAATCTAGGGCCGATTAAATGTCTCTCCTTGTCCGTTCGGTCTTTACAGAAAGTTCACTACAAAATGAAGTGCAATATTTCCATGCAGTGGATCTGAAAACTATATCAACGCAAATCTCATGTCTAATGGCGTCCCAGAGGTGAAATCATTGAAGCGCTGTTGTGCTCGTGTGCGCCTCTGCTGGTGAAGTCGGCTCTGTTGTCAGTGCAATGCTGCGGCTCTGTGTTCAAAGTCTTACTGTTCAAGGTCAAAATACATTTTGTGTTCATGTGGTCAGTGTTGCCCAAAACCTTTCCATTTCTATTCTTGAGTCATATTCTTTCACTTCCTCCGTGTGTGTGTGTGTGTGCGTGTGAGTGTGTGTGTGTGTGTGCGTGCATGTGAACATTTTTATTTTGTTGTCTTTGCTTGCTATTTTCTGATTGGTATCCGACTGGTATTACGAACCTTTCTGATGTCAATATTTTTTTTTTCCCCCTGATGCGTATCTGAGTATATATTTTCTCACCAGTATGTACTTTACAGCAGTCGACTTTGTAAAGTATGTTGTGCACTTGATTATGTTTGTTTCTGATAGCTTTGATGTGGCTGTTAGGTTTAGTTTGTTAAAGTCCATGATTTCTTATTGTTTCAATTGATTTTTTTAAGATGTCCTAAACAGCAGTTTTGTAAATATTGTGAACATTACAGGTCATGCTGTGATGTGACATTGAAATGATGTTGCACCAATGTTTCAATTAAAACCTGGTCACTAAACTGGTGTCTTTTATATGACGAGTCTTCAGAAATAATTGAAAGTATATTTTTGTCTTTTCAAATTCATGTGTTAATACCATTTTCAACTGTACTCTAGACTAATTCTAGTTGAGTATCGCAATGGTTCAGCAATTAAATACCTTTCAATTGTATTGGCCACATACACATTTGTTAAAATTGCACTAAAATGCTTTGTCTGATTGTTTTTTATATCTCAGAATTGGACTTTATAACTTGCAATGATGAGTTTATATATCACAATTCTGACTCTTCTTCTTGCAATTTTGACTAGTTCTCAGAATTGTGAGTTTATATCTTTTATTTGCAAGAAGAAAAGGTTTTTTTTTTTCAAGGTGGAAACAAGCTCTCCTTGTATGGAAGCTTGTTTCCGCCACTGAATAAATAAGTATTTGTGACTTTTTATCTCCAATTATGACTTTTTAGCATCAGAATTAAGAGTATATAATTCGCAATTCTTACTTTTTTTAGACTTCAAGTTTATATCTTATGATTCTGACTTCATTTATTAGCAATTCCGAGGTTTGCAAATTATACTTTTTTTCCTCAGAATTGTGAAATAAATCTTTCTTCATTTTTATTTTGTGACTGAAACAAGTTTTCCATAATTTAAACATATGGGCATCCGCATCTTTCAAGAACACACACACCGATCAGGCATATATAATATTGTGTTGGTCCCCCTTTTGCTGCCAAAATAGCCCTGACTCGCCGAGGCATTGACTCCTCTAGACCCCTGAATGTGTGCTGTGGTATCTGGCACCAAGATGTTAGCAGCAGATCCTTTAAGTCCTGTAAGTTGTGAGGTGGGGCCTCCATGGATCGGACTTGTTTGTTCAGAACATCCCACAGATGCTCGATTGGATTGAGATCTGGGAAATTCGGAGGCCAAGTCAACACCTCAAACTCGTTCTCCTCAAATCATTCCTGAATCATTTTTGCTTTGTGGCGGCGCATTATCTCCTGAAAGAGCCACAGCCACCAGGGAATCCCGAATCCATGAAAGGCTGTACATAGTCTGCAACAATGCTTAGGTAGGTGGTACGTGTCAGAGTAACATCCACATGGATGGCAGGACCCAAGGTTTCCCAGCAGAACATTGCCCAAAGCATCACTGCCTCTCCCGGCTTGCCTTCTTCCCTTCCCTTTCTTCTTCTTCCATTGCTCCGTGGTCCAGTTCTGATGCTCACATGCCCACTGTTGGCACTTTCGGTGGTGGACGGGTCAACATTTGCATCCTGACTGGTCTGCGGCTATGCCGCCCCATACACAACAAACTGTGATGCACTGTGTATTCTCAAACTCGCTCAAATCCTTACGCTTGCCCATTTTTCCTGCTTCTAACACATCAACTTTGAGGACAAAATGTTCACTTGCTGCTTAATTTATCCAAACCACTAACAGGTACTAATGAAGAGATAATGTTATTCACTTCATAATGTTCCTGATTGTGTAAATTCCTGATATCAAGAACTCAATTATCTGTAAATGTATTTCAACATGTTACATTTGTTTTTATGGTCTCTGAAAATGTATTTCTGATATCAAGAATTAGCATTTTAACTAGTGAAAATTTAATTATGGATATCAATAATTCATATTCTTAGGAATGAATAAAACGGCTTGACATATATTCGTAAATCCATTGGTTTCATCGCAGAGGAGAGGAGGCTGATGAGCAGCGCGCCGCCTGCAGGCGAAACGGGGAACTGCCGATCCGCGGAGTGAGTGCGGGCGGGGGATGCGAGAGCATCAGGCCAGATTAACTGAGGAAAAAGGGATAGACGCAGCATTGTCTGTTTACATCGATGTGTCACCTATGTGGAATACCAGTCCGTGATATCTGATTTACAGAGGCAGTGTTTCGTGAGCTTAACGAACACACGCGATGGCGACCGAGTGTACCCAAGAAGCGGTTTTATATTTCATAAAGGAGAATGGAGGGCGCGTGAAGAACGCGGATTTAACGGATCATTTTCGAGCGACAATCCCCAAAGATCCTGCGTTAAAACAAGTGGCTAAGGAAGCCTTTAAACGGTATGTAGACAGCGTGGCTTACGTTAAAGAGGAAAACGGGGAGAAATACGTTTGCCTTAAAAAGAAATTTAGACGCGAGAAGAGTGACGGAATGAATGAGCTCAAATCCCGTGAAGAATGCGAGGCCTCTGTCAGCAAAAGTGCCGTAAACGAAGGCATGTTAACGTTACCTGGCTCAGGTTACGGAACTGGTAATGCTGGAGGTGCAAAATCAAAACCGGATATTTCTGTCAGGTGTCCTGAGGCGGGTGTGAACGGCAGGACGGGATCTGACATGGGGAATTCAAGCAGCAGCACGGCGGAGGACAAGAGTAAAACAAACCGATCACCGGGAGGTAAACACCCGGTGAGAGAGTCTGAGGGAACGGAGAGTGGTTTGGTGTGTTTACAGAGGAAAGCAGAATCAAACGATTCTGGAAAAGAAAATAGACCTGAGCGGGTCGATAATTTGACAGATGACAGCCGCAAGCATCTCGCCCAGGGTTTGATTGACAGTTCACCAAACGTTCGTCGCTCCGTTTATCTCTCGCGCATGTGCAGAGACTGTCCGCGTGCTGACGCCGACTACGAGCCCGCGTCGGTGACGCTGGAGCCGCTGGAGCACGACTGGATGATGTGCGCGTCTGACGGACACTGGGAGAGTCTCCAGCTACTGCTCGTCAGAGATCCCAGCCTCATAACCAGGAAAGACTTTGTGACGGGATTCACCTGCCTGCACTGGGCCGCAAAGCTCGGGAAACACGAGCTGATCGTAATGCTCGTCAACTTTGCCAAAGAATATAAAGTCGCGCTGAACATCAACGCGCGCTCCAGTGCGGGCTACACGCCTCTCCATTTAGCGGCGATGCATAATCATCTCGAGGTCGTCAAATTGCTAGTCGGCGCGTTTGACGCCGACGTGGAGGCTCGAGATTACAACGGGAGAAAAGCGTGTCAGTACCTGAAGAGCGACATCGCGCAGAACATTCTAGACATCGCGGGCGCGTGCGTGGAATCGGAAGCGGACCAGGTGGATGCCGGAGATCCGAGTCGCTGGAGACTGTCCTGGGTCATTCAGTCCAACTTCAGACCTCTGAAACCACAAAACCACATCGGCGAAGAGGACGGCGCCGGCTTGACCAGGAAAACGTCTCTCCGCAGGAAATCTTCATTCACTAGAATGAGACCCAGTCTGAATAAAATCCGCCTCAGGTCGCAGATCGTGCACAGCACTTCTCTCCTAGACAGATTTGAGAAAGAAACTACAGAAGAGCCTCCAACCCTGTCAAGACCCAAATCAAACCTCTTTGGGTGACAACAAGAAAAGATTCTATTTTGTCTTGTTTCCAGTCCAATGCCCAGATTTATTAAAGGATTAGTTCACTTTTAAATAAACTTTTGCTGATCATTTACTCGCCCCCATGTCATCCAAGATGTCCATGTCTTTCTTTCTGCAGTCGAGAAGAAATTAAGGTTTTTGATGAAAACATTCCAGGATTTTTCTCCATATAATGGACTTCAATGGGCTCCAAACGGTTCAAGGTCCAAATGACAGTTTCAGTGCAGCTTCAAAGGGCTTTAAACGATACCAGACGATGAATACGGGTCTTATCTAGCGAAACGACCAGTTTCTGCGAGAAACCGAGCAGTATTTATGCTATTATTTTACCTCTTATCAGACGAACGTGATCATCTCTGAGCTCCGCCATAACTTCCGCTAAGTGAGGTCAAAATACGAGCGTGGTCATAGATATATCGATCGTAGATGCCTCATTCTACTGATCCGTGCAGGCGCTTATGAGGCATCTACGTATACATCTATGACCATGCTCGTATTTTAACCTCCTTTCTTCATGGGATCACTTTATGGATTTAGTTTCAATTAATTTTGATTTAATTCAATTTTATGAATTAAGCAGCTTGTAAACATTCTTTATCACTAGAAAAATGTAAATACCGCATTAAACACGAAAGTATTATGCAATAATTTAAGACATTTCTCCTTATATAGAACCTTTTTAGTCAATACAGAACCCCGCTGAACCGCTTTTGCTCACTGGGGCTTTTTTATCTCCTGTTTTGCACAACATATTTTGTTATATTCCAAATATTCTTCCAAAGCATTATGATGGTCTGATTTCTTAATATTAATTCATTTTATTTGATTATTTTGTGAGCAACACCCACCTGCATTAGAAGAGGAGCACACCCGTTGAATGTCCTGAACTAGAGTTCATGTAAAAGTGTGACATCTATTCTATTGCTATGTATTTGTGTATGGAGGTTATATCACAAGTGATTTTTGATATATCATTTTTCCCAGGAAATAGTTTTGAAACCCACCAGACAGACCTTTAACACGTTTGTGATGTTAATAAAACCGATATTGTATCAAATAGTATTATATTTCCAGCACTTTTGATTTTCCGTGGTCTAAAGCTTTACTGTCAGGCACTTGCAAGCTTTGTTCGCAGAAGCTTTACAGTGACAGTCTTGAAACTTGAATACCGGATGCACTGTTTTTGTGATATGCAAAGGTTGTGGAACAATGCTTTTTATTAATTTTTTTAGTATTTGTATTTCCAATACAGGGACATTTGTGCTCATGCCACAAAGAAGAAATGTTTCTTGATGCTTTTGGACATGTGGTGTATTGTACTTTAACAGCTGTACTGTACATTTCAGAACTCAAAATGTCATCCTCACTGCAAAAGAGCATTTATTCAATAAACTGGAAGACATCAGTCATTTTTGTCTCACAGGGCGACACATCATTGGCTAATTTTAAATCATCACCTCCTTGACCCCGCCCACCTCTGCCCAGTTGGTGAAGTGATATGTCGTTTGTGCAATGTGTCCAATAAAAAAAAAAAAACTTCCTTCTAAATTTAAAAGTATTTTTGAATCCTTCTATATCATTAAGATCTGAATATATATTGCTCATCACCTGAGCATTAGAGGAAGCTTTTCAAATTGAACAACTGATAATATATTGGTCCTGCTGATCATATTTGAAGTCTTTCTCATTCAGAAGTTTAGGGAACGCCTGCAGACTGAGATCGTGTCCCTCGTCAGACGGGGTAGGCGTTGGACGACAGAAAGAGAAAAGAATGAGGAATTTGTTTAGACATGCCACGCTCCGTAACCAAGTTACAGGTAATCCAGCAACAACACATTTCCTTTGCTTGTGTAATACTGTACACACCCATAAGAAGCCGCACAGCCTGGTGTTCCCAAAAATGTACAGATACACCCTGATGAACTAACTTGATCTTTGGAACAAGTCCTAAACATGTTATTTTGGGGTGTTGTTTGTGCCATCATTGGCAATCTCAGTGTTCATAGGCTCAAAACACAGACTGATCTGATGTGTCTAGTCTGAAGAAGCTTGTGTTTCTCTTCAAATGTGCAAAATTGTTTGTTTTTTTTACAGTCATTTTTTACATGCCATTTCCGTGCACCGTTACAGGTCCTTTTTGACCCGGAAGAGGTACATCATTTTTTTTTACCCCTAACTGTCATCCCTTTTTGAGAAAAGACATGAAAATGCACCATCCAAACTTAAAGGAACACGCCGGTATTTTTGAAAAAAGACTAATTTTTCTAAGACTAATTAGAGTTTCGATATTTTTCCTATTTAAAACTTGACTCTTCTGTAGTTACATCGTGTACTAAGACCGACGGAAAATGAAAAGTTGTGATTTTCTAGGCCGATATGTCGAAGAACTACACTCTCTAGGGATGCAACAATACAGTTAGTTCACGGTTCAATACACACTTCGGTTTTCGGTTCGGTTCTGATGGCTTGTCACATCAGTTTTTTGTTATTCTATTCTTAGGCGACAGGAACAGCAAGAGGTTAAGGAGAAAAAAGACTATTTTTTATTGCAATACTCTTTCTTTATTTTACTTAAAAGAATTGAAAACCCTTACTTAAACTTAAAACTTTACTTAAAAAAAAAAAACCCTTGTACATATTCCTAGTGTATTGTAAAATATAAAATAAATATATATAAAGATTTACACTAGCAGCTCAGAGCTGTACAGCAGCATTTAAGTATGAAATTGAATGAATAAATGTAAAAATAAAACGCTACATTGACTTCACTATAAAATATACATTGATTCTTATTAAAGCTACTGTATTAAAGTTTTTCAGTCAAGAGCAATGAGTGATTTTCTCTGTCTTTTGTTGTTGTATTAACATTAAAGGTGAACTATGTAGGATTTTTGCAGTAAAACATCCAGAAACCACTAGGCCAGTGTTATATATTTTGTTCAGTTGAGTACTTAGAATATCCCAAATGTTTTCAACTATTTGTAAATCGTGAGAAAATTGCTATTTTAACCAAGGAGCCGGGACGTGTGAGCTATGCGTGTGAGGGAGTCGCCTGTCGATTGCGTCATATCTGCGTCACCCTCGGTCTCCGGTTTTATTCAGTGAAACACTTTACTCTCACTGCAGTGTGAACAAGTGTCATAGCAGCCGCCGAGCGAACGTCATAACTTCCTTTTCAACACACTCAGATATATCTAATACGATAAACAGAGTTGCGTTACCTCACACTCAGCACTGGAGAAGAGGAAGTGGCGCCGGCAACCGTGTCATAATAAAAGTCCCGCCAGCGACTATGCCATAATAACAGTCCCGCTCTTCAGTCGCTCCAGCAGCCTTGCTCAGCTCCACAACACTCGGCCCTGCTCTGCTTCAGACTACAGTAATGTTAATAATCGCATCCATGAACATGATTTCTGCCCGAGTCCTATCCTGACTGTTTCCCACCGGCTGTGAGGTGAAGACCACATGTCCCAAGATTCTGCGCTCAAACGTGCCGTCATCAAACTACGCCTTTGTTTTGAACAGGCGACCTCTAGTGGACGGAAAAGTTACATAGTGTAGCTTTAAAGGGATAGTTCATTCAAAAATGAAAATTCTGTCATCGAGAAATGAACACAGGTTTGGAACAATTTTAGAGTGAATAAATAATGACATAATTTTAGAGGTGAACTGTCCCTTTAAGGACAGCGTGTTCACTAGGCGCTGCTGTCAATTTGCTTTCAAGACCTGCGTGCATCTAATATACAGACACACGCGATTTTACTTTCACTTTAGACATAACCGACTGTGTTTATGTTAACCTTGTGTGTATTTGACAGTATTAGCGTAGTAAGACGACTACTTAGTTCAGTAATCACGTGTTTGACAGGCTTTATGTGCGCGCTCGGAAAAGCGCATGTTAAAACCGCGCACGCAAATGAGCCGGCAAGGCTTTAAAACGCATGCAAATAATGAACTTTCGTGATTGTGAATAACTATAGAGTCCCGTGAGTAAAACTCTACCACTAACGTGTGATGTGAATATATGTCGCGTTGTTCAGTATTGGGATGGAGGCAAATAATTTAAAAAGAATTAATTAAATGCAAAACCGAAAAAAAAGTGCGTATTGAACCGTGAATGCCGTACTGAACGGTTCAATATTATATTGAGAATTGTGGCATCCCTAATACTGAGTAATAATCAAGGAACTTTGAGTCGTACCATGGGTGCAGCGGCGCAATGATATTACGCAGCGCCTGAAAATAGTCCCCAACGCAGGTTGTCACGTTGGTTATTTTGACGGAAGTTAGCCTATTTTCAGGTGCTGTGTAATATCATTGTACCATATACTTTTCATTTTCCGTCGGTCTTAGTACACGATGTAACTACAGAAGAGTCAAGTTTTAAATAGGAAAAATATCGAAACTCTTTGGTCATTTTTGAGCGAGATGCTAACGGTCTAATCAGATTCAATGATCTATGCTAAGCTATGCTAAAAGTGCTACCACCAGACCCGGAGATCGGCTGAATGGATTCGAAAACAGTAAAACTCAACTGTTTAACTCTAGAGGAAATGAGCCTATTTTCAAAAATACTGGTGTGTTCCTTTAAATGGTTGTGATTCGAGAATGCTTTGGAATATAGATCTATGTTTGGTCTTGTTTTAAAGACGACACTCAGCAGATTTATTGCTGAAGGACTGAAAGTATGAAAAAGTAATGGAAGGCTTAAATTTACTGTAAATCAAATGTAATGTACTACATATTTTTATTTGATATAAAATATATATTTTACAAAATAATTATTACTATAAAATCAAATCCATCGAATCAAGTTGTTCCAAATTTGAAGTTTTTGTTTTGAGATGTTGTTTAGGCCCTGTACCAAAAATAGCCACCGGGTGTCCTCTAACAAATTAATAAATTTCTGTCCAAATATCACTTCTATCAAAAAACAGTCACCACATAAGGATCCTTGAGACTCAGACCTTTCCGTCGATATGTGTTTTATCAAGATTAGAAAAGGTTTTGATTATAAAGTAGATTATAAAATAAATGTTGTAATATAAAACCTGACACCGCCCACTAGGAGAGGAGCCGCTAAAGGAATTTAAAGTACAGTTTCCATGGTAACACAACGTCCAATTTATGCATTTTGAGTTTGTAAGCTTTCAAATGATACCTAATTTATGATGATTACTAAAATATGTGATATGAAACAAGGCGGTAGTACCCGCTAGCTGGGTGGTGACAGTTAAGAAGTCAATCCATCATTTTTAGTACAAAACCAAAAATGACTTTGGATGTGTGTAGCATTAGTTATAATGTTGTATTATTCACTCATGCCTGTTAAAGTAATAAATGTGAATGTTTCCTGGAGCAAACCCTTTCCTCAGCAGTGCGTCCTCTCGGCTGCTCAGAGTGATTGTATTAATCGACAGTGTGTGAGCGGTTGATGTGGGATCAGCTGTTTGTGGGTGTTCACTCAGATGGATCAAACTATTTCAGCGCTCTCAGCGCTCCTGTCCCACACACACACACACACACACACACACACACACACACGGTTCGGCTTCATGGGAAAATCTCCCTGAATCATCAGCACAGCGCAGATCTCTTTTGTCCGAGGCCTCAGATCCACAAACACATGAACATTTATTTATCATTTGAATGAGACTGATCTCAACCTACGGCCATAGAAAGCAGCCAGTTTCACATTTCTGATGGTAAATTATGTGTTTCTTTTATATATATATAGCGCATTATACAATACAGATATTTTCAAAGCAGCTTCACAGTAAGAACATGAAACTTTGAGCAGATCTACAGCAGAAAACAGTCACTCTTCAGCTCAACTCAGTTCAGTGACACTGTCAATGTTGCATCAGTTACGAAACTAGTTTCAAAAGTACTAGGGCAAAAGTATCCTCATTCAGCTCAAATCAGTTAAAGTTCTGTTCTCATCTGATAGTTAGTAGAGTTGAATTGGTTATTATATTATTGAATATTAATGTATTTTTGAATAATAGCCACTCTTTTAACCCTTAAATATCCTGATAACTGTGCTTGCTGTTCATAACATGATCAGGAAAACTAGCAGGAAATGCTTAAAATCCATTTTCCAAACATATCTTTAGCATTTTGTTGAAATCCTCATGAGTGGGGGAGTCAATGATTAATGATTTTCTCACTATAATAATAAACAGGTATTAGTCTATAATAATATGATAAATAATAATGATAGATAAAATAATATATTATGATTATTATATTGGTATTATAAAATAATATTTTATCTATCATTATTATTTATCACATCATTATTATAGTCTAAAACCTGTTAATGATAATAATAATAGATAAAATATATAAATCCCAGACAAAATATTTTTGTGACACTTTAGTTCAGGATTTACTATAATAACACACAGGTATTAGTCTATAATATTGACATCAAAAAATAATAAAGATAAAATATATAAATCCCACACACTGACTGAAAAACATGCAAGGTTGTGTAGTGTTCAGGATTTATATATTTTTTTCGGTCACACTTTAGTTTAGCATCCAGTTCTCCCTATTAAATATGACTTTTGCCTCAATAAACTAAGGTGACCAAACGTCCTGTTTTCCCAGGACATGTCCTGTCCTGACCCTAATATAACAATTTTCGATCTGTACAGAGGGGGCATACTTTAAATGTATTGAAATGAATAAGGAATCTTTGAGTAAACTGGGAGTATCATTTGAGTGAGTATCTCATTGCCGGGCCGAGTGTCCTGGTTTTCCGAATCAAAATATGGTCACCCTAAATAAACTCCTAATTACTTCTTATTAACAGTTAGTAAGGTGGTTGTTAGGTTTAGGTATTGGGTGATTAAGGGATGTAGAATATGATCATGCAGAATAAGGCATTAATATGTGCTTTAGAAGTACTAATAAACAGCCAATATCCTAGAAATATGCATGATAATAAACAAGTTAATCATGAGAATTGGAGCCTAAACTAAAGTGTTGCCGCTACTTTCATCCCACACACCTAAGAATGACGGAGTTGTGTGAAGCACTATATGTCTTATTGTGTTGATGGACTAGAGAGATCATTAAACTTCTAAAAACATTCAGGCACAAACTGCACTCGATGCACAATAGTTTTTGTAGTTGGAAGCCTGTGATCGATGCAGAAATTAAAAGAAACGTTCTCTTGCTTGTTCATCAGCTTTGACCATTTGAATAACAAAAAGCCGTAGCAGAGCTTATCAAGTATAAAAGCTGCAGCGGTGGATCATTCCTGCACAGAACCAGCCATGAACAAGGTAAGCACTGCAAACAGATACTACTGTAGTCCTGTTCATTTATCAAAACATTATCTCAATGTTCAGGTTTAGAAAACCTTTGACGCGGTTGTGCAAACGTTAAGGGAACGTTACTTTTGAATGTTCTCTGAATGTTCTGAAACAAGTAGTAACAGAAAAAACTATGTATAAAAATGTTTGTATGAGAACATTATTAAAGAGCAGATAACACTGAACAAGCGTTCAACGTTACAGTAAGAACATTTGTTCACAACTTTGAGAGAACCTCGCCAGAACGCTCTAAAAATGATTTGCTAACATTCCCATTAAGTTTCAAATGTTATTTCTCAATGTTCTCTGACGTCCAGTTTTTCATCAGACGTTTGTGCAAACGTTAAAGAAACATTCCATTGTATCGTTCGGCAAACATTATGGGAACGTTACTTTTGCATGTTCTCTGAACGTAAAATTTGTAACATTTAAAAATTGTTAGATGATCCAACTAAATGCCTCAGAAAAAAAACTTGTTTTGAGAACATTATTAACTCTTTCCCCGCCAGCGTTTTCTTTTGTTTACAGGCATCGCCAGCATTTCTGATCATTTTCACAAAAACTTTCATGACCCCCAGAATATTTGTATTATCAGAAGAAAGAGCAGAGCCTCTGCTTTTAAACAGCAAAATATATTTTATTCTAGCTTCATGCATTCTTTTTTTATCATTACTTAAATGTGGGTAAGTTTAAAAAAAAAAAAGGTCCTATGGCTCGTCCTGGGTGGACATTTCATTCGGTAACGTTAGGCAGTTTTGATTTATAATTCTTAATGTCGATGTGTTATTTTATATGAGCGTCAGCAATGCTTCTATCACTTGTTTCTGCTTTTTCGGCTGTGTTTTGATCCGGAGATTCTGTACTCTTACAGAAAATGTGTAATAGCGTATAAAAGTGAAAACATGGATTGCGTGTGTGACACGAAGTGTCATAAAAGACTGAAAATTCCTCCAATGGCGAAAGAGTTTAAGACCAGATAACTCTGAACGATAGTTTTGATAATGTTACTGGAAGAATGTTTGTTCATAACTTTTCAATGAAACAATATTACTCAGTCCAAAACTCAAATTTCATCTGTGTCCCAGCTCCAAATGTCTCACCATGAAAGTGCTGTTTGTGCTTCATTTAGATCATTTTCTACGAGGACAGAAACTTCCAGGGTCGCTCTTACGAGACGAGCAATGACTGCCCTGAGCTCAACTCGTATCTGACCCGCTGCAACTCCTGCCGGGTGGAGAGCGGCTGCTTCATGGTCTACGATCGCTCCAATTTCATGGGAAACCAGTTTTTCGCGCGCAGGGGCGAGTATGCCGACTGCAAGCGGCTGGGCTTGAGCGACTCCATCAGATCCTGCCGTACCATCCCTCAGGTACGGCGCTCCACTCTCAACTCTTATTGATATGGTCACATGATTGCATGACAGATAATTCAAGCATGTTGGGTTTTTAGTGTGCCACTCTCACTGGTCTTTACTTCTGTCGTTGAGCAGCACAGAGGAGCCTTCAAGATGAGGATCTACGAGAGAGAGAACTTTGGCGGAACGATGCACGAGCTCACGGATGACTGCGAGTCCATGACGGATCGCTACCGCTTGTCTGACATGCGGTCCTGTCACGTGATGGATGGCCACTGGCTGCTATACGAGCAGCCCCAGTATAGAGGCAGGATGATGTACCTGAGGCCTGGAGAGTACAGGAGCTTCAGAGACATGGGCTATAAGTTCAGCTCCATGCGCAGGATCACGGACGCCTGCAATTAATGATGATGAATTATGAATGATGAATTAAATGACCTTCATAATTACTTACTCTTCATTTTGTGGTGTTTGTCGCATTCGAAAAGTTCAGTGAAAAGTCTTTGTTGGGGAACACAGAAAGAGAGACCAGTATGTTCAGTGAAGATCCAGTAACGTTTCTGGTTCAAAGTCATCTGGTCTTTGATAAATAAAACGTTAGCACAAAAACATTACCTACACATCGATCACGGAACCAGAAGAGTCTTTGAAACAAAGACATTACAAATGAGCAATTATATTAACTCGTTTTTTATTGCAAATATAAACTATACACATACTTTACAAAATGCATATTTCAGTGATTAAAGAGGGCAGTGTCAGCCAAAGGCCGAGAGCGCCCACTGTTTGACGTCTGTGGGGCATTGTGGGTACCTCTGCAGCGCCTCCATCACCTGACCGTGTTCCAGCATCAGTCTCATCAGCTGATACTCGCGCTGAACTTTACACACGCCGGAGTCCACCGGACGAACCAGCTCCAGCTGCAGCAGATGCTCAAACGCCTGAACACACACACACACACACACACACACACACACACACACACGTACGTACGTACGTACGTTTACTTAGCTATCTAAATGGGGACATTGCACTTCTGTTTTTA